>NW_009649936.1:988033-1035840 GCF_000708025.1 Charadrius vociferus
CAAGAAGAGTGTGGCAAGCAGGTCAAGGGAGGTCATCTTTCCCCTCTATTCTACCCTGGTGAGGCCAGATCTGGAGTATTGTGTCCAGTTCTGGGCTCCCCAGTTCAAGAAGGACAGGGATCTGCTGGAGAGGGTCCAGCAACGGGCTACAAAGATGATTAGGGGATTGGAACATCTCTCATATGAGGAACTTGGGACTCTTTAGTCTAGGGAAAACAAGACTGAGGGGGATCTTATTAATGCTTATCAATACTTAAAGGGAGGGTGCCAGGGGGATGGGAACAGTCTTTTTTTGGTGGTGCCCAGTGATAGGACAAGAGGTAACGGGCACAAACTTGAATATAGGAAGCTCCATCTTAACATGAGGAGGAACTTCTTTACCTTGAGGGGGGCAGAGCACTGGAACAGGCTGGCCAGAGAGGTTGTGGAGTCTCCCACTCTGGAGACATTCAAAACCCGCCTGGGTGCCATCCTGTGCAACCTGCTGTAGGTGACCCTGCTCTGGCGGGGGGGTTGGACTAGGTGCTCCAGAGGTCCTTTCCAACCCTGACCATTCTGTGATTCTGTGATCTTTTATCTTGACCTGGATGTACACACTGCACTGATTAACACCTACCTGAAACTCTTATTCAGGTACAGAATTGCCAAAATATGTAGCAGCATAGTAGAAACCAAGCAAAAAAAGCTTTTTCCTTTTGCATCAGTCCATCTGCTGTGGTATTTTATGGACTTAATCATTTTAGGAGCTTAAGAATTGGTACAGCAAATCATCCCCAGTGTTCATCTGCTTCTGTCTGTTATCTGAAAATAAGGGTGATATGTCGAGGGAATGTGCTGCCAAAAGGAAGATTGTGAAATAAGATGTCAGTAACAATTCTCTTAATTCCTGTGATTACTTGGTCTCTTACGTCCTAAAACAAATATTGTTGTTGAGTTCTGTTAGTGTTGGGGGTAGGGGAAAGTGTTTCTAGCATAAGAGCTTCTACAGTCAGTTCTGAGGGTGAATGAATGAGCAGGGAGAAAATGGGTAGGAGGGAGGGCATCACCAGTATCTAAATGATAAAACTGTTTTTAAACACTACACATGGTTATATTCAGGAACCTGGGTGTCAGTAACTGGTGTGCAGTGATGTCTATTATTAAGCAAATGTGAAAATGCTGATAAAGAGAGAGGCAAAAGAGGATGAGTAAATAGAGGAGTTTCAGAAGTACTTTTCATTCTTCTAGTGTAGCATGGAAGATCTCTCTTAAGCACATCTTTATTAAAGATCTTCATATTGTTGACTTTAATTGTGGGTGTTCTCGCTTATATAGGTGTAATATTTTCTGAGGCTTTTTCTCCCGTAGACGTGCTTCAACAATACTTTGCACTACTGAGTCCCACAAATAAACACACACACACGTGCTCTTATTTCTATAGAAGCTCAGTGACATTAGACTTTCAATACAAGGTCTGGAGGAATCAGCACAGGCTCTTGCTACTTAAAGATGAGGGAAAAAGAATGAAGGGAGCTGATCCAGATCCCTTTGACCTGCACTGAAACGAGTGATCTCTGAGCTCTTGCTGCTGTTACTTCTGCCGAAAAGAGACAACCCTGCTACTTCTTTCTGTTACTACTTAGCTGCCAAGGTTAAGCTGAAGGTTGTTTTTCACAGTTTCTCTGTTCCTTCTATGGTTCTAACTGGTGTGTCGCTGTGACTTGTAGAACCAGGGAAGCAACAGAGAAACTGGTTGATTTTAATCTGAATAGTCAGCCAAATGGGTCAGTCTGTAGATCTAGAAAGATTATTTTTTGTCACTTAAGGGAGATGAGCCTTCTCTAACTTCACGTGACTTCAGTGTGGACAGCTTCACCTTGAATCACTTTTAGGCAGAGAGAGGAATAAGGGGGTTTATTTTTTGTTATTGTTGTTGTGACTCATCTCTTGCTATTTAAAGTATGTCAGATGAATGCTGTCCTAAAATTGTGTGTGTTCCTCACTAGTTTTATAGGGAGCCTGATGTGAGTTACTGCAGTGTTGCCCATGTTTTTTAGCTGACCTAGGTTTCTAAGGTTAGATAAGACAAACGTCCCCTGCAGTGTTTTGAACAGAACTGCAGGTACCGAGCATGAGAAAGAGTGAAGGATGGAGAGAAACTATGTTTTCTAACAACAGCTAGAGTTGGCAGAATTTGCTAACTTATACTACACCCCAAGTTTGTAAGGGAAAGATTTTGGGGGTTTTCATTTGAATAGTGTGGGTGTTATGAATCATCACGGTGAAGGAGAAACAGTGGAAAGTAAATGGTTACAAAAACTGACAGAAGAATATGAATGGAGAGATGCAAGCAGGTGGATTAAACAGGCAGTAAATGTGGATGTTAATGTTTTAAAGAGGGTCTTCAGCTTTGCCCTGAACCTTACTCATATTCCCATTGTAAATATCTCTCTCTCTGTGCTTTGTTTCTGTTGAAGCTCTAGTTACTGTAAGCTGGTCATTTAGTAGCTGCAGTCTAGGCTGCTCCATGCTTCAAGAAATGGAATTGTTCTCCTCTCAGTGCTGTTCTTGGATAGAGCTTTGAACCATGTTTTTATTGTTTTTGGAAATCTGCAGATGTTCACTGTTTGGAAAGCACTGTTTTGTGACTAAGGTTTTCAGATATTCAGTACAGGTTGCTGCATCCAGAGTATAGTAATCCTTTTCAATTGTCTTTGTACTAAAATGTGATTGTGCTATTGCAGATTTTGCCAGCTTGTTCCAATGTTTTAAAAGGATACAACTCTGAAAAATCACTTTGATGCTTTGATAGAAAAAAATGCTCGAGGGGAGGGGTGTTATCTTTTTAAACCTAGAAATAGGTGGTGGGTCAGCATATGTGGATATATCAATTAAACAGGTGCTTTTAACATTGTTTTCATATCCAAAATTCTTGCCACTGTCTATTCAGAGTATAAACAGATATGTATATTACATAAAATACCTGTAAAAGTTTTCAAGTAGGAGGAACTTCAGGCAATTAAGAGGCTGAAAATATTATGAAGTTAGGAAAATCCAAGTCCATAGTTTTCATTAGGGCTTTTAATCCAGATTATAGGCATATATTTTCCAGAAATTTTAACTCTGGGTGCAGGCAAACAGTAGATAAGTCACACCGTTTTCAAAATTAAGAACTGAACAGTAGCAAGTATTAGATTCCACAGCCTGCTTTTGTAGAGAAACTATGAAAGAACGTGTTCCAAAAAAGTCTCTGAAATTTACTAATTCATAGAAGAGCACAAAATCTCACTGGGTTTTGGCAAGTGAATGTTTAAACTCCCCTATTTGTGCATTTAATCCATATATATTAAAAAACAACAGCAACAACAAAAAACCCTAACAAAAAAGCCAACCAACCTACCAAAAAACCCAACCTGCGTCTGTTTGACGAGAATAACAGGCAGGATTTTGCCATGCATATTGTCAGGAATACTCAGTTCAACAATTTTTCAACAGTTTTTGGATCTCGGTTGTATGGAACTTGCACATAAACTTCACTAGTGACTGTTGTCGCTGAGCCTGGCTGGCAGGCCAGCGTCTCTTTTCTGAGAAGGATGTTCATTTATAGTTATTGTTCACCATGAAAACAAAATCCTGTAACACTTGAAAAATCAGTTGTCATAGAGGGATTTATTTTATGCTTACAGAATGGTTGACTTGCTCAGTAATGATAGCAATATTTGTTTTAAAAGAGCACTTTCAAACTGCTTTTTATCCTTGGACACAACACAAGTGTGTAAATGCACAGTTTATAAGTTCTTGCAATACTAGTTTTTAGTCTTTAGTCTGCAAATTCGAAGTAGTTTTTTTTTCATTTGACTTTTAATAGAAAATAAGTATGTTACTTTTTGTTTCTGTAGGCTTTTCTTGCTTCAGAAACTTCATGGTGAATATGATCTCAACCAAACACTTGATCTCTTTGCAGGGGGAGGGGAAAGAAAGCACAAAAATTATTGCAGCTGCACAATTATTGTTTGTTTCAGCAGTAACACTTAATGTCACAATAAGTCTGTTCTTGAGGTGAGAGAAGAGAAGGATTCTTCTGAAATATTGATTTAATGACCATAGCCATTAATTACACCGGTTGCTTCATATGAGAACTCTGACTGCCACAGCTTTATAACAACTGTTGACTGAATTACAAACACCAGCAGCACTTGCCTTCTGTTGAAGGCAAGCCTTATATCTTTGAGAAGAAGGGAAGCTATGCCTCCTAATTGCTTTATGGAACTTTACCACACCCGACGCACAGATGCAATGTGCAGAACTAGGGATATTTTGTACATCTTTTTTTTTTTTGCCTTTTTTAATATAACTCCAGCTCCTAGTTTACAGTTTCCCCACAACCATTTTTAAACTTCATGATGCTATTTTTATGGAAGCTGGAGCTCTGTTTAGAATTTTTTTTTACTTGGAAAATGAATCAGTGGAAAATGGAATCACAGGCTCTCCTTCTCCCCCTCTCCTCCCAACCACTGTTGTCTGTAACAAGAATTATACTATCTCCTAGTTGAAGATAATCTTATAAATTGATGTGCTGCCTTTTTCTGGAATTCTAGTTATGTAAATAAGTTATGTAAATAAAAATACTTACTTGATTTGTTTGGGTTTTTATGTCTAAGCAAATTGATCTAACTGATCTCTAGTGGTGCTATAAAGCAGTGCAGAATTACTTAAACCCGTACGCGTGGATCTGTGTGTGTGTGTCTGTTTTGTTTTAAGGCACATGTATACACTGCTGAAAAGAATAGATGGTCTTCCCTTTCTACCCTTTATAGCCCACATTCAAAGAACCTCTGAGCATGTTTGTGCATTAGAAAACATTTAGTGTATATAATGTATTCTCTAGTCAGTTATAAAGAAGAAGAATCTGTAAAAGGTTGAAAATTGGACATGCATATGGACACAAGTAATTCCTTTGCATGTCTCATTTTTTCCTGACTTACTTATTAAAGTGTTTATTTTAAAAGCCAGTGGTAGGTCAAATACTTCTTTGTTTTCTGGGATTGTTGATTTCTCACTGATCTACGAAAACCAAACCGTGGGATGATATATTAAGTGTGGAGTGCTTGCTGGCAGTTCAGGCTTCTCAAGCCAACCCTTACTAGCAGTTCCAGTGACATTTAACACTTCTGCCACCGTAACTGCTTATGTGGAAAGAAGTTGGAGACAAGGAGAAAAAGTAGATCATGCATGGGCTTCTGCCCATATGTAACTAAAGACGGTCAAATTAAGCTCACAAGAATCAAAAAAGTGAGTGAATAATAGATGTTGAAACCTGTGAGCAAAGTTGTCCGTATGCAGTCATTAGTGTTGGATTCTGAATGGGGAAGCAATGGTTTGGGGTGGGATCCTCACCTGCATACAGTGCCAGTGATACCAGCCTTCCTACCACAACATTTAACTACGTGTAACAGCTGAAATTATAATGGCATTTCAGCAGTCTTAGATCTCACAGACAACTGATTCTTTTTTTCAGTTGGGAGAGCTCAGGACATTTAAAAATCAAGCTTCTTAGCTTTGCCTGTCAGCTCACAGAAACTAATTAGCATTTGGAAATATGTATATTATCATGGCACTCTGATTTCAATGTACAGCTTTAGATTCATCTGCTAATTAATGTCTTTCAACCCTTTTAAAATTCTTTGAGCCCTGCAGTTCTGGGGAAGCTGTTAAGAATCTGAACCTTTCAGCAAAGTAGCAGCCAGCCCACCTCTCTGCTGGAACAGCTCTTGGTGCAACCACAGTCTTCTAATATATTGCGGTGTGGTTTAAAATCCCTTGCATCTGCTGGAAGGTCAGAGACGACTGTTAACCAGGAACACCCACTCTTGAGAAGAATTGTAGCTTTTATCCAACTCTGTATTTCTTCAGCCCAAGTCAGAAAAAAAAAAAAAAAAAGATTAAGTGCTTTTGAGAAGGGAGTTTCATCTCAGTATCATTCTGATGTGATGGGCCAAAACTCTCCTCATCCTCTGTATGAGGATCATAATAAATGTCTTCAACTCTTGCTTTCGGTACAGACACGTCTTCTGATTCTTTAGGTGAAGCAATATAGTTGGCACACGTACATGAATGTAGTCTTGTTCTAAGTAAGTCTCACCTGCTGGAATTTGGACATATGAAGCTTTCACACTTACCCAGGAGAAATACTTAAAACTGATTTATCCCTGAATATTCACTATTAAACTCCTAATGTGCCTGCAGTATTTTTTCCTCTTCTGACTAAATGTTTTGCTTAGCTATTCCTGATGTTTGGTGAAGGAGAGTTCTTATTTGCTGGTGGAGATTTACTTCACATCTTTAGGAAATATAATAAGCCAAACATAATTTTTTATGAGATGGCATTATCTTTGTAATGCATCAGATTCTCTCTGTAATAAACAGGGAATGTTTTCATTTTCTACCTAGCTGCTGCTTGAATTTTAACTGACTGAATATTAAGATGGTATTTGTTCACTTTTAAGATTGAGAGGAAGAATATTTACCATGGGTATATTTTTTTGTAATTAACTTCTTTTATATATACAGAGGGTGTGGGTTGATACTTACCAGCCAATATAAACAGAATGTTTCAAAGTCCAGCTTTCAAGCAGTCTTCAAAGTTGCTACAAGTATTAAGGTTTTTAATCTTTCATATTGAAATAATATTGCTTATGTAATATATGAGTAAACCTCTCAAATAGAAAGGATATAAAAACATATAGAGTTTAACTCCACAAATATCACCTGGTTTAGTTTCATATGTGAAATATCACTGTATTCTTGGATTCTAGTTTTTAGTACCTATTAAAATGCAAATCTCATGCTCAGTGGGGGAGTGAAGGAAGGAGATAAATTGGCTCTAAGTGGTGTCTGTCCTGTATGTTTGAGAATGGTGTGACATTTCTATTTACTGTTGTTACAAACTCTCGGCCTTTTTCTTCTTGAGTAAATTTTATTTACTATAAGCTCTTTACTAACAGCTGGTCTCACAATTTAGGCAGGGCAACAAATGGGAGAAATAACGCAGCAGTAGTCTCACAGATTCTAGCTTCTCATGCCCACCAACTGCGGTCTTAAAGGATAAGTTGCACACACCTTTGAAGGATGATGGGGTTTGTCTCTTCCTCTTACTGCTGAGGAGAGTATTCAGCATTCAAGTGAATGCTGCAATCATTGCTGAACTGTTTTTGTTTTCTCTCGGAAATGAGCAAGGAAGGGTTAGTTCACTTGTCTGCTGCTTTTTCAAAACCTTTTTTCAGGCAGGACAGAGGAACCTCAAGTTAAAACAATTACTTAGGATAAGACCATGACTTAACCTTTTGGGAGAGTCAAGAATTTGCCTAATGCTGAATATCCCAAATGTCAATCTGCAGTGAAACATCTGTTTGTGTTAGCAGACAGTGATCAAAGGCTAAAGTGCCGTTTACTTGCAATTTCTTTTTTTGATTGTCTCTGAATTGAAGAGACATACTCATTTACCCTGCTGAAATGCGTGCATGGTTCAAGGAAAAGAGTAATCTTTCCAAAGAAAGATGCCACAGTTTGTTTTTTTTCAGACACGTGGCCTGTCTGCAATACTTAGTTAACTATTTCCTGTCCTGAAGAACTTTTTACTTATGTGTCAATACAGTGGGTATAGTTAATAAAGCTTCCTGAACGCAGCCACACTGAATTACAAGTAACTTCTAAGATGTTATCGTCCCATCTAATCATGCGTGCTTTGGTCCGAAGGTTTTTTGTGTATATTTCAACTATACGTGAAATGAAAATTTAGAAGGAAAGACAGCTATTTAATTCTTACTTTATTCCCTGTCCTTAAAAGCTGAGATGCTGCTCCTGTCACTTCCTTACTTCCCCTGGAGATAGGATAAGGGTACCCTCTCTCTGTCCTGCCCTTTAACTTCCTTTTCCAGCCTCTGGACAAAGTGAGACCAGCTGAAACCTAGACTGTTCATGACTGATTCCATATGAAAACTCAAATTGCAGAATTTTGCTGTTTCAGTGTAACAAAATGCATTTATGAGAGAAAACTCTTGAATGCATTTAGTTCTTCTTGATGTGCTAGTACGACTACTTCAACATGCAGTCATCATATACATAATTTTTTACATTGTAGCTAATTATTCTTATCTCCTTTCTTCCACAGGCTCTTCAGAGTAACCTGAAGTATTCTCTATTACCAAGACGGCTGATCATCAGTAAAAGGTTATCTCAGTGTTTGCATCCAGCACTACCTAGTGGAGTACATTTAAAGGCACTAGAAACCTATGAAATAATATTTAAAATTATTGGGACAAAATGGCTTGCCAAGGATTTATTCTTGTACAGGTAAACTTTTCTTTAAAGGCATATGCATTTCACAGTCTATTTTAATTAGCTAGATCTTTTTTCTTATTTTTTTTCTTTTTTCTCTTTTTTTTTTTGTAAAAAAAAAAGCTCTGGTTTGTTTCCTCTGCTGGCAAATGCAGCAATGTCAGTGAGGCCTGTTCTCCTTGGTTTGTACGAGAAATACTTTCTTCCTCTCCAAAAGTCCCTCCTGCCTGGTCTTCAAGCCTTTGTAATTGGACTGCTGCCTGGATTGGAAGAAGGATCAGAAATTTATGACAGGTGAGAACTAACATTAATTTAAAAGCAGTATACAGTATTTTGCTTTCCTAGGGAACTCTCAAGAAATTTCTGTCAGCTCTCTATATAAAAGGCTTGATAAAAGAGCTTCTCAGGGTGGAAGAATGGTTAGTCCCTGAAAGAGGCAACAAATAGCACTAAAGTAGAAAAAACCTTTCCCCTGCTATTTTCATCTCAGAAGGAGAAGAGGAGATATGAGGAAAAGGAGGTTTAAAAATAGATGTGCTGAGAGAAAGGAATATAAACTATTTCTTTTAAGCTCGTCTGAACTCCTGAATAATTAACCTGACTCCCCAAACCACTGCTCTGTTGATAAATTCAATTTAAATATTGTAACATGAGAGAGCAGCTGAATTCCTTCCAGTCTTTCTATACCAGATACTTACTCTTAGGTTCTGAAAACATGAGCAAGAGGCAACTCATATGAAATCTATTGTGGAAAAAATATCTCTCTTACTGTAATGGCAGTAATGACAATGGCATTCAGTACAGTAAAGCCATGATCAGGAAGTGTGCTGAGAAGAGCAGTTCATCACCCATTTGTGTAGTGGTTTTACTTCAGTTACCAGAACTGTTTTGTAAGATCTTACAAGAACTCAACCGCTGTAGGTTTCATCCAAATGTTTCTTCGCCTAAAGAGTTACTAAGCGTAGCATTGGTAACGTACTTCCTTGTATTACCATTCTGGATGTGTTGGCTGTTCTCTGCCTTTTTTGAATCTTAAATAGCTGTGTGTACACTTAAAAAAAACAACCAAACAAACACACAACTCAAAAAAAAACCCGAAGTGAGATATACCAGGCTGCACAGATTACAGTTGATAAACAATATAATTCTAATGCCTCTTTTTAAAAACAAGTATTAAATGGAAGGCTCATATCAATTGCTGGAGCAGCTAAAAGTAGATTGCATGTGTTCCCAACTTGGTGAATAGCATTTAGTTGCCAATTCCAGAACATCAGGTCTATGGACAAGTATATATATATCTCCTTGTCCATACCTCTTATACATCTGCTTTAGAAACATGAATTTTAGTATGTGATTTTTGTCAGGCAGGCTTATAAGTGATGGTGTGTAGTTTTCTCTTTCCTACAGCACTAGCTGCTGGAGACTTCAGGGAGAAAGGGGGTCCCTTGGAACTAAATCTCCTGTCTATCTGAAGCCTTTTTAGGGAGACTGAACGTATTTTGAAACTGACTAAATTTGAAATAGTGAGTTAATAGGAACTGTCAATTTACTTCCAAGATCCAACTTCTGGTTTTATACCTTTTTTTTCCTATTCTTGATGGCATTGCTTTCCTTATCACCAGCAGAGTTAAAGTCATTATCCCACTCTACTCAGTGCTTGTCAGGCCACATCTGGAATACTGTGTTCAGTTTTGGTCCCTCCTATACAAAAAAGATGTGGACAGGCTGGAGAGGGTCCAGAGAAGAGCCACCAAGGTGCCCAAAGGACTGGGAAGCCTGCCATATCAGGAAAGGCTGAGAGAACTGAGTTTGTTCAGCCTTGAGGAAAAAAAGGCTTAGGGGAGAACGTATCACCACGTTCCAGTATTTGAAGGGCGGCGACAAAAAAGATGGACACTCTCTTTTTACAAGGAGTCACATGGAGAAGACAAGGGTTAATGGGAGCAAGTTACTCCTGGGAAGATTCCAGTTGGACACAAGAGGCAGATTTTTCACAATGAGAACAATCAGCCATTGCAATAATCTCCCCAGAGAAGTGGTGGATTCCCCATCGTTGGACACTCTTAAGGTTGAGCTGGACAAGGTGCTGGGCCATCTTGTCTAGACCATGCTTTTGCCAAGAAAGGTTAGACCAGATAACCCTTGAGATTCTTCCAACTTGGTATTCTATCATTCTTCGCCTTGAAAAAACAGGATCACAGACAGGAACTGACTGTACATTTCACTGTGAAAGGTTTATGCTAAAATTAATTTAATGTTATTTTGTGAAATATAAAAATTACATGAGGAAGTCTTTCTTTAGTTTTCTCATTGTAATGATTCTGGTGCAAGAAAGATAGACCAAGATATCTAGTTGGAAGATATGTTAGATTAATTTTAAGTTCAGCTTCATGAGAGACTCTTCACTGAACGTTTTTAGAATCTTTGACATTGAGGACTAACACTAATACATCCCCTGCTGTTCCTGAAGGTGGCAGAAGTACTAGCTCGGGTTCTGCTTCATCCTAGAAACTAGTTCCTTCTTAAACACACACATATGCATGAGTTTGCACACACATACGCACAAAATGGAAAAGAAAAAATGGCTTGAGGGCTACTTTATAAAGAAATGGAAAAGTACATCAGACTGGGGGTGCGTATCCTTTATGCTGGACTTCTTCCTCTTTTCTCACTTCTACATTTCTCACACGAGGTTTTAATTTCTTCATTATAGTAAAATACCAGAGTACTGACAAAGTTGCCAAAGCAGAAAAAGTGCCTTCAGTCATAGGACCTACAATATGATTGCCTTTAAACTAATTTCAGTGTACCGGTCCTGTATGCAATAACTGACAGCATGTCATTTTATTTAATGGGTTTTTTCATTCAATGACTTGCAAATTAAGCCCATTGATTTGTAAGTATAAATATGGTATCTTCCAGTTCCCAGACTGATAAAATTGGCTTTCAGAGTCTAGCACCAGCTTAAATAATTTCCAATTCAGCATTGCACACCTCTCACTGTAATTATTTTGCAATCAGAGCTACTGCAATAATTTGGTTAGAGCTTAATGTTTGCAGATTTTACTGGAGAAGTTTCCAAAGTATGCACAGAAACTTTGTTTCAGTGAGTGTACACAGTGACAGAGGATTGAGAGCTTTATTAGATGCTGGCCATCTTCACATGAAAAGGGCAATACTCATAATACAAAGATGAGAAAATTAAATAAATAATGTCAACTACAATACTAATTCTGTGTGTAATTGCCTTTTTATGGTATAAAATTGAACTAACAAAATTCTGTTTTCTCATGTCAAATATATTTCCGTACAGAACAGATGCTCTGCTTGTGAAGCTCTCTTTATTGATGGGCCAAGAAATGTTCTATGGAGCACTCTGGGGCAGTGTCCTGGTTAGCCCATCCATCAGGCTGCCTGCTTCTCTTTTTGTTGTCAGTCATATCAACAGAGAGCTGTCTGGAAAACAGCAGAAGTACATGCTCGGCACCGATTATAAGCTTACAGTAAGTTCATTATGCTCGTCGTAGAACAGTCTTATCTACTATAATACCTGAGTACTAGCAGATTGTGCCTTCTCTGTATTCAGTTAGAATGACATGCTCTTAAAAATATTGTGGAGAGAGAGATAGGCTGATGGAATTGCTTAATACAGTTACTTCATGGGATCATCTTACCTGAAATACAGGAGAGAATCTCCCATACTGATTTTGGTTAGCCTGCAGAATGCAAATCTTCTGAAGCTTCTGCAGTTTTTGGTAATCAGGACTGCATGAAGCCTGAAAAGGCTGACTGTTTCAAATCAGAAGTTAAACCTGATAACTTTTCTCTACTTGTTCTGAATTTGCCTTTAAGGCAAATTTGCCTTTAAGACCAGCTTTTCTGTAATACAGTATATACAATGTTTAATGTTGTTTTCTCAAAGTGTTTGCAGTTCTGGAAGACAATTCTGAAATTTAGTATCTTTTTATTTTTTCAGTAAAATGGAAATCTTCAGTAGGTAGTAATTTATGTTAAACTCGACTGATGGAATAACTGTAATGCTAGTTAGAGTACTATAATATCTGCATTTTGTGAGGCCTCACATTCTGTCTGATAGTTGGTGATATCACACTGTGACATTCTGTATTGTTACTAACCCGAGTATTTCGTAAATATTAATGATTCTTTTAAGAGTATTCAACAAAACTTTTTTTTTAACTCATGTTGGGGGCAGGATTTAAATGGCTGAGTAATTATCCTCTTATTTAAAAAGATATTGTTCACATGTAACCAAGTTTTCTTTCTTCTTGTGATTATTAACAGTGATTGTAGTTTAAATGTTATCATGAAGTAAAACACCATTGTGCTTTCTTTTCTTTTTATAGATAAAGTCTTTGTGTGTATCAGTATTGGATTCAAATGTCCTTGTGCAAAGAAACACTCTAGAAGTGATTCTCTTTTTCTTCCCATTTTATACAGCTTTGGTAAGAGGACTATTTAGACAATGTCATAGGTGTGCTTTGTGCAGAAAGGTGTCTTCTGTGAAACCAATCCAGCTCCTGCCTCTGTTATTGCCAAATGTCTGAATTTTGTACCTTCAAAGTCAATGAACAGATTTTGCAGTTTGTTGTTCCCCCATCAGTTTTAATAGTAGAGGAGACTCTGCTGCTTCTCAGACTCCTTACAGCTTCAAATGAAGATGTGCTTTCACAGTGAATATTGTGTGATATTTGAAACGTATTCAGACCTGAGAAACTGCATATGGAAAAAATACTGAGCTCCCTTTTCAAGTAGGATTTTCAGCATTTGGAACTGTCTGCGCTAAACTAAGATACTTCTGTTAAAGACTAGGAAAGAAAATACTACTTGAAACGAGCTGTTCCCCATCATTTCCTAAGTTAAATAAGAGTATAGTCAGTATTTTGAAAGTAGCAAGGAATTTTAAGTCTTAAGGCATAACATAATGAAGTCTTTAGTATTTTTAGCTTAACTGTAGCTTTGTACCTTAAATAGGAAAATGATCACAGTTGTGTCAGATTCCATTTCTTGAGATTTTTAGTATACAATATATTTTGTTGATGATGGTTTGTTGCCTTTTTTTTTTCCAAAAGATTAATATTACCAGTTTAAAAAAAAAACCAACAAACAACTCATTAAAAATTTGACTTGGTTAAATGTTCATAAACAGCTAAAGTATTTTTGGTTTTCACCCTAGGACTGCAACGAAAGCACTATTCTATTGCGCAGGACTGATTTAGTCTATATTCTGTCAGCAGCTACACAGACGTTGTTGAGGAGAGACATGTCACTCAATAGAAGATTATACGCATGGTTGCTAGGTATTGTACAACATACAGTGATACTCAATATTCTGAATACCTAAGAGAAAAAAAAATCAGTGCTTAAAAATGTAATACACTTTTTCAGCAGTTAATGAATGATGATAAAATACAGTGTTGTTTAGTTGGCATTTATTAAGTACCTGTTTAATAAAATCCAACATTCATTTGGCAAACAGATCTTCTCTTCAGAGGTGATTCGTTTCACTGTCTTGAATCACAGGGTATCTGCTGAGTTATTTCTGGTCCCGTCCACTTTGTTCTGGAGTTTCAGTGGACTGAAAGGAGTGGGGCGCTATTTTAAGTTATTTAACTATTACTCATGGAAGTAATAGTCTATTAATTCCCAGGTGGGCTTAATTGTCACGGGGCTCATAAGAGAGCTATAGCTTCTCCCCATCTGCCTCCTTTTAACAGTATAAGAGGCAGCTAAAAGCAACAGGGCAAGAGCTGCAGCCATGTAGTTGCATGAAGGCTGCCCTTCCTGACCCCATGTCTGCATCTGGCCTTGGTTTTCATTTATGTTCAGTATAGCACATCTGGATGCCTCAAACTGTGATATGTGGGCCATCCTTGGGCAGTGTGTGAGCTAGTTTCAAGCAAAGTGTTGAAATGACAAAGGTTAAAAATGCAGTGTAATTTCAGTATTTGCATAAATGATGTGTGTGTAGTGCTTTGTACTGTAGTGTTTCTCTGTGCTCCTAATGCCTCTGTTTATCTTGTAGGCTCTGATATCAAAGGTGGTACTTTTGCTCCAGACTCAACAACTTCTGAAGACCATGCTATTTATTTCTTTGGAAAATATTCTAAAGATCTTTTGGTTGAGGTTGGTGTTCATTGTATACAGATGTATTTATGATCTTTTCAAATGTTAGCGCAAACTGTGTCTAGAATTGTTCACTGCCACTTGGTTTGTCCTTGGGTTTCTGTCTCTAAAGATAGCATCCTTTTAGCGGTTATATTTTCATCTATCTGAGTGCCTGCTGTGCAGTATTTATCCCAATATTGTATGTGCTGACAATACAAATGGAATCTAATGAAATCAAAAGGTAGCATCTTTGATGAACTACCTGAATTATTTAAAAATGCTTCTGTGAATAAGATCAGCTCTTGAGTACAGATGATGAGATGTCATTGATTTGCCTACCCTGTGTAGAAAATTGAAGTTCAATTGTAGTTGGTACTGAAAAAAAATCAAATTTAGAAACACTTCAGGTCTTAATAAAATGGCAATCTCTCTTCTACGTATAACATTTTGATGTTTTCTTTCTACTAGAGTTTGATTGAAATTTTACATCAGAAATTCCCGGAATCTGATTCAGAGGAGCAGCATCAAGCTTATCTGAAACCCTTCCGCATCCTAATCAGTCTCCTTGACAAACCTGAAATCGGTAATGTTGCTTGTCACTTCTGTTACGACTGCTCATGACTGTTAACATTTGGTGTTCGTCGCTTTTGACAGTAGGACTCAAGACAACACCCTGTACAATTCTAAATTCTGAGTAACTTTGCGTTGTGTGTTAGGGTGCAGGGGGCTGTGTTCCTTGCCTTGGACCTGGTTCAGAACAGTGCTCTGGAGCAAGCACCCTCTCCACGTTATCTCTGGCTCTTCTGCAGAGCACTCCTCTGCGTAGCATGGGTATATCCTTGTGAGGATAACACTCTTCCATGCCCAGAAGCGTGATCTGAGGGGCCAGTTAAAAAGAGTCGCTTCTGTCCTAGTCTCAGTATTCTGCTCAATTCGTCCCTTGGAGGTTAATCCCTAAAATACTGTCAGGTCTTTTTTTTTGTTCTGTCTTACAAAGCAGATTCTGTCTGAAAAAACACTGGTGCTACTCTTGCCTAGGTTTGTTTCCAGTGCATGAGTGTGCTTGCAGGCTTTCCTATATGCTTGCATCAGACTCTCATGACCGTGTTGCTTTTCCACCGGGACAGTGGTACTGCTGCCAAAGTGGGCAGTGCCACTTACCTGCAGGTGCTCCATCTGGAAAGAACCTCTTATGGGTGTGGAGAGGTACGGGAGCCTCTGTCAGTGGCACTGCTGGCTTGTGCCAGCCTGACGCTTCTGTGGGAGCTATAGTTTCACACTTTATGACTGAGCTGTGAAGAATTTCCTCCTCTTCCCCGTCACCTGTCTGTCCTGTTGTGCACGTGAGGTGTCCAGCACCAGAAGGGTGAGGCTGTGACAGCCCCTGTTTTAAAGGGCAAGTTCTCCTTTCTCCATCAAAAAATTAAGCCAAAGTGACTTGACAGATTTTTAGGATTTAATGGTATTCTGTAAGAACCACGTACAGGTAAATCTTTGAAATTATATTCTGTGAATCTGACAGATATGAGAAGCCTATGGACTGGTTAACTGGCATTTGTTAGAGTCTTAACAACTGACTGTATCCCTAAGTGTTGTTCTAGGTATTACCCTCAGGGGGGTGGATGGGTCAGGGTGTCATGATGTTACCATTGACTAATCCTGTAGACTTAGAATGAAACTCATGTACTGAGACTAAACACTTGAGTGGCGGTTCATTTTGCAGGCTTCTGTATCTGGTAAGCTTATCCTCTTTCACGGGTCAGGAAAGTCCTTTTAAGCCCATTTCCTGTTAAAGAATTATCAAAGCACTGCCATGAAAAATGAGGATTCTGTATTGCTTATCTAACAAATTAATGCGACTTTAGTAGAAGCAGTTGTCTGTCTTTTTATAAGACAGTGGTGCTAATGTTCCCTTCCGCTGGTTTTAGCTGGGTTTTAGATGTTTTTAAAAAAATCTATCATGATTGAAGCTTCTTATAAAAAGCATTTTTGTTTCCTGACAAAAATGCTGAAGAAGGGACTAAGGTTGTTACCTTACAAATTTATTGATTAATCTAATTTGGAAAGTAGATGACAGATACTACCCTATTGTGTGTTTTATTTGGCTGACAATCAGTGTTAATCTGAACTACAAATAAGGGTTATTTAGCTGAGCTGCACTATACAGTTTAACCTTTCTATTCCAGTCAACACACAAAAAATATACTTCTTGAGCCTTAAGCCAATATGACTTTCACTTACTTTTGAAATGGATTTAGCAATGCAACTTTTTTTTAAGGTAGCAAACTAAAACATAACAAGAATCTTTGACCTTTTCAGATACTTTTAGTCACTTTAACTTTTTTTTGCCTTTTTAGAAGCACTCATTGGAATGCTTTATACACTACTTTTTTTCAATTGTTCGATGTTGAGAGTATTGTACTTATTATTTGTTCAACTCCTCTACAGAAAACTTCAAATAAAACAAAAAAATGCTGTCCCTTGAAAATTGGGTGCAGTTGTCAGCACACACCTAATTTATACTTTCTTCTTAAAACTGTTTATAAATACGCATTTTTTTGATTTCTGCAATTTGAACTTCCTCAATTTGCTGATTTTTTTCCACCTTTTGTCTCTCAAAATTTAATCAAGGCTGCTATGTTAAATGCGTATTGGGAAATCTGCTTGTTTTCCTTATGGGTACAGACGTGGTGATTATTTTTGGCACGTGAACTGCAGATATATGGTTATGATTCTACCCACGTATAAATGATTGCAGTGTAGGTGTCTTCCTGAAGTGACTTAAGTGGAATGTAGAACCAGTGCCATGGCTTTCCAAGTGTCACTTTAAAAAGTTCCCAAAATGAACAATGTGGTATTTAACTACAATTAAAAAAAAAAAAAAACCAAAAACCAAATATTGAACTACATGTTTAAGTTCATTTTAACTGGAAAATCTGACATTTTAAAAAGCCACTTAAGCATTTTCGTCCTACTTGGGTGATTGTGGCTTTTTTCAGTCTCGCTACCCCTAAGTTAAGTCCATACAAGTTTGTAACTGAGTCGCCTAGTAATCACTTTGGTGCAAATACTGGATTCTTTTTTCCTTCAATTGTAGGGCCGCAGGTCGTTGGGGATCTGTTCCTTGAAGTTATTAGAGCCTTTTATTCCTACTGCAAAGATGCGCTTGGTTCTGATCTCAAACTTAGCTACAATCAAAGTGGCAACATACTTGCAAGGTATAACTATGAATTCTCAACTATGAACTGAAACTGTATCATTTATATTAAGCTGACTTATTAATATTAACCAATTTAAGGAAAGTTAGGTTTTTAACAAAGTGATCTTCTGTACAGAAGATGAGATTTTTTCTGTGACTTCGCTTTTTCCCAACACATGCTTGATTTCTCTTTGATTAACAGAGAAGAAAATGAAGTACATGGCATATGTTTGGTGTTCATTAAATCCAGTTATATTGGCCAAGAATCAGTCTGGTGACAGAACTCAGCCTTTTGATTTTCTAAGTTGAAGGCTTGATTTCTTTCATCTGGGAGAAAGGTGCTCAAACTGTAGCTATTCCAGAATGACTTAGTCCTTGATTTAAAACAATCAATGTCTTTTAGCTTGTAGAGAAAAGGGGAAAAATATTTTAGAACACATCAACTAATACTGTGATGTGCATGCTTTTAGAATCTTCACTAACATCTGTTTCTTTTTTTTTTTTTTTCCCTTTCACACAGTCCAATCAAAGAGAACAAAAATGCTTCTGAAATTGTCAAAACAGTCAATTTGTTGATCACATCCTTAAGCACGGATTTTCTTTGGGATTACATGACCAAATGTTTTGAAGATTGTTTCAGGTGTTTATGTTGTCAAACAATAATGCTTCTCTTAAAAATGCCACTTAAGAGCTATCTGTGGAAGATAATAAAGTTTACTGAAGCATTTAAATTCTGGAGAGGACATAACACATGTTAGAATCAGACAGATATGTAAGTTGCATCCTAAAATAATTCAAGAATGCAAACAGGTAAACAATTAAATGGAAACTAGCAACCTGAGAACAAAAGAAATTACTTTCAAAATGACAGCTGAAGGAGGAAAAGGTTTGGGAGGGGAGCTGGAGGAGGTCTTCCTTGGAAGAGCAAGTGTTTTCTGAAGAAAAACAAAGATATCTATCTTTTTTATCTCTTTCTAAATATAAGAGAGAAGATTATACTTTAAGTACTAAGGTTGTGTTTAGAGATTCAATCTGAAAATTTGAAGCACTTTAGCATCCCACATGCAAACTAGTGTTTAGGTGGTTTTGACAGACTGTGTTATCACTCTGTATTAGAAGACCCATTTTACTTTGCTTCAGAAAGTCTAGCTGTTCAGTATTTTGTGCTGGTTTTAATGAAGCTTTTTTATTGTAACAAGAATTTTCACAGGAAAAAAGCTTACATAATAATGTTTCTCTCAATCCAGAAACAAATCCACACAGATGAGATATCCTCTTGAAAATATTAGCGCTCCTCCTACAGTTTCAGAGCTCTGCACACTATTGGTGTTTCTTCTTGATGTGATTCCTTTGGTAAGGCAACCTGAAGTTAACTGCTTCAAAGTCTTAAGAAACTTTAAATTGAATAGTTCATATTGTCATTACCTAAAATGAAAATAGGCAAAGTGACATACATGTGCGTGTGCATGCTGTGTCCTGCAAAGTATAGTTTTATGTGCTAACTTATATATGGCGACCAGTGCTGTTGTCTAGCAAGAGAAAAATTGTTGGCATTTTAAAATATGGTGATTCTATCAAAGGAATGAAAATGTGTACCTTTTGCTTCTTGGGTAAATAATTACCTGGGACTTTTTGGTCTCTTCGCAGCTGGCTGACTATCGTAAGATTTTTAGGGTATATGATTCAGTGCTCATCGTGTGGAATAAAGAAAGAAGGAATAGCACTGAAGCAAGTTTGTACAGTTTAGCCATTCATGAACTGACTTCATCAATCTTTCGTCAGTATTGCTAGACAGCTGAATTATAATATGTGATAACTATTTTAAACAATGCTTATTTATTTTAGGAACTCTACTCTGAAGTGCAGACTCAGTATCTTCCACAGATGCTCAGTTATATGGTGCAGTCTCTCCTGGAAAATATGGACGTATTAGGTTTACCAGAACTCACTCATGCCTTAAAGACCTGTTTTAAGGTGCTTAGCAAAGTGCAAATGCCCCCTTCCTATTTGGACATTGAGACAGGAAGTGGAAACAGGGTAGGTGTTTTTCAGCTACTCATAGATGTTTACAGTTGTTAGTGCCATAACTTATTTTAAAATGCTAATTTTCCAAAATTAAACCTATATGATAACTTCAGCAATAAAGATTTTTAAAACTTATCTTCTGTAGCCCCTTCCAGAGTTATGTGATGCCTTGTTATTTTTACTGGGTATTCAGTTATGACTTGTTTGAATTATTTGTGACAGTGAGTATAGTCTTTTCTGAAACTTGGGCTATAATCCTACCTCTTGAGAAGAATGTGATCTTAATGGTTTTGAAAAGGCACTCAGCATCATGCAGTTGCTAAAGATTCAAGCTGCCAAATCAGGCCCAGTTTGACAGCTGGTTAAGTCTGCAAGGCTTTCAATGAATATTTTAGTTTAACACAATGTGGTATTATTTGTGTGCAAGAGACCATGGTAGGGAATGAGGAATAGATGGCATAAAGCGATCACACAAGCACAGCCTGCCAAAGTTTTGCAGTAGAACAAATACATGCATTGACTAGAAATAATCCAACATATGCAATAATGTTCTAGTGGTGAATTGATTTTAAGGAAACATTTCCATTTGCTAAGTGTCTGTAGCTGTAGATCTGTGGGTGTTTGAGTCAAGGCGTGAGGATTATATAAACATTTGTTAGGTTTTAAACGAAATAAAATCGAACTGCTTACGAATAACTATTTCTCATGATTTTGTAAAAGTAATCTGTATCTGGAAATCGCAAATTCTAGGGTTTGGGGTTTTTTTTCTTTCATTGCTGTTCCCCAGTGCCTGGCACAGTTCTACATAGTTTAAAATTATTTGCACTGTGCCACATTAACCACACTAACATTCCTGTTTTAGAGCCCAGTGAAAAAGGAAAATGTCAACGTAACCTTGGAGACTCAGTCAATGCTGCAGGAGGAGGATGAGACTCTATTCCCTCCCCTGAAGTCAGAAGACAGTGGCATTGGTCTAAGCGCTTCCTCCCCAGAGCTCTCTCAGCACTTGGGGGTGCCAGCTGTGACCCTTGAGAGAGATGATGTCTGGAAGAAGGGGGGGAGCATTCAGAAGACTTTGTATTGCATCCAAGAGCTGGTTGCCAAGTTTTCCAGTAAATACATTTTTGGGGTGCAGTTTCAAGAACCAAGTAGCGAAAACATCTCAGCAATGAATCTGAGTGGAAAAGAGAAAAAAGAGAATGGCTACAGATTACCTGAAAGTGCTAGCAAGAAGAAGAGCCCGTGGGATGCAAAGCAAATCACTGTACCTCAGTTTAAACAAATGCTTTCAGACTTGTTCTCAGTCCGAGGGTCACCATTCAAGAACAAGAGTTCTAATCCTCTTGTTTCTGACTGCAACTCTGGTAATAAAAAGGAAAAGGAGGAAGAAGAGTGGGACTTAGAACAAGTGATGTTTGTCTTGGGACCCCTTAGAGGTGACTGCAAGGAAGCTTTCGCTGCAGCTTGTCACCTTTTGTTGGATTGTACCACATTTCCAGTCTATCTTTCAGAAGAGGAGATGGAACAGTTGTACCTCTCTCTGTTTCAAGTTCCTGGTAAGAAAATGTTCCTTTACTGGGCAACTTGAGCATTTGAGGATGTAAACAGCAGTGTGAGCTTGGCTATTTGCAAGACGTGTCCAATGCCAGTAGTAATGCCTTTTGACAGGGCTGAAGGCAAGTTGCATGTGAATTTAAGACTTACCCACATCAGCACGTGTTTTGTGTCTTGCAACCGAGGGAAAATTTTTAGCAAGCTTTGAAAGCTTTCACTACAAAACCTGTAGCTGAAGGGATGGAAAGACCTTCTGGCCTGTAGAGCCTTGGGGCATGGTTCAGGATTTTCAGGAAATCCATCCCCCCCAGTCTATGTCATGTCATCCCAATGTGCCCCACCCCCCAAAAAAAAGAGGATGTGTTAGAGGAAGATGGGTGTGGGTGGAAAACTGGAGCTCTAAACCATAACAGAAGCAAAACCAGCTCTCTCCCTAACCCTCAGAATTCAAAAGAGTCCAGTGTAAGCTACCATATAAGAGTAATCTTGTATAATTGGAAGGCCTGTTTGTTCTGGGAATTCAAGTTCATTAGCTTTAGCAGGAGCAGTTATTGGCCTGAAGGCTACTTGACAAGATAGGTTTGTAGTGAGTGGAGAGGTGGGAAACTGGAAAATTGGGTTGTCTTCCTCACCTCGCTACAAATTTCTGCTGCTGCCCTTAGCAAAGTGATGATATGCCTATTGTCTACATGGGAGAGCTGTCTGCTTGATGTGGACACTTTTGCATATTTGCAGTGCCTTTCATGTGGTCAGCAAAGTAGCTGAGCTTAGAAGGCTTGCTTTTATAATTGTGTTTCTTTGGAATATCATCCTAGGACTATAGAAGGTCATATTCAAATTTCTTTTCAACTGCACACCCTAGAGAATACAGTGAGGTTTAAAGTCAAAATGAGAGAAATTCTGATAATGAAGGTCTAGGTTGAATATGATACAGAAGTTGTCTGATGTGGAGAAGGGAGAGTGTTCATTTTGTTGTGGTAGTAAAGCAGCTAAAACATTTGGTTTTGAAGCCAGAGGTGTGAACTTATACTTCAGAGTCTCCAGTTAAGCCTTAATAATATTTCATCTGATTATTCGCTCAGGAGGGACAAAGATGGTGAGACTTGATGTTAGCCATATCAGTTCCTTGTGTTCTTCATGGTTTCTGAAATGATACATCTCAATGCTACCCAAGAGAGCATCCTTGGATCAGCCTCTGTTGTTTTTGATGAGGACAGCTGGAAAACAGCAGCTGTAAAAACTAGTTGTAAATAAACATAAACTGGAAAGCAAGAATCCACTAGTTACTGTGTTATTGAGGTTCTGAGAGAGCTTCCTGCTGGGAGAAATATGGAAAATAGTATAACTTGCTTTGAAGCAAGTCCCTTCTGAAGTAAGGAACTCGATGACAGCATGGCAGTTGGATTTGGGCAGTCATTTTTGTCTGTTGGTCTTGTGGGCTTAATTGAAGAATTCTTGGAAATATGACCGGGACCTTGAGATTAATCCGTATCAATTTTTTCTCACTTATCTTCTGAGGAGGTTGTGATGCCAGCTTCCCTCTGTGGCTGAAGTCCTTAATGACAATATGCTGTTGTGTGAATGACTGCTATGTTCAGAATGTGTCCATCTTCACGCTGCTGGAAGTGATCAACCATTCCCAGTCACTGGCGCTTGTGATAGAAGACAGAATGAAGCGGTACAAAGTGTCTGGCCACAACCCCTTCTTTGGAAAGCTACAGATGGTCACCCTTCCCCCCATTGCTCCTGGAGTTCTAAAGATCATCTCAGAGAAAACAGATTTCTACCAGGTGTCAATTTTCTTTTTTACTGCCCAACTACACTGAACCTCTAAGGATGGGGTAGGAAAGCAAATCTTATTTGCATGGATGTTTGGGGGCAGCGTGTTTCTGTTACAATGACACACTGTTGTTTTTTGCTTACGTAAGCATTTGAAAACAATTGCATTGTTCTTTGTGCTCTTCCCAACGGAATGTTCAAAAGTGGCAGGTTATTTTCAAATTGCTAGTTGGTTTTGTGCCCAAATTCTTGGGGGGTAGGTGTAGTTGATTTCTGACTTGAAGGGTTTGGTTTCATTAGCTTGAAAGCTACGCATTAGAGAACTTTGATACCACTCTAAGTTTTCAGAGAAGAGAAAATGTTAGTGGGTAAATAATAGTGAAAACATTCCGTCCTCCTTGTTTTAAGTATACATATTTCAAAGATGCTTTCCTTCTCCTGACCATTTATTGATATTAGTGTTGCTGTGAGGGTTGGTTCCAATACCTTTTTCTTAATTACTGTGTTTCCAATTGCTGTGCCTTACACATGTACAATCTGTTAAGGTTTGACGCAGAAAATAGAAGTGGAAATGCTCTTCTTAACATCTGGTGCACGTACATTTGAATTACCTGTCCTACTAGGGTCAGAAAGTTGCATTTCTTTAGGTCTGACTGTATGACCTGAATTCTTGTTCTTTGCGAAATGAAGACAATTTGGAAATCCCTTTTGGTAATAGTGGGCATTTATGCAATGGAAAGCTTTTAAGTCAGGGAAGAAATGGACTTATTATTACTGTTGTTATAATAATAATTATTATTATTATTATTAAATGTTGTTATTTTTCCATAGAGAGTAGCATGTGTGCTCTGGAATCAGCTGAACAAAGAGACACGGGAGCATCATATTGCCTGTGTGGAACTGTTCTACAGGCTGCACTGCTTGGCACCATCAGCAAATATCTGCGAAGACATTATCTGCCACGCACTTTTGGATCATGATAAAGTAAGTCCTGTATTCACTGAAGCCCTTTCATCACTGTAGAGTTGTTCCAGTGCTTCCCAGACTGCCTCCAGTTCTCTTCCCACCCCACGTCTTCACTCCCGTGGTCCCTCTGTTTTCCAAGAATCTGACAGACTCTGTCCGTGCCTTTACAATTCCCTGGGATTTATTCATCATGGGACTACTGCTAAACTTAATCCCTGGATGCAAGGTCTGTCAGTCAATGCTGGAGCTTTTTTAGTTTCAGCCCAAATCAGGTAGTATCTAAAAACTTGCAGTTTTGGTCAGTACTTCCAAACTGACCCAGCTCCACCAGTAACTCTAAAATAATTTTATTTTGTGTTGATTTTGTAAACTTTGTATTCCAACAAAAGACTTTATTATCTTGTAAGTGTATGTCAACATAATGTTGACCCTGTGTCCACCTTAATAATTAGTTCTCGTAATAAGTAAGCTGTATTTTAAGTGAGCCAGTCATTAAGTATTTTACTTACCTAGTTTAATGACGAAACAGTTCTTTAATAACTTACAGTGTATTTGTGAGAAGTGCCTTGCACAATAAAACTTAAAACAGCCACCTTCAGTCTTTGGTATTGTTTTCATGTATTTCCTCTTGCAATTTTGAAACTTAAAAGTCTGGAAATCTTTTAAAAGCTTTCAAATAAAATTACCAGTAACAAAGACTGCCTGATATACCAATGTCTTCGCATTTGTCATCCAACTTTTAAACCTCCCTAACACCAAATCAAGACTAAAATGTTTATACACAAGAATCCTGAAATACATTTTTGATGTATTGGCACATCTTTTTTTGCTCCTACAAACACTGTGGCTGTTAAGTTTTGGTTGTGCATTCATGGATATACAACATTTTGGTTTAATCTATTGCAAAATAGAAAAGTGCTCTCAAACTACCTGCAAAGGAGTAGTAGTCATCTCCACAATAACTGTTGTTCTGCTAGAGGTTTTAAAATCACTAAAACTTTACTCAGAGATAAATGCTGCAAAAATATGTATCTGTCTTGTTTCCTTGCAAAGGGGACAAGGCTGGAAGCACTGTTCAGATTCTCTGTCATGTGGCATCTGACCAGAGAGATCCAAGGCAGCAGAGTGACTTCTCACAATCGGTCCTTTGATAGGTATTTTCCATTTCCACTGGTTTGGACTTGCATTTATATATTTAACTATATTATGCTTTGTTCTGTTCTTTTTACTGCGGTGGGAAAAAGCTCTCTGTAGAGAGAACAAAAAATGAGTAAAAGGAAGATCTTCAACTTCTCTTGCACTATTACCTTTGTAAAGCACTCGGCATGTGTGGTGCGCTTTCTTGTGTGAAGGATGTTTCTGTAAAAATACACAGAGCTTCATCTATGAAGAGTAGCTTGCAGACAAGTTTCTGCATAGTAGACATTTTTTATCTTGGGTGGGATGTTTTTTCCAATGAAAATAGAACCAGCTACTTGTGCCAAAAAAAAAATTATCTTATTTTAGTTTTACTTCCTATTTACGAGACCATAACCTTTGTATAAAAAGAGACAAAAGCATTAAGAGTCTTTCTAAATAAATATGTGAAAGAACTTTAAAATAAGCTGCTCTTCTAGAGTGTGAGTATATGTATGGCCTAGCTTCTACAAACGCATGTGTACTTGACCTCAAGTCAGGAAAATGTGCATGATCAAGCTATTGTTCACAGACATGAGCCATTGCCTGGTGCTCACTTGAACATGCACTATGTCTGTTCCCTGCCACTATTTTGTTGTTTGCATTAACTTTTGCAGGGATTTCAATTGTACTTCTTCGTTCTGATTTCTCCACTCAGGTCTCTGTTTGTGGTACTGGACAGTCTCAATTGTTCAGATGGCGCAATTGGTGCTGCAGCACAGGGCTGGCTGATCCGTGCTCTTTCACTTAATGATGTTGCACGGATTCTTGAACCAGTCCTGCTGCTGCTGCTTCATCCAAAGACACAGCGCACGTCCATCCACTACATCAAACAGAAAAATGCAGCAGGTAAAACTGTTCTTGGACTGAAACTGTAAGTGCTAACATAGCATTGCATACTCCTGAACACCTACTGAAGGTAGTCTCTGAAATGCAATGGCATCCTATTACCCTGAGTTGTCTTGCATCGGTTTCATAGATTCCTCCTCATCCACGTACCTATGCTGATGCCTAAAACAGAATTCAGGAGTAAGTCATGCTAGTTAAAGGCCTAATGATCATTCTGTTATGGTGGCTGCACCTACACTGTTGGTTTGGATTGCTCCCTGCTTTGCTCTGGGATCTTGTCCCACACTTGTCATTGCCATTCCCGGATGATCCACACTGCATGTGTGTTCACTGTTTACAGGATCCCTTCTCGAGCAAAACTAGGTCTGCAACCAAATGAAATCCAGGAGCAGTTTGGTGACTGTGTCAGTCCAGGAACTGTTCCAGTAGGCAGGATGGACAGGCAAATCTTACTCTCTCTGCCCAGTCTTGCCCCAGCACACCATGTACCCTCATACCAGGTTTCTTTATTCAGAATATTTTTTGTTAATGATTCCCTGAGCATCACATTAAAATAATCAGACAGGATGTGAGGAACATCTTCCTGTTTAGGGCACACCACACAAAAAGATCCACCTAATTCTGCTAAGTTCTGAGAAATAAAATGTCTTTGTGCAAAGAAGATCTATCTTGATTTAAGAGGAGAGCTGAGCCCTTGTGGCATATGTCTTGAGGTATCCTAGAGCTAGGATGTAGAAGCAGAGAGATGTTCGGAATTGAAGATGACATCCAGCCACCCACATTTAGGAATGTGGCAGGGCGTCTTTACCTTGACAGACTAAATTTGACAGCTGGAAGATGTCCATTTTAAGACCTGTAATGAGAACCATTGTGAACCACATATGAGCTATGTGTCAAATGTGGAACAGACAATGTGAGAAAGACCTGTGGGGAGCAGCTGAGGAAGACTGAGACAGGTATGGAGCCAGAGTTTGTTCCAAGTGCAGAGTCCTGCGAAGGCTGGTAGTCCATTCAGGTTTGGGATTGCTGGGAGTGGTATGGATATGAGACACTCTGCACCATTTGGCCCAAGTAGTTGCCTGGAGCAGAGCAGGAAGACAGTGGAGAAGTGTCCAGTAGTTTTGTGTAAAGAAAATTCCATGTCACCTGTCTGTCTCATTACTGTTAACCTAGCTGTCTGTTTGCATAATTGTTTTTCTGTCTTGATTGGCAAATAGATAGATGGCAGACATTTATAGCATCCAAAGGGACCTGTTTATTAGATGCTATACAAACGCAGAGCTAATATATTCCTTCCTTGTTCTACAGCGTATAACCAAGGAAAACATTAGCTCTTAAAAAAAAATCCTCTGTTCCTATCCTTCTCATTTCCCTCCTGAGCTCAACAGACGTTTTATGCTCAGGAAGCTTAAAAAAATTTTTACATCTAGGGAGTCATAGCATAGGAGAAACAGCACGTGCTTTATGTTTTGATCCTGTTCTCTTGCCGTTACAGCAGGGTAGGACTGCTCTGCCATTTTAAGAAAGGGGTAATTCTTGCCTTAACCCAGGGGTTTTTTTTAACTCCACTCATCACAATTAATACTACACTAGAGCAGAGTAGCTTTTTAACCTTTTTTTTCTTACAATTATTTATTCTATATAAAGCATGTTGTGTGGACAAGATGACCTTTAAAGGTTCCTTCCAAACCAAATGATTCTATCATTCTGTGTGTGAAATAGAAGATTATATGCTCTTCTTGAAAAAAAAAAATTTTTTTTCAGAAGATATACGTGATTGGCTTTGCAAGAAAAAGGCCTCTTTGAAAGAGTCTGGCATCTCTGAGAGCAATTCCGAGGAAAACCTTCCATTGAGCCAGTTTACTACTGTGGACAGAGAAGCAATTTGGGCAGAAGTGGAAAAAGATCCGGAGAAGCCGGAGTTAAAAACTGAACAGGCTGAAAATGATGGCTCTTGTAATCCAGTAACTTCACATGAAGCGGATGGTGACCAAGATAACAGTGAGCACACAGAATCAGCAGACACCAGCACAGGCCACGACAGTGAAAATACATCCTCTTTTTCTCCTTCTCTGGAGCTACAAGAAGTGAGCAATGAGGACAATGACAGCGCTGCAACCGATGGCAAAGAGACCACAAACCATGTGAGTTTGCTCAGTGCATTCCTTCCTGAAAGCTCCAAATCCAGTGCAGCACTAAACCTTGTGCGTGCTGACTCTGAGAGG
Source organism: Charadrius vociferus (assembly GCF_000708025.1). Lineage (NCBI taxonomy): Eukaryota > Metazoa > Chordata > Aves > Charadriiformes > Charadriidae > Charadrius > Charadrius vociferus. The sequence goes on from NW_009649936.1 coordinate 1,016,249, forward strand.
ACTCAAGCATCAGAGTCTCTGTCAAGTGATGAAGAGGTGGACTTGGAGCTCCAGGAAATTACCCATTCTAGGTTGCTCAAGCAACAGAAGGAAAAACAGGAAATGATTGAGGCTCTGTTCAAACACATGCTGCTATATTTGCAGCCTTATGATTCTAAGAGGGTATTGTATGCATTTTCTGTTCTGGAGGCAGTGCTTAAAACAAACCCTAAAGAATTTATTGAAGCTGTAGCTAGTACAAGCATGGATACCAGCTCCACAGCACACCTGAATCTTATTTACAATCTGTTAGCTCGCCATCAGGAAGCTCTTGTAGGGCAGAGTTTTTATGGCAAGCTTCAGACTCAGTCCCCAACTATGTGTCCCCATTCTCTTCTAATAGAATTGCTGACTTACCTCTGTCTCAGTTTTCTGCGCTCATATTATCCATGCTACTTGAAAGTCACACACAGAGATGTGCTTGGCAACAGAGATGTTCAAGTAAAAAGTGTGGAAGTCCTGATTAGAATGATGACCCAGCTAGCTACCATGGCAAAGGCAGCTGAGAGTAAGAATGTGGAGTTCATACGCAATTTGCTAGGAAGATGCAAAATTCAGGAGTTTGTTCTTCTTTCCTTGTCTGCATCTATGTATACAAGTCAGAAACGGTACGAACTGCTTATGGCAGATGGAGTTAATAATGTTCCTGAAGAAGAACTCTTTGAAGAGAGCCTAATCAATTTTGGGCATGATCAAATATGGAGTGAACACCCACTCCAGATTGAGTTGCTGAAGCTTTTGCAGGTATTGATTGTCTTGGAGCACCATCTTGGACAGACTCATGAGGAGCAGGAGAATCAGCCAGACCTCTCTAAGGAATGGCAGCAGGCTCTTAATTTCCAGCAGGCTATTGGTGCAATGCAATATGTCTATCCACACCCAATCACTTCACAGGGATTATTCGTCTCTGCTGTGGTTAGAGGTTTGCAACCAGAGTATGGCTATGGGATGCATCCCACTTGGGTAGGCTTGGTCACATGTTCCCTGCCCTACTTTGGGAAGTCCTTAGGCTGGACTGTGGCACCATTTGTTGTACAGATATGTAAAAACCTGGATGAGCTTGTCAAACAGTATGAGAACGAAGCTGTGAAGACATCTGCAAAAACATCTGCAAGGTAAGAGTCTGCAGTGTGGGATTTGTTATGCTGAAAAGTTCCCCTTACTGCAGAATAGTGCATGGTAACTTACTGGTTTAGTGTTGCGGCTGTCAGAGTTTGGTCCTCAAACCCTGCTGCGCATGCAGGCATCTGTCACTTGAACCCAGGTGAGGTGGAGGCAGTATTGTTGAAGGAGGGCTCACTGTGTTTGGAGGAAGAGAGGACAGGGGACCCACAGCAAGGATGACCAGCAGCTGTGGTATTTCCTGTCCCCCTCTGCCTGTCATCCAAGTGAAAAAGGAGTTCCCAGTTTTGACAAGACGGGATTTTGGAGGACTAATTGAGGAGCGATGCCCTGGAGAATAAAAATACAGTGGTAGTGTTCAGAACAGGCAGTAATTGAAAGTAGTAGAGAACAATAATTGAACGCTAAAGATTTATAGTCAGGTGGGGAGTAACATTCTAAAAGATCTAGGCAATGAAATGGGGTTATCCAAGCAAAGTTTTTGAATCCTTTGTTTTGATATTCCTGTCTTGTCATTCCAGTATTCTTTCAACTATTGAATAGAAACAGATTTCTACTGGAATTTTTAATGAAGGAAATACCACTTGGCCTGGTAACCCTTTTTTTTTTCCCCTCCAAAGCTTAACTTCTAAAAGAGAAAATGTTACGCCGGATTACCCACTAACTCTTTTGGAAGGTCTGACAACCATTGGTCACTTCTGTCTTCTGGATCATCCTAATCAAACTAAAAAGGTAAATGCTTAATGCCTATCACTCGCTTGACACCTCAGCACCAGTTCATCAAAACATGCATCACTTTTTCATTCAGAGATGAATATAAGTAGTAAAGTGGTGCTTGTACAAGAAGATAACCTTAAAGAAGCCTCATAGCAGGCCAAAAGAAGTGAACTAAGTAAAAGTGTAAGGGAGTAGGACTGAACTTAATTTTTTTTATTTGAAGACAGGAAAGTTAATTTTAAGTAGCAGATGTTCTTGATGATCTTGGTCACATAAATATTAGTCCTGTGTAGCTTGTCTACAGTTGCTTTGTTATTGACAAAATCTTCTATTTTCTTTTGAGTTGATACATGCTGATATGTTCTCTACAATTTTTATTCCTATAACATTTGTCAGAAGAGGATTTATTATCCTAATAAATTCCTAGACAAATCAATTCTCTCTGTGTGAAAATAGTGAACAGCAAATTCCATAGACTCTAATAGCAGCAGTATATTTCAGAAGTAGAATGGCTGAATTATTTTTAAAGTTGTCATTATGAAAGTTGACTGTAATTCTCTTAGAATAAGAGTACTCACTCTGTGGTGCATGATATAATGTTATAATACATAATAATAAATAGTAATAATATTCATATATATTATATATTAAAATAATATTCATATTTTTGTTTTTTCTAGTCATCATGTTTAGCTGAACCTGCAAACCTGAGAAATGCTAGGAATGCCATTTTGGAAGAATTGCCTCGCATTATGAATACCATGTCCCTTCTTTGGAGTGTTATAAAGAGGGAAGACTCTCAAAAAAGGCCAACTGACTTCTTTGGAACAACTAAAGGCTCTTCTTCGGTCTACTTTAAAGCAACAAAAGTAGGAGTTCTTTTAAACTGCTGTGTATCTCAGCATCCTCATCATCCCCTCCCGCACCGTTTTACACAGAATTCATAGGAATAGTTTTGCCATTCCCGGAATTATATTGGGCCACAAAGAATTTTTTAAGAACTCCCATGAACTACAGACTTGCACAGTACCTACCTACAAAAGTAGATTATTTTTTCCTGTTCTTCTTGCCCATCTGCACCTTTACCTAATCTGTTTAATGTTTTGCTTTTCGTGTGAGCTTCTGTTAATAGCTGCTGTAGAGCCAGCCACCTCTGAATTGTCTGCACCTTATGCAGGCAGTAGAATATGTACCTGAAGAAATAAAAATACTAGACTTTTCCCTTCTTCTGTGGATATTGGTAAATCACAGTAGTGAAAAATATCTGTAGAAGAAGAGAGAATATAACACAAGAAGTTATTTTTTCTATTTGGCAATCTGTTTTCCAACAAATGTGCATTCCATGTGTAAGAAGGATATACTAACTCATAAATAAAGTATCAAAACTAGTCTGACTGCCAAGTATATAAAGAGATTCTTTTATTGTTGTATATTTTCTGAACATCTTGGAAAAAAGAGGAATGTTTTACAGACTATGAGATAGGCTTTCCCTTGCAAAGTTTAGCATTGACAGTTATTTTTTTTCCCTCTATAGACATTAAGAACTAAAATACTGGACTTCATGAATCCATTGACAGCACAACTCGGAATCCAGTTGATGGCAGCAATTGCAGCAGTATGGAATAGCAAGAAACCTCATAGGAATCAAAGTAAAACCAAGGTGAAACTAAAGAAAGGCACCCTTAGTTTTTCAGTGTAAAGACAAATGTTACATTTATATGATCAGTTCTAAACTCTGGGCTTGTTTATAGATTCTTTGGGGTTTTTTACATGTGACAATGGTAAGCCACTGAAAAATCTGACACGCTCTTATTTATACAAAATTCCACAAAGCATCAGGACTACAATTAAACCTAAATAAGTAATCAAAGGACAGTGTGGCAGTTTGTCTCATAGTAATAAACTTTTTTTATTCAAGGCTGGATTATAATCTCAGGATTGCAATTTGCCAATTATATTTTAAAGACCTTGAATCAGCTCTATTTCCAGAGAAAGGTTAGAGTTGTAGTATTCTCTGGAACTAAGCATTTATTCTGAGTAGAACACCTCTTTCTTTTCTGCTTTCATTTGAGCATAATGAAGTTGTTTTCATGAAGGTGTTGGGAGAAGATCTGTATATGGCAAGTTGTTGCATGCTTGATTTAATTTGCCTAATTTATGTTTTGTGTAAGTATTGATATTTGAGTAATCGCACAAAAAGCTGTTTTTTCAACTTCATGTTTTGCCTGCTACAGTGATATGAGGGGTGTGTCTTTTGTTTTCGTTTTTTTTTGTCAGATTCTTCCAGTGGCTAGTGCATCTCAGCTTATTCTTGTGGACTTAATATGCGCGCTTAACACATTGAAAATTGACACTATATTACATCTAGTGAAAGAGGTGGTCAAGAAACCATCACAAATCAAGGGTGAAGAGGTAACCATGAAGATAATTTCATTTTCTTAGTATATTCTCTTCTGGATTTATTCCAATGTGTCTTCTAGATATTGTTAGAAGGAAAGTTTGGTGGTTTTTTTAAATGTGTGATTCTCTTTTGCTCCTGAATAAGTTATATTTTCCAGAATGTGGGTTTCTGTGTTTTGATCCATCAATGTAAGTAGGTTCTTCAGAACATTTTGCTAGAGAAGTTGTTGGTAATAAGGAGGTGTGGAGTCCTCCAGTACCAAAGATGCTGACAATTTTCATGAAGCTGCTGCAGATATACAACTCGGTGATGGATTTCTATCTTTCTACCCTTATCTGAACAGTTAGAAATACTTCACATTGAGTCTGCCATCTTCCAGTTGGTTTTCAAGGAAACCAGTTTTGCTACTATACATGCCATTGCAGGTGCTCCTACAGTTCTGAATAAACTGACATATAATAATAAACTCCACAGTTCTGAATTCCCTCGTACTGCTATATAAATAGTTTTATCATAGGTGGTCACCTGTTGGAGTACAAGTGGCTTCTAAGAAGGATGTGTTAACCATTGTACATAAGTATTCAACAGCTTGGACCTTCTTTTTTTTCTGATGGCAAATAATTGCAGTTTTGCTTTTATTTTTCAGAAATCTTCTCTTGTAGATATTCCAGTGCTGCAGTTCAGTTACGCTTTCATGCAAAGGTAATTCAGTCATTATAAAAGAGAATTTTCTGTTTGACTCTAGTTAGGATAACAGTCAGCATCACTATTTCTGCTTTACTTTGATCTTCGTGTCACAATGCCACAGAACGCTTTTATGCAGGAAATGGTTATTGCCAGTTCATTGTTAAGTAATAGATTGACACAAAATAACTGGGCTATGACATTATGTTCCATTGATCTGTTTATAATGCCAGTCTGAAAGCCTCATTTCATGCTACTAGAGCAACATACTTTAGGCACCTCATTAGCAAGATACTTACATAATTTCTTGTGATCTTTCTCCTTATCTGTTCTGTGTTGCCAGATGAATGTACAGAGAACTTCTAAATTCAGTAAAACTGCTATGGCTACAGTCTGTGCTGGACACGCTGAGGGTTAGCAGTTGATTGGAAATACTTCTTTGATCAAAACTGTTCTTCACATACTTGCCTTTTCTCATATGGAAGCCTTGGGATATGTCAGACTGTACAATATACTGTATGCAATAAGCTATGGAGATAAAGTAAGCTGGCATACAGTGGAGTGGTTAGCTAAAATTTATTCCTTTTCTTCCTCCTGAAGACCCAGTACTCTTACGGCCCTGGCTGGCACACTGCATGTGCTGCAAGCATTTACTGCTGTGTGCATATTGCCTGTGCTGAGGGATATTTACACCGTGTTGTTCGATCAGTTAGGAAGGGGCAGGATCTAAAGGACTGATCTTGATGGAAGCTTTTAGGCTACAAAGTTACCTATGTATGTTGGTGGTTTGTTTTTTTTTCTCATTAACTTCAGACTCGGTGTGTTTTGGTATTGTTTTTTTTGGCAGACTGCCTGTCTCAGCCTTGCAGGAGAACTTCCAGTCCTTATTAGGACTTCTCAAAGAGTCTGTGCAGTTGAACTTGGCTCCTCCTGGACACTTTCTTCTTCTCAGGTACTGCATAAGAGAGAAGGTAGTTTATAGCTGTATTGAGTAGACCTGTCCAATTACTAACTCAGAGTGAATTGATTTTCCCACAGTATTCTGAATGACTTTGTGACTAGGACACCTACTCTAGAAAACAAAAAAGACCAAAAAGACTTGCAGGTACAGTGTATACATGTATACCTTTTAGTTCATAAATCTGGCACTGTACATCTAAGTAAAAGTGGAGATGGCCTGATCTATACTTTGTGTCTGAATTCACCTGTGCTTTTAGAATGTGTGAATGTGCATCCACATGTTTTGGCTTAGGCCTGGTAAATGTGGGAGACTCAAATATAAGAGACATGATGTGCAGAATGTCTCTAACAAAATTTTGTCAAAGATGCATGAAACCACAGTGGTAACTGTGGACTTTTCAAGGCTGTTTTCCCTGGATAATTTTATTTTATTTAACACATTCCAACATTCCATATAAAAAGGACTTCGTTGGATTGGCCAAGTGATGATAGCTTTCATCTGATGCCGCATTGTCTGCTTACGTTATAGGAGGTGACCCAGAAAATCTTGGATGCTGTAGGGACTGTTGCTGGTTCTTCTCTGGAACAGACTAGCTGGCTGAGCCGGAACTTAGAAGTGAAAGCTCAGCCTCAGATTTTAACAGATGACTTCAACATTGAAGATGTGAACGGTAACGTGGTTTTGACTGATATTCTGCTGCTTTCTCTCTTTTGCTTAAGTCATTGAAGAGTACAAGGTGTTTGACAGTGTGTAGTTTGCACGAGACAGGAGTAATACAGACGAAAAGTGAAACCAAAAAAACACTTCATCCTCCAATAACCTAAGCAGGTTTAGTAAATATCTGCAGATTGTGTATAATACAGAGGAAAACTTATTGCAGGTGCATGCAATACATGAGACAGAACAGCACGGGGCATGAGGTATGTCATTATGGCAACATGCCCAGAAGCATTTCACTGTAATACCTGTGTGCAAGTAACAGTTCTGTTTGGGAAGAAAATTAGGAAACAGCAAAATTTAAACATGTCTGAAGGGAAAGCCAAATAATTTTGTCTCTTTTAGATACATCGGTGGCACCATCTTCAATGGTTTCTGCCTCTGCTCCTTCGATATACAGTGTCCAAGCACTTTCTCTCCTTGCAGAAGTAAGTAGGAAACAGTTTTGCAGTCGCTGCTGTCATCTGTGGGGTGGTTGTTTATTGATATTATTGAGCAGAGGAATACATTAGATTTTCCTGGTAGATTAAATAAGAGCTTAAATCTTTATTGAGGCATCCCATGTACACACACATTCTAGCCTGAAATACAGCATGCTTTCCCCTTTTATCAGAAATACCAACTAGAGGTTTAAAGAGACATTCTTTTCATTTTAAAGGTTCTTGCTTCTCTTTTGGACATGGTTTACCGGAGCGATGAGAAGGAGAAAGCTGTGCCATTGATTTCACGTTTGCTTTACTATGTATTTCCTTATCTACGCAACCACAGGTGACTTCTCTCTCTGCACATGTGATTTTTCTTAAGTCTGATTTTATTTTATTTTTTACCATGTTGTAAGGCTTTTGCTTTTTCTTCTGTTTGTCTTCTCCCTTTATTAGAATGGAAACAAGGATGAGCCGTGTTTCCCCCAGGAACTGAAACCTTTATTGTTTGAGCTTTGTGACAACTGTTGCTGTTTAGCTGTAGGTGTTCCTCCCATCTGGGTTTTTGGCCTTTACTTAAAGCTCCCCCTTCTGTGTATGTTAGGTAATAGAGAGAGGCTGTGGGATGGGGCAGCAGAGCACTGGGCAGGTCACAGGACCCATCATGAAGTAGGAAGAGTGCAATATCTCCTTATACTCTGCCTGGTTTTTCAGCCAAAGGCGTAGGTGTGGGAGAGATGGATAATATCCTCTGTCAGCTGAACAGTATAACCCTTTTCCTACAGGGACAGGAGGAGGGAAAGGAGAACATTTTCTTGCTGGGGGGGTTTCCTTTCCATCTTCCAGGGCCTTATCAGGTGGTCCTGGTTCCTCATCCTTCCTCATGCATCTCTCCCCACCTTTCTCCCAGTGCTATTCACAGATCTCTTAGAAAGCAAATCCTCCTTTTTCTAGCAGCTCTCTGCAAAGTGGTAGGAAGCATCCCTGCCCTCCTCTTCCCTGCTCGCCGACAGTTCCATTTTTCTGAGTTGTAGCTGCTTCTGCTGTAGCAGGTATCAATATTCCCCTCCTCCTGGCTGCTACCTTTCAGCCACTTGGTTTTTCTGAGCAGTGCAGTCAATACTGAGGTGTGGGAGAGCATCAGCCACAGCTCGCAAGTGCTGGGGGACAGTGGGAATTCTCTCAACCGTTAGTTAGGTCACAGTCAAAACTACTAGCCAGTATACAGGAAAGAGCAAAAAAAAATATAGAGGGTCAGGGAAGATATAACCAGGCATGCCTAAAAGAGATGATGGGTTGAGTGTCACTGGGAAGTGAGCATTAAAGCCAGCAAGCCCCAGGGTGCAACAGGGTTTGAAGACATTTCTGTGCTCCCTCTCAAGGGGGATGGATTAAAAACGATGCAGAGAAATTTTAGGAAGCTATTCATTATATTTGTGCATTTTCCATTGTATCTATTACAATGTTTTCTGCCTACTTCACCCCTGACGAAGTCAGTCATATTCTTGATTTATGGAGTGTATGCCACTCTTGTTGACCGGGGCGTATATGATAGTGCCCATGCATGCGGTGCTCTCACCATTTGCCACAGGTATGGAACACCCTGCATACAGCCACCACTGAAACTGTTCCTGGGAATACTGGCATCATGCTGCTGTGCTTGGCTTGCTGCAAGCTAGTGGCTGCAAGCCAAGCACTTGTTCCATCACTGCCCCGTGTGTGGAAATGGCACAGTTAAAACTGGCATGGACACCACTGCTGTCAGGATGTCCTTGTGAATTGGTGCAGGGAATAAATGACAACTTCTGCACAATGCAAATGGAGATCTGAACACCGTGAGTCAGCTGGCTTTTTTTTCTTGCAAAGAATATACCACCATGCCCTTTGGTCTTAGACTGATGGCTCAAAAGCCATGGGCATCAGACTCCTGATGAAGTGGCTGAGATGCCTAGAGATGTCCCTTGGTGGTTCTCCATTGTCAGCCTGGCAAGGCCATCAGTCCTTGTGATCTGTGTAGCCATAACCATAACAAGACAGTCACTGATTAAGAATGTGGAGCCCCCATCAGGCCCATAGATGGGCTGTATGATTTTCATGTCACTCAGACATGCTGCTCAGCATTTGGACTATAACCTCCAAGACTGTCTCCATGCCACTGTCATCCCCAGATTGGCAGGAGTTCCGCTGCAGGGCTCCACAAAAAGGCAGTAGCCTCCACACACACACACACCCCTTGAAAACACAGGGGCAGTTGAAGCCTTCTGTGAAGGTGTGGTGCCAGCACACAACAGAAGACCTTGACAGCATCCCTTCTCAACCAAAAGTCATGTTCCTGTCAGTCTGAGCACCACCTCCCCAACCTGAAACCTTTGTTCAGCCATGGACAAGCAGTTACCATAGCAAGGATTCATAGCAGGATGCTGTTTGGCATCTGTGTCCTCAGTGAAACTGAGGTGCCAGAGGACAAGCATTAGTTCACGTAGGGTCCTTTCACCTTGAGTCCAGCACTCCTTCCCTACTGTGCCTTGCAGAGCATGGTGTCCAGATTTGGAGTGGGATGGTGCATAGGGCCACACAAGGAGAAAACTGCGTGTGAGATTTTTATACAGGTGATGATGATGTGAGAACTGACACGTAAGTGTTATCTAGGTGACAGATGAAGCCTACTGTGGTACCTTCTAAAGGGGTCTGCTGACAAGGATGCAAAGCTTATTGGAAACTTTTTTGGGGGGGGAAGTTTTGAACCACACCTGTGGTGGAAACAGGCAGTACTGTGCTGTGATACGTCTGATCTGGAAATACCTCCCCAAACCAGGTACACTGGAAATGTGAGGAGCTTCTGCACTAATTGCTTCAGTCTACTGCTTTGAGTTATGAGCTAATGTAGACATAGCCTATTACTGAGAGAATTTGGTTAGAAGTTCTGGGGAGTTTATTTTCTGGTTACATAAAGTTAATTTTAAAATATATATATATCATTATTGTTCTCTTCCCCCAGTGCCTACAACATTCCTAGTTTTCGTGCTGGTGCTCAGTTGCTCAGCTCATTGAGTGGATACGCCTATACCAAGCGAGCCTGGAAAAAAGAAGTTCTCGAGTTGTATATGGATCCAGCTTTTTTCCAGATGGACACTTCATGCACTCAGTAAGATAAGAAATTGTAGCACTCCTGAGGTTCTATTCTGAATTTGCAAAGAAAAGCTTTAAAGGAGAATGGCTAATATTGGAAAGAAAATTCTGTCTAGTACTTTTTTACAGAATGTAATAATGTTAAAAATGGGTGTCAACCACTAATTCTACTAAATGCATTATAAGGACTTAAGTTTTCATTATAGTGCATAAGAATAAACTTGTCTTATGCTGATACTCCTCTTAGGAAACTGTGCACCATAGAGCTGGAAGTCCTAGAATGCAGTATGCGTTAAACCAGATAAGAGTCTGCGTATTGAATACCGTTTGGAAGCTGTTCCCTTGTATGAAATGTTTGACCAAAATCTTTTCTGAGGTGAATCTATACAAAAGCTTTCTCTGGTCATCTAATTCCTTCTATATCTTATTCAGTTGGAGATCCATTATTGATCATCTTCTAACACATGAGAAAACTATGTTTAAAGATTTGATGAGTAAGTATCAGCTACTGATAACTTATTTCTACATTAATTTGAAATCTATTTGCATTTGAGCTATTGGGTGCACTTTTAATACACTCATGTATCGATAAAATGCAAACAAGGCTGCATCTGCATAATTGACTATATTGCCAACTTTATTCACAGTTAAAAGCTGCGCAAAGTTAATTCTGTATTTTGGCCATGTCTAAAACACACCATAAGTATTTTTGTTCTAGAAGTGCTAATGTTGGACTCCTGCATTCACATTTTGCCATAATTTTATGTTGCTGAAGTGTGACCTTTTGCAGCTGTTCACTGTTAGAAAGCAAGGAGACTTCAGCTAACTTTGCAGGTGTCTGTATTCTGGCATCGAGATGTAGGAATGTGGTGCACTAGTACAGCGAACCTTTGAGCAATATGCTTTGACCTGTAATTCAGGCCTGAGGAGAGTGTAGAAGAGTAAGTCCTTCCTAGAGCTTCAAAAGAAAAAGCAGCTTTAGTCTCTTCTTTCAGATCTTCTAAAAGAACAGTTGGAAGATTTACCATGCGAGACTAATTCACCAATCGGTAGACCGAAAGAGAGATTTACTTTTTTAAAGATTTCAGGATATAGGCATTATTTTCAACCCAAAACACAAGAAGTTTTTATATGGTAGATAATTCTTACTTCTGTTATAGATATGCAGAGCAGCGCCTTAAAACTGTACCCAAGTTTTGAGCAAAAAGCGATGTTGTTAAAGAGGCAAGCTTTCGCTGTCTTTAGTGGAGAGATTGATCAGTATCATCTCTATCTTCCCTTAATACAAGGTAAGATTTGTAATTTCACCTGCCTTTTTTTTCAGCTGTAACATGTGCATAAATTGTGTAAGAAAGGAATGTCACCTATTTTCCAACACCTATTTCCATTTTTAAAAAGTTTTTAGCAAAATTTGTCATGCTGTGAATCTCTGAATTCTAACAAATAAATAATCTCATTAAGAGAGAGACAGGAATCTGCGTTCCAAAGCCTTTGGTCTGGAAATATAACTGGAAACATTATTATTTTGTGGCAATCTTCCAGCCACTCTTGAGCTGTTGTGCTTCTTAGATGTCACTTTTGACAAAATTTTGTCCAGTACAAAACCACCATGTCTTCAGACTTTTTCTGTATCACAATTTTGTTAATTGAGTGCAAAGGACTCCACCCAAACTGATGATAAAGCACAAATTTTGTTTTGCCAAATGTTATGTTTATTTCAGAACGACTGACTGAGAACCTTCGTGTTGGGCAGACTTCTATAGTTGCTGCACAGATGTTTCTCTTCTTCAGAGTTCTTTTGTTAAGGATTTCTCCTCAGCATCTAACCTCATTGTGGCCAATTATGGTAACTGAATTGGTAAGGAATAAGTGGTAATTTGAAACTAATTAGTGTGCGTCTTTTCCCGTTTCACCTTCTTTTTCCTCCCAAATACACCCACTGTTTGGAAAAGGAAATGTTTTCATAGTTTTACATTAGTCTAGTAATTTGGGAAAAGAATTAACATTGTCATTAGGAAATACCTTTTTGATTAATTTTGTTGTTGTTGCTAATGTAATCTCTTGCATGATTTGTTAATTTGTTGCAAGTCATAAGAGTAAACTAAGAGTCTGTGGTACCTTATACTATGTGAAGCATATATTTTTTGTGATTGAGTTGTATGAACCTTTCAGCATCCCCATCAATTATTTCTTTAAAGATTCAGACGTTTCTCCAGCTGGAAGAAGATTTAACTGAGGAAGATGAACCATCAAAGTAAGAATTACCATTTGTCTGATAGAGAACTTGTGAAAGCGGGTAATGATTGTGCTTGTTCTGTATCTGCAAATATTTATTTATTTATTTCTCTGGGATAGAGAGGAGACAACACGATTTTTTGTTACTGCACTTGTGTATTTCTGGTACAAGTTTAGTTTTCATAGTTTAGGGGTTTTTTTCAGCAGCTAAAATAGTGATATGTTCAAAAAACATAAGTACCACTTACAGTTGCGTACAAAAATAGCAGAGATGCTAAGTGAGCATTTGAATATTTTAACATGTTGAGAATTTTTCTGAATATTTTACTTTTTCTTCCTTTTGTATTAATCACAGTGCTTATACAGAATAAAAATAAGTTTTGTTGCTCTCAGGTGGAAGTGCTCATTTGTGTAGATGTGTACATTTCTCTTTTGCTGAATGAAAAAATTCTAGTGAATTTATATTTTAATGGTACATTTCTTAATTGTAACTAACACAGGAGCAACAGCAAAATAAGCAAACAAAAAGTCTCAGGTGATGGCAGTGGATCTGACATACAGCAGAATGAGCTGTCCTTGTACTTATCAGCTTGTAAGTTTTTGGATACAGCACTTTCATTTCCACCTGACAGGATGCAGTTGTTTCAAATGTAAGTTCTCTAATTACTTGCCTGTTCTCCGCATTGTTACCATTCTTATCCTTTAAAGTAATTCCAGATCTGTTTTCTTCTAGACTTAATTTTGCCTTCTGTTCTTTTTACAAGAGCAGATGTTGATACTCAGAGAAATGTAATTTGGGGTATTTGGAAAAAGAATTTGGTCTCGTCAGTGTAGGAGGATTTCACCATCCTCATTAGGAGGTTCTCCAACTTGGAAAAATTGGGAGAAGATAAAGGTGGAAACTGTTCTTTGTTTTCCATTTGCACACACTTGGGAATTTTTTGGAGCCAGTTGCATTTAAATACTGACATGAAAGTAACGTTCTTGTTCATTAAGTTTGGTTCTGGTAATAGCATAAAATTATAGTTATGACAGCTCTTTCTGTAAATCGGTGCTCGACTAAACTATGTATGATCCAAACAAGGGTTTTTTCTGCCTGTCTTCTTGTCAAGTAACCCATTTGCTTCAGGTATAAATGGGCATTTGTCCCAGAGGTGGATACAGAGTCATCTACTGTGACCTCTCATCTGGTAGAAGATCATCAGGAATGCAGACCACACATTGTAAGAATCATGGATCTGCTGAAGATGAAATATAGGGTAAAGAATGTTTCACTTGAATTTTTTTTTTTTAAATCCATTAACTTTTCTAAACAAGTGACAAGATTTAAAGTCAGGCAAGAGGTTTTTAGATATTCTAATAAGATTCATGAGGCTTTTAAAAATGATCTGCCTGCTTTCATATATATAACTTGAAGATGTCAGATTGCTTTTGAGTGAGGGAACAGTAGGCAGTTTTCCTATTGTTCCCTTAAACCTGCCCACAGCCACCCAGTTAAAACAATTTGTCTCAGACAGGACCGGTATTTATAACAAAGAGCATGCTGTACTTTGTCAAAAAAGTTTACCGTAATAGCATTTTACATTACCATTAAGGTTTAATATTAATTCTTCCAGAAAAGGAAATAGGGGCATTAGTATTTCTCAGAGATATCTTTGTTCTGTTGTTGTTTGATAGCTGATTCGGAAGGCTAGTGCAAATTTGCTCTGTTCCGAACTTGTGAGACTTTCCTTTAATGGAACCTCAAATCCGAACATAGAAATAACTCGGTATACCATCTATACAGTTTATATTATGATTCAGTTGCAGGCTGTGGATCTCTTAGTATGAAAAAAGTGTATAGTACAGGATTCAGACAAGCCATAACAACACTGTGTCTTAATGCAAAACCTTTAGTAATTCTGAGTTTGCTTACAGGAAACAAACAATGCTGAGGGAATTTCCAAGAAGCACAAATGTCCTGTTTTGAACTTCCGCTCTATATCTAGCATCACCCAGCTTATGCCCTTCTTCAAGACTCTGTGCTGCGCGTTTACAGCGAACAGGAGCGAGTCCCAGAATTTACAGACTTCTGCATCTCTCTCTGTGGACTATGTTGGCAGTAATGGCATAAAGATCTTGCAACAGCTTGAAGAGAGTGTTGAATGTGACTTCCTTGAAAACATGGAAAGTTAAGCTGCATGTCGGACACGTGGCTTGTGATGAATAAGTCATGAAAAAAAGGAAAATTTTACTGCAATTTTTCTCCTCTTTTTTTTCCCCAGTTTTGAAACTACATTTTGGGTTTTCTTCCTGCTGTTGTGGAGTGCTCTTCAATAATCCAGGCTTCCAAGTTGGTGTTAAAAAAGCAGGATTCTTCAGTTCCTGTGGGGGGAAAAAAAAAGTACGGTTTAGTGCTGATTTATCATAGTTACTGTGTTCTTTTACTTGTTTCAATGTGAAGGATTAAAGAGATTTTGTAAATAAAGGAAGAATATTTTTGACTTGGTGAAAGTAGCAACTGTACCATTTATCCAGTAACTTCTCAAGTAAGTATTTTAAACTGCTTTTGGAACTGTGTTCTGAAAGTAAATTTAAGAAAAAGCTAATATTGCATGTCAGTGTACAATCAGTTTGCAGACAAGCCATTTCCTGAGGTTAAAGACTACTTCTACTTCTCCTTTCTTCAACTTGTCCTAAAACTTATCAACTTGTAAACAAATCAGCTAAATTTCAAACAGATGTATTTTATAAGTCTTAGCATTGTGCAAATAACTGCAGACTTACCATGTTTGTAATTTTAACTCTACTATTATAGCATTCTTCAGGATTAGTGATTCCTAAATAAAAAAAAACCCCACACATGCAGAAAAAGCAAACCAATGAAGTAACATTTTGTAATTTACATTACTTGAGGGTTTTTAATTTTAATTGACTAAAACTATTCTAATTCATTTTTTTAATTAAAAAACTTTGTTCTTTCAGTGACTAGTCACTTTGCAGCTTCTGAAATACAATTACATTAAGATAATTCTGTAAAAATATAGATTGCTGTATACCATCAGCCTAATTAAAATGAAAATTCTTTTTTTTAAAAAAACCACTTTTTATACAAAAGAATGTATTTGGCTGTTCCGATGTGTTAAATGAGGTAGGGAGATCATCACAGTGCTGTGACTACAGTAATGTTTACGGTGCAGCTTATTTCGGAACTGCACTGCTACCAGCGCCCAGGACCTGGGAGAGACAGATTAGTTCTACCACCAAACAGCCCAGCTCCATCTCTGAAGGACACTTCTGACGGACAGCAGATAAGCACTATCGTAGCAACACATAAAACAAAATGCTTAGTAGAACTTTTGAACTTTTTTTAAATGGGGAGGTGGACTCCATTGAATTTTCATATTTAGTGGATTATCTGACTGAATTTGCAATGCTGATTTGTCTGGGAGGGCAAGTTTATCATATTTTTCATGGTGAAAAGCTTTGTCTGCTCTTTATTTTTTAAACACCTTTGCTTCCAGAGAAATTGATTTTGGAAGATAAACTTGCAGGCTGGTATGTGCTACTCATGGAACACTGCAGCTGAGGTAAATGTGCTGGGTATTGGGCTTTACCACTCTTGGTTTTGCTAATTCAAAAAGGACATACAAAACGTATGGTTTAACGTCACCAGGTTGTGAGGTCAGGGATTTATTTTTTTCAAAATTCACACAAAAAACATGGAAGGCTACTCTGCAGTGTTTTTTACCTTCAGATATATGAAGTTTTCATCTTTGGATTATAAACTAAAACAATGAAACACTGAACAATATGATTTACTATAACACTGTAATGCTCTATGAAGATAATATTGTAATAGGCTTATGCTAAACTTAAATAGCTTATGTGCATTTTTACCATTAAGGAAAGTGATAGACTGAAGTGTAATATTGTGTAGTCACTGAGAATGTGAATTATTTGTATTAATACAAATTATTAATGATCTCTAATACTATCGGAATGAACACAAGTGAAAAGTTATCCTTTTAAAGCATTACTTGAAAACTGGAGCAGGATATTCTGTAAATGTTTGTGTTCATTACTTACATATCTTCAATAATTTTTAAAGAGAATATTGCTAATACTCAGGATGATTTGGTGGTTTTACTTTCAGTTTTCTGATGGTTGCATTCCATACTTAAGTATTTCTCTTAAAACCCTGGTGCGATGCTGTCAAATGGGCTATTAAAATCTAAGACAACTTTTTACCATCAAACCTTTTGTCTTGTGTTCTCCCATAAGCTATAAACCTGTGTCTGCACGTAGCTTCCTTGCTAGCTGGAGATGGTGAACCAGTCACTTAGACTGAGGGGTTTGTTGTCATTCCCCTTGAAAGGGAACGTCCCGTTCTGGCTGCCTGTACTTCAGATGTGCAGGGGATCGGACATCAGTCACTTCCCCCCAAGCTGTGGTGGTGAACTTTAAAAAGAGAATCTGTGACTTAGTCTGTATAACTCTAAGATGATCTACCGTCTACAAAAATGCCACTTGCTTCTAACTCCTGCCTTGATACATACATTTGCCTTTGTCCTGCGGTTCTGCAGACGCCTGCTGTAAATGGACTCAGGTATTTGTGACTCGCAGAATCCTTTCACTGAAGCAGAATCTAATTCTTAATAAGAAAAAGTTCTTTAAAATTTAGTATATAAGCAGGTCTTCTATCATTATAAATTGGGCGTGAATAAGGAAGAAAATGCTGTAACTAAAAAAGTCCTACTTGGGCACAGTTACATAGGCCTAAAGGTATCTTGAGCAGCATAACTTTATTCTGTTTCTATATGGGACTAACTGTAGTCATTTTACTTGTTAGGCAACTGCTGTTAAATCCACGTGAAGGAGGGTTGTGCTGCTCTAACACTGGTACTGCCAAAGCAGAATAACTTAACTGTAGATGAATCTGAAAATCTTCTGCTTAGAACTCAGTATCAAGAACAGGAGAGAAAATGCTTTTGCTTTGCTGCGTAGTTCTTTGCTTGTTTTCAGAATAACCAAGCTTGGCTTTCTCTTTCGGATACTTCAGCTTTGAGATAGCATAGCAACAGTGCATGATACACAGAGGGAGACATATTTAAATATTCAAAAGGACTTCATTTTCCTGAAGGAGAAAAAATAGTAGATGCAACCAAGGTAACTGCCAAAGAACAGCAGAACTTGAAATACGGAGCATTAAGTAATGGTTAAGTGTATTCGATACCATATTTGAATGTAATTCTTGTAGTAATATTAAATGTTATTTTGAAATACCTTTTCAAATGCAATTCTCATTTTTCAGATTACCTTTACCGCTCACACACCAACTTTAATTCTTTTCTGAATCCCTAAAAGCTCTCAAATTCAATTTCAATGGCTGAGGGCTCTGCGCAGAGCTCTGCAGACTTCAGTTTGGACCCCAGCAGCAGCGGCTCAGTGCTTGTCCGTGCGAGCCCCTACACTTGCCTAGGGATGACTGTGCCACTTCCTTCCCTAACTTTCTCATCACGAGCCCTTACTGCTCCGGTTCATGTGTCCAGGTCTTTTGCATTCATGGACTTTCCACTCCGGGATCCCAGTCCTGTGGGACAAGTTTTCAGGGTCTGTGCGTCTGGAGGAACTGTGTGGAGCAGACAGAGGAAGCTGCCGCTGCAGCATCAGGGGCTCATTGATGGACCAACAGGCGCTGACCCCCTGTACGGAGGGAGTGCTTTTCCCCAAGAAATTTGGGACTGCTGTTGCACAATGCTTTTCTCTGCATGCCACAGCTTTCCAAACTTCAGTCTGTACCAGGGCAAATGCTCTGAAAGTACTGCCTTTCCGTTTGGAAGGAAGCAAACTCTTCTGTACAGCTGAGCTTGAAAATCTAAGGCCAGAGAAGTATGGGTTTGATGACTTTGCGAAAGCTGCTTTTCAGGTTTCATCCTTTCTCTGTAGCCTGTACATCTTACGTAACGTTGTGCTATGTCCCTCACACCTCCGAAGCTGCTAATCATAGAATTGTTCAGGTTGATGTTTGATTACACTGCGTATGTTGAATATCATTGATATGTGCTGTATATATGCTGCAAAAAGCTGTAGCACACATAGCAGGCAGTAATACTACAGCACTGACTGTCTCTGGAGTATTGGCTCCAAGGAGCAGCAGGATTGGCCATTTACATTTGGCAGTAACGGCAAACCTCCATCTTTTGCAATTACTGTCTCAAAGCAGCTCCCTGACTTAAATACCGATCCTCTCCTGGTCATCAGCTCCCAGAGCTTCAGGTGAGATTGTGCAGCAGGTCAGGGGTCCTTAGATCCCATTTCTGCAGATGGTTCAAAGGAAAGGAGGGAGCGGGCAGACAGAGGAATAATGATCGACTGATCAAATCTGATGACACTTCCAGACGAGAGGCTGAGGGATGTTTTCCACGGCAGCTCCCTGAGCAGAGGCAGCCACATGGGCATGATGCATTCCTTGCAGCCCTGATGCTGTCATTAGCCTCATTTATGGTTTTATGTTGGTGGGCAGGGTTGTGAGGGCCCACCTAGAGGCGAAAAAAAGGAAGAAAAAGAAGAAAAAAAAGCTTTTGTTGAAGATAGCAGGGGAAAGCATTTCCCTCAGGGTCTGCAGAAGGCTCCCCAACTAAAGATTAAGTGGCCTGTGAGGTTTCAGCCATCACAAATTATCTCAGCCTTTTCTTTTTTATTTTCTGTTGCGATGTGTACTGTGGTTTGGGTGGCGGGTTGTTGTTTTTTGAGTTTTTTTTCTATCTGTCCAGCAGCAAAAATCACAGCTCCCCTCCAGCTGTGGAAATTTCAAGATTACAGAATGAAAAACTGGGAGGAGGACGAAAGGCGCTGCCCCGCTATAAAAGCCCGTGGAGCCGTTGGGCCCTTAAAAGTCCTCCAGGAAGGAAATCCGGGTCGGCCGTAGGGAAGACGAGTGGCCGCGCACAGCCCCCAACAGGCGCCGGGCGCTGAACCCCAGCGCGATGCCGCAGCGCCCCAGGGGAGCTTCGGAACTTCGCCTCGGGAGCAAAGAGCGGGTGCAACACGAATTCTGCCCTCGACGGCTCTTGCAGACGACGACCGCCTGTTCCTCGTCTGCCTTCGGCTGCGCGCTCCCCTTACGGGCGCCAGGTAGGCCCCTTGTGACGTTCCCAATCGCGTCACCTCTGCGGTGCACACG
>NW_009649936.1:1036615-1039291 GCF_000708025.1 Charadrius vociferus
AGGTCCAGGGCGGGCGGGAGGCAGGACGGGGGCGGGGGGTGGAGGGGGCTCTCTGTCAGCCGTCTCGGCACTAAAGCAGCTCAGGTTAGGTCAGGCCGTGCAGGAGGGGAAGTTACAGTCTGTGGGTGGGTTGGTTCGGTTTTTGGGGGCGGTAAGGGGGATTTCACAGGCTGTTGTAGTTGGTTGTGGACGTAGTGACCTCTAGCTGGAGGCTTGTAACTTAAAAATCTTAACTACTTTTTTTGCAAGAGGCCTAATTACATTTTAATGAGCGTGATGAATATGCGTGCAGTTAAATCCACTACTAGGTTGTGCTTGTCAGTCACAGTATTGCTCCTTGCTGTCTTTTTGTGGCAATTGGTCATTTCCTTATTTGTGCTGATACAAATTAAGTTAAAGCTACTTTTTCAGTTGTTTGATACATCATTGATGAAACAGGATGTTTTTTGAAGCCTTTCTGGCTTCAGCTGTCAGTGCCTCTAAGTCACACTTACAGTTACAAACATCTGGATTATAACCTTACTTACAGAATAGTGGAAAGAAGCTGGATCATTACAGTAACTTGTCAAACATTTGAGTGAAAAATGTATGTTAATATATTCTCAACACTGCTTAAGTTACCGTAATATGAGTTGCCATGATTGTAGAGGTTATCTATAAATGTTGTCTACTTGAAGTTCAAGAATTACACTTTCATTTCAGGTCTTTAATTCATGTGTTTGAAATAGACAGTTAGTCTGATATATTTCGTTAGAGAAGTATTCTCCTCCTTTAGATAATGCAATCTTTAAAAAAGAAAAAGAGGGAGGCCTCCCTTTGTTTTTAACGCATCATTAGTCTTCCTGAGGGGAAAAATACACCAGCATTAATTATCAGCCTTTGCAAAAAACCTACATATCACAAGTCAGACTGCGGAATTTAAAATTGTTCTTAAGTTGAAATCACTTTAGCAAGCTGAGCTCTTACAGATGTGAATGAGAAATCTAATGGTGCAGTTGGTAACTTTCTGAATTATTTTTAGGATGCTGTTTGGTTTTGGTTTTCAGTAGTTGCAACTGAAAGTTTACATTCAGTCTACTTCCAGTGAAAGCTGTGATTTTTTATTTTTTTTTTTAGGTTTTCACTAAAGAAGTGAAGCAGCTGATAGAGTTTTTATTAGGTTGTGTCCTACAGTGTAAAAGGCTCTATTTTCTAGAGAACTGATGGTTGCAGTCTCTTCTGTCAGCAGCTGTTCTTTGGAAATATGTTGGGTTTCACCAAAATGTTTCCATTAGTTTCAGAAGCATATATAAACAACACAGGCAGTGTGAGCAGGCCTGGTAACTCATTCCCACACTGACATTTATCTCCTCCTGTTGCTCTGGTAAAATTTTTTGTTCAGTTGTGTGATGAGACAGATCAGGTAAGTGATCCAGGTTAAAAATGAGATTTAAAAATTATTTTTATTTTGGATCAGCTCCCTGATGAGGTTCATTACACTGTCATGTAAGTGGACTAGCATAACTTGGAGGGAGGAAAAAAGAACATATCAAGACAGAAACAGGCAGCCAGGTGGGATAAAAGCAAGGCGGGGGGGAAATGGCAGTGGGGTTGTTCCCCAAGAAGTTGCAAAATACTTTTATAAGACAAGACAGATTGTTCAGTGGTGATTTGATTTGTGCATGCTTTATGCTCTGCAAGGGATGTGAGAGTTCCAGTTTTCTTGGAAAACTAAAATTTCCAAAGCTGGCTGTCATATTTGAGAGATAAGCTGCTTTATTCTTAAATATTTGCTGGTCATAATGGTAGGAGATGCTCCTCTTAGTGCAGCTGAGTTTTTTTTATAACACACACTGTGTATGCAGTTTGAAGGAGGGAGAGACTTAGTTATATCTCCAGAAATTATTTGGCTGCACTTAGTCTCAGGAGAGAAAGTGAAACTAACCAAAACCCACTTAGTAGCAAAATGTATTAGGCCCAGTGAACAATGCAACTGAACTGTCTCAGCTACAGTCACGCTAATATAGCCGAAAGTGAGCCTTCACAGGGGAACTAACTCTTTCCTACTGTACTTATTGAACTTCAATTATTCATGAGCTGATTGAAGTGGTGGTTCGATGAAATGGTGTGTTAGGGGACAAAATGGGCTTAAATATTTCCTGATGAGTTCATCAGGAAATGAGTTGTTGCTGACGGCTGGGTGTGCTCTGAAGCAAACTATGAGGGTAATGGCCTTAAACCACTGTTCTCCATTTTTTTAACCTGGTTTTGTCATGTGCCCTTCTTTCAGTGCCTTACATGAGCAAATTGTGGTACCTGCTCTGAGGTAGACTTTCCCATGAACTACCCTACGGGATACTCGCTTGCCTTTTGCTGAGGGAGGTATTAGAGCCAAGAATCAGTTTCTTACAGTTCCTGTGTTCCAATACATGTCTTCTCATTTCGTATAAACAGTTCACAAGTTCCCAGTTTTATGCAACACCTTCCAGCCTTTCTCAAAAGCTGAAACAGTGATCCAGAGAAGATCAGCATAATTCCTGTGTGTGTTTGTAGAAGATGCCATTTCCTTAACAGGTCCTTCTTTCTGAAGTTAATCAGTAGTGTGCAGCAGTGAAATGAGGGATGGAGAAGCATTGCATTACGCAGCCAATGTGTGAAGAGATTTTCTTGCTGTGTAGATGTACGCTTTGCTTCACA
>NW_009649936.1:1039321-1056569 GCF_000708025.1 Charadrius vociferus
TGAGATTCCTCCCTTCATCAGCATTGTCTGGTGACCAGGAGCGCTTTGCAACTGTGAATTCACGCCTCTGTCAAAACTACAGTCAGAACTTTTCGCCAAGTCCATGTTGCTGAGGTTACAATGCCAGCTGTGACTCCAGAGGTCCCAGTCTACCTTGTGTATGGCTGGAGTTTTTCACTGGCTAGCAGCAGAGAAGTATTTTAGCAGTGAGTTGAGCAGATGCTGAGTACTTGAATGTGCATCTCTGTTGTGATTTGGTTTTGTTTTTTTTTTAATGTTAGTGTTTATGTTTTGACAAGGAGGGATTTCAGGCAGAAAAAAACCCCAAAACAGTTGTTTCTTCTGTCTTTTTATCATGGAGCTTAGAAAGTAAAGGAACAAATACTGCCAGCACTGTGAAAGGTTGAAGAGAATGATACAGAGATCTTAAGATGCGCTACTGAGTTACTGTATGGCTGAGGAAATAAAAAGATCCTTTTAACCATGTGTTGTGGAATATGTGAGGTTTCCATTGATAGGCTTAATGCGATTTTATTCTTGGATTCTAAATTATGTGGAGGTATCTGTTAGGAATTTTAAAGGGGCACAGT
The DNA here is from genome assembly GCF_000708025.1 of Charadrius vociferus. NCBI lineage: Eukaryota > Metazoa > Chordata > Aves > Charadriiformes > Charadriidae > Charadrius > Charadrius vociferus. The sequence continues at coordinate 1,039,912 of NW_009649936.1, forward strand.
TACTCAGCCTGACTCAATTTACCAAATTTTATAAAACTGTAGTTTTAAAGCACTGGTGCAACGGAGAACATGTTGTCTATCGATACTTGTTCTCTAGCTCAATGGAGAAATACAGGGATTAAGTTGCAGCCTGAAAGTGTGTCTTGTGCTCTTATGACCTTAGAATCAAGGTGAGGTTTCTTGGCAACGTACATTGATATGAACTGGGGCTGGCGCTGCCTTACTCCTACTCTGGTACCTGGCTCAAAGCTCTAGAACTTGCATGTAGCATTACTTCTTTTCGTTGATAAATGAACTTGGAAACTTGAAGTGGTTGCTTGCTTTTATTTAGACTTTACTAACTATATAAAAGTGCTTGTTAGTGTAGTAGTTCTGTAAAATTTATGAAGTATGGATATGTACACATTTTAAAATATTTTTCTGATTTTATATATATTATAATGTGATTATATTATGTTTTTTGATGTAACTGCACTGTACAAGGACCATTTCCAGCATTATGTATTTGTAGATACTGCTATTTATGCCATCAACATAACTATGCCAGTGAGGCTTAAGCATCTATGTGCAGTGGGTTTGTGTTAAAGGCCTTGTAAAAGTATAATTACAGATATTTTTAGTGGTAATGCAAATGGCATCTATATCGGTTTCAGCAATTAAATTTCTCCAAACTTTGCACTGACAAATCCTTAAGTTATGTGGATATTTAGTTCCAGTTTTCCTGGCCTTTTGATCTAGGTGAATATATATGAACCCAGGCTTTTTTTTTCACTTGAGAATACTTTTATCACTGACATCTATAAGATAGGTCCCATAAATAGGTACTGCATTTGCATATTCTCATCTAATCCTAGTAGTGGCTATGTTCCTCTGGTTATGTCTTGTCATAAGGAAGGATAATACGTATAAGATCAAAATCCTAAAAGCGCAAACCACTGACTTGAGAGAATCTGACTGGTGATTTTGATCAATATGGGCAAAAGGAGTAATGACATCGGACAGTGAGCCACTGAGTTTATTAGGTGCTGATCACTTTTCGGATTAAGTTTAATACTCATGGTTTAAGATGTGTATTTTTAACATTTGAGAGCATGTGCTTCTGTTACTAGCTTTGGACTAAGGCTTTGATGTTTTTTGTAACCTCTAGCATCAGTATATAGCAATGGTTCCTTTTATTTTTATAAAGATGAAGAGAGTTTGATAGGATGACAATATAACCCATGCTCAGAATATAGTATGATACTGTGCTGCATTCTGAATTGCTCTTTTGTCTTTAATAGCTGTATTAGTGTTCCCTTTAAAATGTATTAGTATGCCAATATCTAAAAGTAAATTAAATTACAGCCTTTTGGTAGTGATGTACAAAACAGCTTCATTTGATGTGACTTCATTTAATGTACTGTTTTCTGGCTTGGTATCGTTTAAGAGTGCAAACTAATGCCGTTGTTTGTGGTTTGTTTCAGCTTTGTCCAAAGTTCTTGCATACCAACTCTACCAGTCACACCTGGCCTTTCAGTGCAATTGCAGAACTTATAGGTATGTGGATCAATAGTTTTCCTGAGTACTTGATTGTAATACTTTTTTCTTGTTGTAAAACTTTTTTCCTTCAGGTCGGGGAAGGAGTTGATCCTGTTGTTACCATTCAGAATCTTACAACATGTTTTTTTGGTACAGTCAGATTGACTTTTCTTTCTTAACAGCATACGTACTACCTTACATCAGTTGCAGGAGCCTTGTTGGATTTGCTGGTTTCTTCTTACTGAATTTATTAAGGATTGCCAAATATAGAAGACTGTGAGACCAAGTGAATTCCTTCTCTTCTAGTCCACCAAATACAAGCCTACTGCTCTTTACTGTTCCCAAACCCAGAGAGTAGTAAGGCTGAGTGCATGTTCCAAAGCTGTGCATGCACACTTGCATCCTGTACACGACACAGCTGGCCACGGACGGATTAGCACAGACAGGAGGACAGTAACGTTGCAAGAACCCACATAAACACAAGCAGTGCTCGAAATGTGAACAGCAGAAATGGCTTTGTCCTATTTCTGCTTCCTGGGTAACCAGGTTTAAAGTTCGTTAGTGTGCATACACGTACTTTCACTCACTTATCACTCCTGCTTAACCACGTTTCTGGGTGTTTCTCCAAGACCTGGGAGCCCTTCCAGTACCTGTGTCCTGGGCTCTTACCAGTCTCTGGCTCAGACCTTGGATCTCAGTGGCTGCTGGTTTCTTCCAGGCTGTGGCTTGTCCAACTTGAAGTTTGCTATCAGAACAAATGCGTATGGGTGCACACTGAGAATAGAGAGCAGGAAATCATTAGCAATAGTGTTTAGTAAGAATGTACAAAAGGGTAGCACAGGGTCCAGTCATACAAAGTACACTGACCAGCAGCCAGCTTGCACACAATCAGCCTTGCCCCCCTCCTGTTACGCCATTCATTCTTCTCCTATCCAGTTTGATCTTTTCCTTTTCTTTGCCTCTTCAAAACTTCCATCCAATAGTAATTTTTGCACGTTGTCACAATACCCCTCAAACATCCTAATTTTCTTCTTTTGGGTTACCAAGTTTCTGGCTGAACATCTTCAGGGTTATACTTGAGTGGTTCCTTTGAATGGCCCATCCCTCAGTGTCCTAAGAGTTCTGCTCTTTGTTATTGTTTCTGTCATCTGCTGTTAGCTAGGGCTTGTGTTTCTGGTTAATTTTTTAGCTCCTGTTGATCGTCTTGCCTTTGATTTTTGAATAGCTGTTAACTGGGTGTCTTCAGGGTTGCTTGTTTCCTGAGTTAGGGAATCATTATCAGACTCAAAATAAAGGTGTGGTTTGGAAAGACTTGCCAAGCTTATCTAGCAGTTTGTTGCCAAAGGGAGCAACTCTTCTGGTCACACATTCCTTTGCTTCCTGTGCATGAGTTTTGCTGTGGCTAATCAAGAAAATTAACCTAACAAAAGAAAGCAGGAATTGTTCAGCTAGAGCTAGAGCTGTCACAAAGGAGGAAATCAGAACCACGTGGCTGCCGGGAAGGGCTGGCTGGTTTTGGGGTAACAAAATATTAAGTCATTTCAGCTGTTTTATCACCCCATGCCATATATGGCTGGCATGATGGTAGATGTGCTGTGCAAGGCATAAAAAAATTATCTTCTTCCTTTGCCTCTGGTTTGTCCTATGTGTTGCGTTAACAAAACTTCAAAAGCATAGTAGCAACATATTGGTTGTAAAGGCTTCTAGTTAGTCATGTTGATTTAAATAATTTTTGTAATCTGTCTTTCGCATGCTATGTCAGGCTATACCATATGCCAAATAATATAAATAGGTTTACATTATGGATGCTTGAATTTTAGTTTATGCAAACTTGCCTAAAATGGTAATGGTCTGTATGCTAAAATTTGACTTGTAACCCTAATCCCTCCTGTCCACTTTGTGCTAGTTATATTGTTGGCTTCTCCCATTGGTCCTCATTCAGATTAAATTTAGGTGAATTAATGGTGATACTTGGAAGAGGGTAAATGGGACATCTGGAGAGAGTTGACGAGCTCACAAATCAGAAGACTTGTACAAAGTATGGTCTTAGAAGGATACTTGCAAACTCGCAATTGTACTTGAAATGTCCTCTTTTGTTGATGCTGAAATGTGTTTTATGAACTTTTTCACTGTGGATGCAATTTGCACTTTATGCTTATAGAGAGCAAGATACCAAGCTGTGATTCCTTTTTATAGGCTGCAATGTTGGCTTGAGCTGCTTATTTATGGCCCTTAGCTGAACCTGCAAAACAGGCAGTGAGGCAGGGGCACTGCCTCCTGCTATGCCATCACATCCCACCCCTTCTGCATATGCTTTCCCCATCTCACAAATTCCACGAGTAGCATAGTTCTGGGGAAGAGGGGAAAGAGATGTGAGAAAGTGGTGTTAGGGAGGATGAGATTTAGACTAGCTTTGCTGCCAAGGAATGTTTGCGGAGCCGTGGTTTCTGTTTCACTTGTGGTAGCGATGCTGCAAGCTCTTTCAAATCCCGTAAATAGAAAGTTTAGTATAAAGAATTTTGTACTTCCCTTCTGTGAAAGTCATACCTTCTTAGATTTTAACAACTTCCACAAGCAAAAATACATATTTGTGACACTCAGTTTTGTTAATATTGAAGTGATGTGGTAGCAGAGCAGCTATAACTTTTTCACCCAAATCTCCTGCACCTGTGGAGTTAGAATTCTAGATTTCACAGAACTATCTAGGATGTTGGGAGTTTGGCTTCAGGTTTTTTGCTTGTTGTTTTAGTGTCGTAAACTTGATTACCTGCTGGAAAGCAGCTCTACCTGCTGGAGAGCAGGTCTGTGGAAAGGGACCTGGGAGTCCTGGTGGACACCAGGATGATCATGAGCCAGCAATGTGCCCTTGTGGCCAAGAATGCCAATGGCATCCTGGGGTGCATCAAGAAGAGTGTGACCAACAGTTTGACGGAGATTATCCTTCCCCTCTACTCTGCCCTGGTGAGGCCGCATTTGGAGTACTGTGTCCAGTTCTGGGCTCCCTAGTTCAAGAAGGACAGGGAACTACTGGAGAAGGTCCAGAAAAGGGCTATAAAGATGATAAGGGGGCTGTAACAGCTTTCTTGTGAGAAAAGGCTGAGGGACTTGGGTCTGTAGAAAAGACAACTGACGGGGGATCTTATCAATGCTTATAAATACTTAAAGGGAGGGTGCCAGGTAGATAGGAACAGTCTTTTTTTAGTGGTGGTTATCACTTTTTTCAGTGATAGGACAAGAGGTAACGGGCACAAACTTGAACATAGGAAGCTCCATCTAAACATGAGGAGGAACTTCTTTACTTTGAGGGTGGCAGAGCACTGGAACAGGCTGCCCAGAGAGGTTGTGGAGTCTCCCACTCTGGAGACATTCAGAACCTGCCTGGACGCCATCCTGTGCAACCTACTGTAGGTGACCCTGCTTGGGCAGGGGGGTTGGACTAGGTGCTCTCCAGAGGTCCCTTCCAACCCTGACCATTCAGAGGTTGTGATAGTATTTCAGATCTGATTTCCCAATTAAAAAGCGTGCAGCAGGTAAGATGTTGTTGCATCCATGTATATTAGTGATGTGCCATTGTCTGCATTGCAGACAATAACCTGCCCTCCTGAGAGCCAGTCAGAAGAGATGTTTGCATGGCTGGGAGAAAGTAAATATTGCAACAGCTGCTTAGGAGACAGGAAACGAAAGTAGAAATTTGTCTTGGTTTCATTTTCTATTCTGGCGTCTGAGCCACTCGTCTGCACTTAAATTTGTGCCTCTATATTGCTGTCATCTGTAATAAGGAGAAATTGTGTGCTTGTTTGCAGGCGAGGTTTGCCTGGTTTTGATGCAGCCATTTTGTCATAAAGTTTTGATTTAGTGTTGACATCTCTAAAGAAGATAGTGTTTTAGGAGACTAGGTTTTAGGTTTTAGTGTAACATTTACTGTATTAAAAACTATGGCTTCTTACTTCTGTACAAAAGATGACTAATATTCAGTGACTTAGCTGAGAAGTTTATATCTGTGCCAGCACAAAATTTCTGCAACTGTATTACATACCTAACTGCGTACCTGGCAAATGGCTGCAATTTTAGAGATCCATTAGATTAGCATGTGACCCTGCAAGGTCGTAGGCCCACAATTAGGGAACTACGTTAAGCTGCCATGTTTATGTGTGAGTGTATCACCACAATAAAGTTAAGACAGTTATTCCATGTCGCTGTTTGGCTGTGTTGCAAGGCTAACATTTGGCAGATTGATTATATATGTATGTTGCGTGCTACATATAGATTTAAGTAACTTTGGAAGAGTTACTAGCTGACACCTTCGCTGGAATTAAGCACTTTAAAGTATGTTCACACGTAAACAGTTTAATTTTTGCTTTTCAGCACCCCAATCTTGTTTGCTTTCTTTCTTTCTCTTCAGATAATGCTTATGATCCAGACGTGAGCGCTAAACAGATATGGATAGACAAAACGGTGATAAACGACAATATATGCTTGACATTCACTGATAATGGAAATGGTATGAACTCAGAGAAGCTGCACAAAATGCTAAGGTGGATAACCTCTTTTGCATTTTTTTTTTCTTGTAAAGATTCCAGCTTCTAGTTCTGTTATTGCTCAGGTTATTCCTTTTTCTCATATATAATTGCCTAATTTTGTTCATAAATTTAACATTTCTGAAGGTAAGCAATTATCCAAGTGAGACTTTAGAATACACAGATGCTAGTAAAACTTCCACACAACTTTGTCAGTGTATTTTATCTCACAATTTCCTTTCATCCTTTCTGTCAACTTTCCCATTTACCTTTCCATGCAGTGGTTGTGCTGTGTAAACTCTTTAGTGCCCTTTAGTGGAGCTAAGGAATATTTAGTATTTTTTTATTACTATTATTACTCAAGATTGCTTTTGTTTAAGTTAGAGAGCAAGAGAAAAGGGAGATTAATTTCAAACCCTTTGGAGTATTGAAAATAAAAAGTATTGTGGAAAACTTCAGGGAATGATAATTATATTGATGTGGTTTGTCTATTTATCTTTAAATGTTCTATAGGGTTTGAACTAATCTTACTGAAACTTTTATTTCTACAGTTAGCAAATAGGTTGCTGTTCAGTTGTTCTTTCAGTATGCAAGATTGCTCTGTCTGCAGATACATCTCTGGGTTTAAACTTGAGCGAGCTTGAATTCAAACTGTTATTTTTCTTTTTCTGCTAGATACCATAGTTACTAGCTTGCTTGCTGAATTTTGTGTTCCATATACCTGTTTTACTTGTGATGTGTAGTTACTAATGGAAAATGTGTAGATCACACGTTTTCAAGCAAGTTGGAGGGGGATGGGGCTTTAGGGGCTTTTCTTAGTATTTATTGTGAAGCCACATAACTGTTAGAATCCCGTAAGAATGCTTATTGCATAATTCCAGACAGATGATATTTCTTTTCCATACTTAAAAGTGAAAGTAAATTTCCCTGAATTTTTGCAGTGTGGTTTTAGCAACGTTATACTGGTAACTTTCAGGTTTTGCTTAACTGTACACTGTTTAATTGTACAGTAGTCCCTGGTCTCTAAAACAAGAAATCAACTCATTGTGTTTAAGACTAATTTGGTAAGTCTTGTGTGCATCTTTTGGGTTTCCAAGTTTTATAGGGCTTTTTACACTTTTCTAATGTTTTCATATGTTTCAGCTTCGGCTTCAGTGAGAAATCTTCGATGAATGGCCGTGTTCCAGTGGGACTGTATGGAAATGGGTTTAAATCAGGGTCCATGCGCCTGGGAAAAGATGCAATAGTCTTCACCAAGAATGGAGAAAGCATGAGTGTGGGCCTGTTATCTCAGACTTTCCTTGAAGTCACAAAAGCAGAACATGTCATGGTTCCTATAGTGACATTTAACAACCAACATATCCTTTCAGCAACTTCTGAACGAAAAGTTGTGGTACGTGCAAAATTTGGATAATAATATCAGTAAAGGAAATCTCCTTGTCTAGTCTTACAGATACCCTAAATCAATTGTAAGATGCAAGGAAGGCTGTAATTTGTTAAAGCCTTTAAATTGGTTTGAGCTCTGAGATGTAGAATGAGAACCTGTGAAGCGACTACAGGATACTGTTGCAGAAGTTTCCTCACCTTCTGAAAGCTTATGTCATTCAAAGTTACTCTCCTTAACATAATGCTTACGTCAGATAAGTGATCCAACAGAATCCAAAAACAGCCTGAAAGCCATCTTAACACATTCTTTATTTTCGACTGAGGAGAAATTACTGGCAGAGCTAGATGCTATAATAGGGAAAAAAGGAACAAGAATTATCATTTGGAATCTTAGAAGGTAAGATGAAGTCCAATCTCTTATATCTCTCAGTTTATGTTACCTTTCAGTTTGCACAAACATACAATGTGGGGTTTTTTTTGTAGAATAACTCCAAAAGACTGTGGGCAGTTAGTTGTAACTGGGAAACTAGACTGAAACTCACACGATTGAAGGGCTGTAATGTTGCATGAGAATTGTTGCTAATATCTCAAGTAACAACTCAGAAGGAATGAGAATGTAAAGGACTTCATATTTTCCTTTGATAAGATAATGTTGCTTTTGCCAGAAGGAAAATTGAAATGGGTCTGAAATAACAGATTTGTAATTTATGTATGAAATACGAATGCAAAAATTCAAACAACAATATTTGTATGTACAGGCAAGTATTACTGGCTTTTTAAGTTCAGAGTCAGCAGTATCCTTCTATAAGCATCTAAACCTTTCTAAAATTCCTAACTTTATCATAAAATAAATAGAAATCCAAGTAAGTAAATACAGTTGTGTGTATTTATCTTATTAATCTACTTGCCTCTGTGGGATTGTTGACAGCAATATAGATTTCCAGCCTTTTCTAGCTTTGACTTGCTTGTTGCCTTTTTCTTTAAACAGCTGTTGCTGTAGCAGTTGCAAATGGGTGTCATCACTTCCCGTCTTCTTTCCTTTTCCTTCACGTCTTTGCTGCTGCCTTATTAGCAGGCAACCTGTCTGATGGTCTGTCCAGAAAAGCTTTAGCAGCTTTTAACTGTGATGGCATTAATTGGTACGGAAGGTGTTATCTTGTACTATGTTATTATGCCTTTAGCTTTCTGTAGTTTTAAATACCTGAAATAACAAGGTATCCATGGGAAGCAATTTTGAACTGTTTTGATCCTGTGGATTTGGCAAGAAACCAGCTTATTTTTCAGTTTCTTATCTTAATTGTTGCCCATCACAAAAAGGGTGGGGTGGAGGGGTACAGGAAACCATGCCTGGATCAGTATAGATTAAATGTTACAGGACAGAAAAGATCTGTCAATTGTAGTAGGTGCAAAGTTTTGAGGTTTTTTTATTTCATTAATGTCTTGTGAGTATTAGAGCCCTGAATCACTTTTAGCTTAGGAGATTTTAATACAAGAAAGCTGGAGGTAACAAATGTATTACTAATTCTGGTTGTTTCCCCTTGACACCTGTTCTATAAGAAAAACTTCACCTCCTTTACACTTCAGAAATTAATTTGCATTTCCCAGGTAGAATTCCTTTTGGTTTTAGGTACGAACATCTTTAGTAATGTGCATCACGTCATTGCTCGAGCAAAAGAAAAAACAGTGAACTCAGCAGACTGGGCAGGAGAAATTTTGTGTTCTGAATTTTGGAGTGTATTCATGGGAAGTTACGGGGAAAAAAAACACTTTTGGGGGGGGTTCATGTTGTTTCTAATATGTTGTAGTCAAATTGCTTTAAAAAAATAAACTCAAACAGATCTGTTTCAGTATTAAAAGGCTATTGCTGGAAAAAGACGAGGGATAATGGGTACAAGTTACTCCTGGGGAGATCCATTTGGACACAAGAGGAAGATTTTTCACAGTGAGAACAGTCAGCCATTGGAATAATGTTCCCAGAACAGTGGTGGATTCCCCAACATTGGACACTTAAGATTCAGTTGGACAGTGTGCTGGGCCATCTTGTCTAGATGGTGCTTTTGCCATGAAAGGTTGGACCAGATGATCCTTGAGGTCCCTTCCAACCTGGTATTCTATGATGATTTGTGCCAGCCATAATATATCTGTGTTGTGCAAAGGTACTGCCAGTATACTGCACCATATACATCTGCAACAAAATATAGTGTGTACATCTGGGGAGTGTTGCAATAAGAAATTGTGATGATTATTGAGTTGGAAAGCTGCAGCAAGTGTCATTTTTGCAGCATTAAAAACCTTAGGAAGGCAATTTTTAGTGTTCAGAAACTTTGCGTTTAGAAGGAACATGTGTGTTTTTGTCCATCCAGAGTTTAAAGCTGATACTGACTGCTTCTACTGTTGAAGTGTGACCTGTTTAGAATTAAGTTAGAATTAACGAATGTCTCACTTGCTATCACTTCTCTTGTATTCCTTGGATATTAGAAAGGAACTGGTGAACTTTGTTTATGTGAATCTTAGTAAATCTGTGCGGAAAACCACCATGGCTCAAAGGACTTCCTTTTCTCTTGCATCTTTGTGAAACCCGCTGGGTCCACCACAGTATCTTGTCTTGTGTTGGCTTCCCACACCACCCCTCACCACCTCCCCTAACTAGGGTATTTTTTTAATCTTATTTCTTAGAGATAAAAATGAAAAAACAGAGTTTGACTTTGACAAGGATAAATATGACATCAGAATTCCAGAAGACTTAGATGAAACAGGTAAAAGAGGATATAAAAAACAAGAGAGACTGGACCAGATTGTTCCAGAAAGTGACTACTCCCTACGAGTATGTATAACATTTTATTTATTTGTTTGTTTGTTTATTTTTGGAAGCTGGAGGGTATGTGGTTTTGGTTTAATGTGGTGTACTATACTGCAGAAGTGTTGATTGTGAGGGGAGGATGAATGTCAGAATTTAAATGTTAGGTCAATGTTTCAACATTAAATTTGAAAATTGAAGGTGGAATGTATTTGTGAACTTCTGTAAACATTTGCTGTTTATTTAGAAGAAAATTACTGGGTTTTATGTTGTCTTGCAAGTAACTTTTGCTGTTAAGCATAGCCATCATTATCCAGTAAGGAGCAAGAAGGAAATGCAATCAGTAGCTTCAGAAATCAAATAGGGGTGTGTGTGGTTGTCAGCAGAGTAAACATTCCATTGTAGTGCAGGTCTACATGCATACAGTATTGATGCTGTGTCACATGGATCTTTTAAAAAAGAGAGGGTTTGGTTGGCAGCATGTCATTTTTAGGTTTCAAAAAGAGGTAAAGGAATGGGGAAGCAACTCCATTGTTTGAATACAGGCATGCAGACAGGGACAAGGCTTTTCTGTAGGCAAATTGATATGACCATTGTCTCCACTATTGGTTTATAAGATTTGAAGGCTTTTTTTTTTGTAAGAGAGTGCATCTGGAATTACTAGGTGTTCTGGGCACTTCTTGTGGGTAATATTCAGAAGTATTATTCCAGTTGAACTAAAGCCTTCAATTATTCTAAGACTTGCTGAAGTCCTATATCCACTTCAATTATTCAGAGTTGTAAATATAATGATAAATGAAATGCAAATTCAAATTCATAGATCTGCACACTTGTAAGAAGTTTGCATAGCTATTTTCAAGCTATGATAATCCACAGTCATTTGGAACAAAGTTAACACTTGCTTTTGTTATTTTAAAGTTTGTATAGAATTTTTGTGCTTTCAGTAGGGGATAAAAAAAGAGAGGCTTGTGTGTCTGAGAGCTCTTTTACCGGTAAAACTGCATCTTCAGACACCTGATTAACTTGTCGTATTCATAAAAGTTGTCCTTCAATTGCTGTTCTTGTAATTTGTGATATATGTATGCTCATTGTGCACACTTGCATATCCTGTGTTTCTGGATTCAAGTTGGAAGAAAAACCGCATTCCATAAAATTTAATTAAAACTTGAGTTTGTCTTCCTAAGCATAACATGTATTGTAAAAATATTCATATCTTGAGGTTTTTAGGTTTTTTTAGTAACAGGAGTTACGATATGTTTCGTAGGCTTATTGCAGTATTTTGTATCTGAAGCCAACAATGCAGATTATTCTGCGAGGACAAAAAGTGAAAACACAGCTGGTTTCCAAAAGCCTTGCCTTCATTGAACGTGATATATACAGGCCAAAATTTTTGAACGTATCCTTTGCTAATATTTACATCATTGCACAGTGAATTTAATGATGTGACTTTTTATGTAAGCTGTTCGGATTCTGCTGGGTATGTTACAATTATACTGATGTAATTTTAAATTTTTTTTTTTTTTTTTAAAAACCCACTGAAGGAATTTTCTCTGTAAAAAAAAAAAAAAAAAAAAAAAAAAAAATGAACACTCAGAGTAACTATATTTTTGTGTTACGTGAGATTAACCAGATTTTTCCTTAATATCGGGTAAAAGGCCAAAACAGTAAGAATTACTTTTGGATTTAACTGCAGAAACAAAGATCATTATGGAATAATGATGTACCACAAAAACAGACTTATCAAAGCTTATGAAAGAGTTGGCTGTCAGTTAAAGGTAAGAAACTAAAGCTAAGCTCAACAATATTTTAACATCTTTAGAAATGACTTTCAAACACTGACTTTAAAAAAAGAATACAGATGGGAACTAGGATATTGATGTATCCTTTATAAAACCACCTTTTCTGGTTTGTGCAGCAGTTAAATTTTATTAAATTGTGTGCAGTTGTTTTAATATTTGTTTTTGAAACTAAGCTTTATACAGAATATATGGACCTGAGCATATCTTTCAGGACAAAAAGAGGGGTGGAGCAGAGGGGTTTTTTATTTAGGGGGTTTGTGTCAAGAGTTTCTTTTTGGAGAGGAGTTGTAAGCCAGAAAATTGTATTTACCTAGTATATATAGCTTATAATTACATCTGACAAAGTCTTGCAATATTAGCACAGAATAGATGTCGTTTCTCCTGATAGACCTTAATTTCTTACAGGCAAACAACATGGGTGTTGGTGTAGTTGGGATTATTGAATGCAACTTCCTAAAACCAACTCATAACAAGCAAGATTTTGACTATACAAATGAATACAGGTAAATATATATTTTTATGTAGACTTTCTATTGAATAGTGTTCACTGTGAAATACTTGATGATGAAGCCTGCTGCTTTTCCAAGTAGTAAGAATAAAAGCTTATGTTCATCATTAAACTGCATGACTGTTCTGAACAGTAGTGGTAGGATGTTTATACCTACGCTGGTCATACTGCATTGTGCAGTCCCTGAAGTCTAGAGCATCATACACATCATTTTAAAGCAAATGCCCTAAAAGTGGTTGGTTGCAATTATACCCCTCACTGTTTGTAAAATGAACACAGAATAACTTGATGAGATGTGGCACATGACTAAAATTGTGATACATGAGTCCCACACTGTTAACTCTTTTCATTACAATTTTTGTCTGGTCTTTTTTTTTTTAAAAGCTTTTAGATTATATTTTTTTTTCTAGAAAAAAGATTTTTGAGCCCTTCTTTTCAGTTTCTTTCCTAAGAGAATGCCCTCAAATACTCTGCTGCCTGACAGAGCATTTAAAATACCTGATGTCCTGAAGGCAGCAGTGATTTGGGACACTGCTTTGTTTCAGTGTTTATTTTACATATCTGCATCCATCCCATCAGTCTCTATCTAGTGTGATATTTCCTATAGTTAAACTGATCTAGACTGACTTGAAATTTTCAGAGATGATAATAGTTTTTAAGCCAGGTGGATTTCCTAGTCTGTTTATACTGCTCTGCTGTGAATTAGTTGTGCTGGCATTGTGGAAGGAGGCATGTGGGGGAGGAAAGACTAGAGGGGATGAGTTACCTAAACAGTTTTCAGGCTGAGGTGTAAAACTGTCCAGGGAAAAACTCCTGAATACAAAGCTTGAGAATTGCTCCACTCTGTATTACTTTATTTCCTTTCATGATGACAAGGCTATTTTGTTTTCTGTGCTGCTTTGTGTTAAAGGGGTATTACGAGTAACCACCTCCTCCAGCAGCTCTGTCCCAGGGCTCCCTCCTGCCCAACCACTGGAGCCCCAGCCTGGGGACCCAGGTTTCTGCCCAGGCCAAGGCATGCAACTGCCACTTTCTTGTTTGCCGGTTGAGCCAGTAGCAAAGCTGAGTATGTGTCCCAGGGGCACACACACAGAGGACGCTAACATGGCTGGTTACACAGGCTGCCACAGACAAGGTGCACCTACATACAGGACTAGCATAAAACACAAACAGCCAAGTCCCCTTCCTTTTCTTCAGCTCGTAGAGAGGGAAGCTGACTAGTGAAGACACACACATGACACTCGAGATTCACAAGGACGTGCACATTTGTGGATCCCCTGAGTACTGTCATGGCCCCTCTGTCTTCCTGGTACCCCTGCCTGGACTCTAGGCTCTCTTACCTGCCTCAGTAGTCCCTTATGTGCTGGCTAGCGCAGTTTGATGTTTGCTAGCAAATGTGTTCGCTCACACACTCGTACCACAGACACTCCATATTCGCAAGTACCCCTGGGTGTGCCAGCACGAACCCTTGCCTGCCCGATACTCCTGCCCGGACCTGGGCCTCCTGTTCACTGCTGAGTTCCGTTTGGAGTTTGCTAGCAAATACACGAACGCTCCATGTGCACCAGCACAGGGGAAGATTCAGACACTTGTCACCCTGCCAGCACCAGGCACATAGGCTGTGATCCACAGTCCTGCTCCAGCTGCCAGCACTGAGCCCCTCACTCATGCTGGTCCATCCCAGGAGCTGTTTTTTTGGGGGTGCGCCATTCCGTTCCAGTAGCTGACACCACACACCTGATCTTAACTCCAGGAGCTGGCACCAAATCCACTTGCACACACACTCAGCTCTCACCTGTAGCTGGCACTTAGTCCTTGCCATATGCATACACATGGGATAGAGAGTGAGATTATGTAGAGAGTTGAGAAAACATTAAATAAGATACAAGAAGATAGGACAGACTGTGGTGACCAGGCACAGGGCTCAGCCAGACAACTGTGCTGACCGAACCTGTTTTACATGCAACCAGCTCCTTTTATACCCTTTTCTATTTATCCCCCTTTGTTCCTCCCTGATCCTTCTTCCCCTTGCATGTTTCCTCATCAGTTGGCATAGTTCCACGAACCCCCTCCAAACATCCTGGACCTTCAGGTTTGCATCCTTATCAGTTGCAAAATCCCTGTTTGCCTGCAGTTTCTTGATAGCCCATCAATTAGTGTGACCAGGTTTGTTTCTGGTTATTGTCTTTATCAACACTAATTGAACAGGTTTTATGACTCTGTGTTTGTCTCCATCCCTTTCTTTATCCTCCCCACTGAAAAAATAAACATTCTCACACTCCCCATATCCTTACCAGTTAGTGTGACTGACCAGGTTTGTTCTTATCACTACCTCCCTTGTCAGTCAAGTTTGTCTCTGTGTGTTCTTGTTTTTATGGCTCCTTTGACCATATGTCCTTAAAGAAGCAGGTGCTTTTCTTCTGTGTGCCCCTAACACTTGCTGTCAACATGGACTTAGAAACTTAGGGTATTGACTTGCAAACATAGGTGGGGTAAACTTTGGCAGAAGTCATTACCTTTTTCAAGCTGCGTGTTTTGCCCTTCAACCAGTTGTTCAGCTTCCACTGGCAACCTGAACTGTCCACACCACCTTTCCTGAATTGCTGGTTTATATGCAGCTCTGCACATAAAGATAACCCAAAAACCACACCAGAGTGCTGTAATAAACAGAGCTGTTAATTGCAGCAATTGAGGGGCTATAATAAGATAAATCTTGTTATTCCTGGTGTTGAAACAGAGGCCTTCTGGAGGAGGAGCAGCAAGCCTGATTGTTGCTACAGCCACTACGGTTCAATCTGCCTGTATCTCTAAATGGTACCCACAGTTTGTGTGGCTCTTTGCAGTGACAGTGCCAGCTTTAAGCAGTTCCCATGTTTCTACCACCATTGTGCTAGCAGAGTTGTTACTGAGAACACATAGTAAAAGAAGATCAGGGAATTGGTCAAGCTGGAAAATAGATCTTCTATTAGTTTTTTTAGTACGGATGTTCACTGAACCATTTCCTGTGCAGTGGTACTAACAGCTCTCTTGGCAGAGGGGGAGGAATTAGGATAGTCACTTGTGTTGACCACAGTTTGCACTATGTTCCCACAGGCTGGCACAGTGAGCATTGAAATGCTTTCTACTTGTTTCTTTTTAAAAACACTTGTAATGTGGGTGTAGAGATACCACACTTGAAAGATCTTTTATTAAGATTTTTCTGCAAAGAGTGCTCCAGGTTTTCAAAAGGTAACTTTCCAGCCCAAACCAGAAACATAAAACTGATGCTGAAATTTCATGATCGGTGTGAGCTGACCTGCCCTTCTTCTGTTTCCAGAAGAGAGACATGATCCCATCCGTGCATTGCTGCTCACTGCTGCCCTTGTGGTACTTGCCATTTTTGCCACAGAAATTCATGACTTGGGTTCAGAGGTGATCTAGATCAAAACTCTCTAGGTCAGACTAATTTACTGCACAAACATTTATGTTAGTTCAAGGGACGGGGTGGTATAGGTATTGGAATAAGCCAGGCAGGGAGGGACTGACTTTCAAGCTCTGGTTACCCTGCCACTTTACTCTGTCGTAAATTCAGCATGCTGTCAAGAGGCAGTCTTACCACTACCTCACCTGTAGGGCTTGTTGTTCTTCTGCACCACTCCCTCCTGTGTGTGCCAGCTCTAGTAGTCATTGAGCTGCACAATGAGCCCTGACCAGGAAACTAATCCAGCTAAAAATTTACCTAAGGTAAAACTGGCCTGTTCCTTTTAGCAGTGCGTAGGCTTTATGCTACATTAAAGCAACCATACATTTGCAATCTCCATGTAGTATTGTTGTTACGTCAACTTAGAGTAGTCATGAACCTGCAGTTAATGGATGTACAGAAGTATCAGCCCAATACACAGCTAGGTACTGGCTTGACAGAGGTGATTTTGTACTTGTTTCTTCTATGATTGAGATTGACCTGGTGAGGTCGCTTCAGGGTTTGCACTGTACGTTCACAGTGCTTCTGAATTGAGCACTCCTGATTTCAGTCTTTGTCTGTGCTCCAGCTCCTATTTCCAGTCATTTCTTTGCTGACGAACGTGACTTCACACAATTCCTCATTTCTAGGGTTTTCTAAAAGCAAAAAGCTTACTGTTGTGCAAGCAGAAATA
>NW_009649936.1:1056598-1062293 GCF_000708025.1 Charadrius vociferus
TTCTGTGCTAGGATTTGATTATTTAAGGTGGTCTTCTAAAACCTTCTCTTTTTAGACTTACAATAGCAGCATTAGGAGAAAAGCTTAATGATTACTGGAATGAAATGAAAACAAAGAAAAATGAAGAATGTCCATTAGCTTTGCCAGTTGAGGAGATACAGTGAGTATCACTTCTAAACAGAAGAATTTTACGTGCTGTTATTACAGTTTTACACTCAGTCATGAAAATCAACTTTTCATGTGAAAGTTCTGGTATTTTTTCCATTACAGAAAACAGCCTGATCAGACGTGGGTACAATGTGATGCGTGTTTGAAGTGGCGGAAGCTACCAGATGGAATAGAGCACTTGCCAGAAAAGTGGTACTGCTCACTGAACCCTGACCCACAATTCCGGTAAAATTAGGTTTCGATGAATATCTAAATACTGCTTTTAGTTCTTATCTTATCATCTGTTATAAGCACGGAAGTTAAGCTCTTTCTGTCACGCTTTTTTTTTCCCCTCCTTAACTCAGGAATTGTAATGTGCCAGAAGAACCAGAAGATGACGACTTAATACATCCTACATATGAGAAAACTTACAAGAAAAAGTGAGTAATAGAGACTGTCTTACAAGTGTCTTAACACTAGAAAAGGAACATGAAAACTAAAGGCCTTTTTCTCTCTCCTGTGGTATAATTGCAACTGTTCTGGGAATATATCCAGCCAGAAAATAGTGCCCTGAAATTAAGACTTGATTGTAGCAGTGAATAGATGAATACCACTGTACTTTTCTCTATTATTAGCATGTTGGCATTAAATTCAAATGTCTCTCTTTGACTTAATACCTGTTTGCCCTCCTAGATCAAAATTAGTAAAGTCATAACAAAAGGGGCCTCTCATTTAATAACTGTTAAGAATGCAGTAATTGGTGTCCAAGTACAGCTGTGAGAGGGGCATTGTTGCATAGTAGTAAGGTAGTAATCGGTGTGAGGATAGTTTGGGATGTTAGAGAAGCAAGCTACTAGAAGACCTTGTCTAGGTAACTGTTTTCAAGGTCCACGTTGAAGCAGGTGAATACCTCAATGTTTGTTGAAGAATAAGAGGATTCTTAGCTAAGGTGTTTGGAAAAAAACGAATTTAGGTAATTTTAACTTTTGCTGGCCTAGTATTCTAGAAGTGGGAGCTTTGGGGTTTTTTTTTCATTTTTTTAAATAAATCTTAATCTGAGAACTTGTTAGTTAAGCGAACTTTAGCTATACTAGCTTCTAAGTTCATGCAGAAAATTTTCATTCAACAATCCAGAGTATGTTCATTAGAGCTTTATTATATCTAGCTGAAATAAGGAGTATTGTGTTTGCTTTTAGATTTTTAGGTTGGTTTGGTTTTATAATGAGTTAACATTTTGCATCTAAGTTCTTTTTTCTTTTTTTTTTTTTCCTTGCTGCCGTGCAGAGACAGGGAAAAACTGAAGAAGCGACTAGAGTACAGCCACCAGGTAACTCTTTAATTTGGTAGGAAATTGACTTTGGGAGCAGAGTTCTTGCTGGCAAAAATACTATGCAGTTTGATCAAATAGGCCAGGCTTTGAGTTAGAGTTTGTTTTAGCTGGCAGCCAACTGACTGGTTCAACACCCTGTTTAGTTTTGACGGCTGTAGAGGTTACGCTCGCTATCAGTAAACCAAAAATCCCTGTCTTTGCTGTCCAACAATGGAAAATGCACCGTTGCTTTCTAGGTAGTACTTAAGAGAGTTTGAGAGGAACAAAGCCCTCTCACAAAATAGTACTAGAAAAGATGTCAGTCAGTCATACCTGTTTTTATGCCATGACATCTAATTATTGAAAGAAGATTTGTTGTAGAGAGGTGTGATGAGGGTATGAAAGCCCCTTAAAACTGGGGCGGGGGGCAGGGATGGACAGACTTGTAGTAGCTGTACTTTGCAAGGAGGCACTCAAACTCAGATTAAATGCAGATGCAAATCAACATGGTTGAGTAGATTGTAACTCAGAATCAAATTTCCTAAGTGTGATTTAGCTTAAGTTGCTTTCAAAGTAAAGTGCTAACCTAAGATCACTCCACTTCTGGAGAAGAAATTTTGCATGCGCTGTTTTAACTATATACTTCGCTGTATTAATTTTTCTGCTGGTACTTTTACCCAAGTACAAAAGTAATTTCTAAAAGTAAAGTATTGTTCATTTTAGACAAACTGAACTAATTATGAGCAGCTTTAACAGAGATGGCTGTCACGTACTTTGTGTATGATGATCAGATTTCAAACAGAAGCTTGGGAAAAGCTCGTGCGTGATATTCTGCAGGGTACTATAAAGTAGCTGTATCTATAGAAAGACTTGTACGATCAGCTTTCTGGCAGCAATAAATCTGTGCATGGAGAGGAGCGTGCAGCTGGTGTACAGCATTCAGAGTCCTCTGAGAAATCTGCCAGGAGTCTGTAATTATGATACAGAACTTGCTGTTTTCTAATATGTTGTATGCCTTAAACCAACATGAAGGAAGTACTTCACGCACATCAGTAGAGTTTGTGGGGAGGAATTGTGCGATCATTAAGATAAGATGACTGGGGTCTGCAGCGTGGGGTCTAGTTAGGCTTTCTTATTGCAAAATACTGAGCCTGGGTTCAAGGTAATCCTTGTAGTATACATAAGAAACACTGTTCAGAATTTTAGGTGTTGGCAGATAGTTAGGAGAACTGCTTAGACCTATCTGAAGAATCTACTAATGTTTGTTTCTTTTTCATTCTTAACTAATATTATCTTATAGATAAATAATGAAATGCTTTTAAAAACACCTGTTTCTTCAAGTAAAGACTTCAAAACTTTCTCAGCTGTGAGTGGAAAGGAAGCTGTTCCAAGATCGCTTTTACCAGAAACATCAAATGCTTCTGTCAAAAGATCTTTGCTTATTTTACATAGACCAGTATCTTCACCTCATTCTGATTCTGAGAACAGGTTAGTGAACCTGTACAAAGTAAATTCCTATTTATTTCTAAAATTAATAACTTGTTAATGAAAATGAAGGTGTTGGGTGTAGCCCCGTCTTCAGGTGATAGCTGCCAAAATTACTGTGTCACTTTTGGGAGTATAGGAAGCAGCAGGTTGATTAAAGGTACTGAGAAACCTTGTGAAGTACAAAAGTGAATGCAGCAAAAAAATACTGTGTACTGGCAAGGAAAATTGCATAGTGGTTTATCTGTTGAGGAAAAGACTGTTAGGTTAACCACACCCCACAGTATGTTTTCCTTAACCTCTGTTGGTTAAGGAACAGGTGTGGGGGGGTGTTCCTGCAAATACTGAGTCTGTTTCAAAATACTTTGTGAAGGTAATAATTTAGCATGTGAATGACAACCATTTCTTTTTTCAGAAAAGGTATTTGCTCTGACTGCATATCTTAAATTACTATGTAGGGAGATGTCTCTTTCTAGTTGTTGAGTGGTAGTTTTCAATTGTGCTTATAGATACTCTAAACAGTTTGAAGCATGACTTTGCAGTATTTGAGCAATACAATAATCAGTGTAACATTTTGCTCCTCAGTCTTAAACGGAAGACACCTAGTTGCGTGACACCTGTGTCCTTAAAGACACCTCGATTAAATGACAAAACATTCAACAACCTTGATGATGATGACGTCATTATTTTGGAGGAGAGCAGCACTCCAAAGCCTTCAGCAGAGTCTGATGTTCCTGTAATCAAAACTGAATGTATTAATTTGGATCAAGAGGAGCAGCAGAAAGAAAACAGTGATGTCGGAGAACCTTGTAGTGCAAGCACTTCAGAATCAAAAAGTGAACAGTTGACCTCAGCAACACAGACAGAGCTTCCAAACCTAGTTGTTAAAAAGGAAGAGGTGGAAGATGACACCGACATTCAAGTTCCCAGGTCAGAGATGGAGACTAAACAGTACAATGTTAATCATGCATCCGAGACATCTGTAGATCTTGAAAATGAACTGAAAAATCAGCTCCAATTATTAAACAAAGAAAAAGAAATGTACCAAAACAAATGTGAAGTATTAACCAAACAAGTAGAAACACTGGAACAAAGGATTTTAGAAATGAATAATAAGTACGTAAAAAAAGAAATGTGCCATCAGTCAACCGAGACAATTTCTTCATTTGAAGAAGAAAATCTTCATGAAAGAAGTTTGGCAGAAGTGACCATTCTCTATGAACAGGCCTTAAAAGAAATAGCAAAACTAAAGGAACAATGCAGTACCCTGCAGAACTTAAAAACTGAATGCAGCAAGTGTGCTGATGGTGAAAATAAGAGCGAGGTGGATG
Source organism: Charadrius vociferus (assembly GCF_000708025.1). NCBI lineage: Eukaryota > Metazoa > Chordata > Aves > Charadriiformes > Charadriidae > Charadrius > Charadrius vociferus. The sequence continues at coordinate 1,060,871 of NW_009649936.1, forward strand.
AAATTGCTGTGCAGCTGGATGATGTTTTCAGGCAGCTGGACAAGTGCAGCATTGAGAGAGACAGATATAAAAGTGAGGTAGGTATGTTAAAACAGTGATAGCCTTCAAATTAACAATTAAATTATTTTTATTTTTTAATGGGTGTTTCATCTAGTTTACAATGTGTTATATAGCTCAGTCCACTAACAAATCAAGCCACCTAAAAGGGGGAAGAAATATTAAATTAGCCTTGGAACTTCTGGGTTTTTTTGCTTCCATAGATAGAAATATGCAAACTTGAGAAAGACTGCAAGGCTCTGAGCGGCTCTGACTGCACGATAAGAGAGACTGAGCAGGTTTAGAGGGAGCACTCATACAGTGGTTTAGCTGACAGCTAGCTATTTTAAAGCAGTTTGTCTAGGTTGTCATATCTTAAAATCTCACTGAAAAGTTAATTAAAAGCAGTCAGCTTAACAAAGGTAAATGATTTAGATTTGTGTATGTTTTTATTTTTATTCTTTATTTTATTTCTTAAAATCTCACTGAAAAGTTAATTAAAAGCAGTCAGCTTAACAAAGGTAAATGATTTAGATTTGTGTATGTTTTTATTTTAATCCACAATTTTATTTGGTATATAAAATTATTTTTATTAAATTTGATATATAAAAATATTTTTATTTACTTGCCAGATTGAATTACTAGAAGTGGAAAAAAATCAAATTGCCTGTCAATGTGAAGAACTCAAAGCAGAAATTGCACAGTTAAAAGCTTCAATTCCACAAGCAGTAGCACGTGCAAATGATTCTACCACCAGTAATGTAGAAGACTCTGTAAATTTTTCTGATGGAGAAAGGTATCAATTTTCTTCTTTCTAGACTATATTTCAAGCAACATTTTGGCTGGCTGATTGTATCTGAAACATCTTGATGAAGGTTATGTCTGATAATAATATAATAAAATGTGATGCTTGGAATTCTTTTCTACTGCCTCTTGTGACTCCTAACTCAGTAACATTTTTTTTTATCAAGTGATTTATTTAAATTTTTTTTTATGGTTTAGGTATTTGTGTGAGCAGGGTTGGCCATTGCACAATGGAATGCCATACTGACACTTCTTAAAATATCAAAAATGTTATATAATTTCTAGACACAACTTTGCAGAACAAAGAGAGAGAAAGGAGGCAGGAAAGAGCGTGATCATTAACATACGCTGTATAGATGATTCTAATTTACTTTCCTGGATCAATAGTACTTTACTGAAAAGAGTTTGTGTTTGGTTTTGAAACTTACCTTTCCTGTAAGAACTTCTTGCTGCAGACCAATCCTATGGAACTAGGTTGTGTCCAGAGTGTATCTTAGAACTAAATGAGGATTTCAACTTACAAATAGAGAGCTTGCAGCTCTCGGTTAATAGAAATAGGAAACACACAAAAGAAGTATACATA
>NW_009649936.1:1062322-1069661 GCF_000708025.1 Charadrius vociferus
AATATAGGCACACTGCCTGGGCACGTCGGATGGAATTGGAAGCCAGAGCTCAGCTGGAGTTAAAACTGGCAAGGCGTGTGAAGGGCAACCAGAAGGGCTTCTGTAAAGCACAGTATTAGCAACAGAAGAACTAAGAAAAAATGTGAGCCTGCTGCTCAGTGGGGCAGGTGCTTAGCAGCACAGGACATGAGGTGTGTGAGGCACAAATTACTGAGGTACTCAGTATCTTCTTTACCTTGGTTTTTACTGGTAAGGTCTGCCCTGTGGCCACCCAGATCCCTGAGCCAAGTGGTAATTTTAAGGAGTGAAGCATTACCTGTAATAAAAGGTGATTGAATTAAGTGACCACTTAAGCAAATTTGACATACACAAGTCCATGGGACCAGATGAGACACATCAGAGGGAGCTGGCCAATGGAGGGCTGGCCTTATGGTGGTATCTCCAAAAGGCTGTAGCAGTTGCTGTTCCTGATGCCTGCAAAAAGGCAGTTGTCATGCCCATCTTTAGGACAGGCAGAACTACAGGCTGGTCAGTGTAGCCTCAGTCCCTGGAAGACCATGGAGCAAATCTACCTGGAAGCCACCTGCAGCCCCGTGATAGTCAATGTGATTAGAAACAACCTGCACGGTCTTACTGAGGGCAAATTGTGCCTTTTCGGCCTCATTGCCTTTTACAATGAGATGACTGGCTCTGTGGACCTTCATTTTAGCAAAACTTTCAACGTGGGCTGCCATAATATCACGATGGCAAAGTTTCTGAGGAATGGTTTGGACAGGTAGGCTAGGAGGTGCGTCGTAAAGCTGGCCAGACTGCCAAGCTCATGGATCGGTATCGAGGCCAGTAATGGTTAATGCCTTCATCAATGGCCTAGATGATGCAGCAAAATGAACTCCATAAATTCACGATGCCATCAATTGGAGGGAACCATTGATACTCTGGAGGGTGGGGCCACTGTTGAGGGACCATCATAAATTGGAAAAATGGGCTGAAAGAAACCTGGAAATTCAACAAAGGCAACTGCAAAGTTCTGCACCTGTGTTGGAAATACCCCATGCAGTTGAACAAGCTGGAGACTACTCATAGGAAAGCAGCTTGGAAGAAGATGGCCCGTGATGCTGGTGGACTAAAACTTGAATGTGAGTCAGCAGTGCACTCTTGAGGTGGGAGAACCCAGTGCCTACTGGGCTATATTGGCAAGAGTTCAGCCAGCAGTTGGAGGGAAGTGATTCTTCCCTACTATTGGGCACTGGGAGACTAAACATGGAATATTGGGTCCAGTTTAGGGCTCCCTGGTATATGAATGATAATGGCATATTGGAGCAAGTCTACTGAAGGGCCATCAAGAGGGGTGGGGGCCTGGAGTATCTGATATAGAAGGGGAAGCTGAGGGAAATAGCCTTACAAAGGGTGGGTTACCTCGAAATTTTATTGCTCTCTTCTGCTGCCTAATGAGAGGGTGTAGAAAAGATTTCACCAGCCTCTTCTCATGAGCACAGTGATAGGATGAGAGGCAATAGGCACAAACTGCAACAAGGGAAATTCTGTTTAAATATTAGGGAAAAGAAGTGTCTGCAGTGAGGACAGTCAAGCCCTGAAAAACAGACCTAGGGAGATTGTGGAATCTCCATCTTTGGAGATTTTCAAAACACAAGATCTGAGTTAGTCCTGCTTTGAAGGAGGGTGTGGGGGGGTGTGCAGAGAAGAATGGACTGGATGATTTCTGGAGACCCCTTTCAGTCTGATTTCCCTCCCACCCCACCCCCGGTGCTTAAATCTCCCCTTTATCTGCCAGCGTTTCATTTTCTTCTTATAGCACCTGACTTGTGCTTCCTAGAAGAATTGGCAAAGATATTCAGGACTTGTAAGTAACTTCCACCACAGGTCCTGTTGGGATATGATGGCACTGTGCAGGCTGGCTACTGGAGATGATGAAGGAACTGATGGTAGAAGGAAATGGGAGATTTGGAAGCAATTCAATCAGGAAGAGGACAGAGCAAGGGGATCCAGGAAAGAAAGCAAAAAAAGGAGGCATAGCATTTTCCCTGCACTGTAACTTTTACTTTTTCCTCTTTGTATTTTAAAGCCTTTAGACAAACTGCTCTTTCTTGCCTTCTCTTCTCTCTTCGTTTTCTCTTTTGTTCCCATAGGTTGTAGTAGTTTGTGCTTCTAAATGTGTAAAAAATACTGGGGTTTAATATTGTTTTGCGAAATAAAAAGGTGTGGGATAAAGGATATGCCAGTGCTTATTTGCTAACTTAAATAAAAGCATTCAGAAATATTTCTGATCTGTTTTGGAAAAGGCAGAATTCAGTTTAGCCCTTAGTATTTGTTTGAAACTAACGGAATATACACCTTCAAAATTAAAACTTGAGAGGCTCATCTTTGAAAAACTGGTAGATTTTGAAATTATCTTGATGCAGCTTTAACTGTATCAGTTTTTTGTTGGTTTGTGGAAGTCATGTATGGAGCTTTTCCAGTATAGAATATTGGTCCAGCTTTGTTAAATAGTGTGCATTTGTACGTCCAACTTCATCTGCATCTAATCATATCTAATTATTTCTTCACAGCCTGAAACTACGTTCTCTTCGAGTGAATGTTGGACAACTTCTGGCTACAATCATGCCTGATCTAGACTTGCAGCAAGTAAATTATGATATTGATGTAGTAGATGAGATTTTAGGACAAGTTGTAGAACAAATGCATGAAATCAGTAGTACTTAATATCTTAAGATTTTAGCAGACTCTTACTTGATCTTCCATTATAACCTTTGTGTAGGTTCAAAATTGTATATACTGCTTCTTCACTTTATATATTTCACATAATTTGATCAATAAGTGTATATACTATGCATTTAGACGTTCCCACAGATGCAGTGGGTGTTATATTCACTTCCTCTTAAAGGAACACTGTTAATATTGACCAACCCTGATGTACTTAATTAAGGATTTTGCTTTTAAAATATATTTGTAATTAAATTTGCAAATATTTTTATTATTAGGAATCTTAATACTTTTCTACAAAAGCATTTTCGTTGACTTTTGATCTTGTATAAGCATTAATACTTGCAATTATTTCCTCTTCTAAAATCTAAGTAGTAGAATCTACTAAAAATGCAAAAAAAACCCCTTCCTTGATTTCCTTCTCAGAACAACCCCTACTAGTGTTGTTGTATGCTACAGTATTGTTTCATTGCTATCAGCAATGTTGTATGTTGCATTAATGCGATAGAAATGTAACTAGTAGATAAAAATTTTGGCCATATGGGTACTATTTGTGTTTGACTACCAAAAGAAGAAAAATTCCTTAAGGGTTTTATAATGAAAACTGATGATCTTTGATTCCCTTTGGGATTTTTTGATGTCACTAAAGAACATTATCTGTACATAGTTCTGCAGCATAAACAACATCCTGGGATATGGCTAGTGATGAAAACCACATGCCTGTTTGTGTCCTGCCCTTGCTACTTGATTGTTGTTTCCTACGTCCAAGAACCTGCCTGTATTTGAGTGTAGTCAGAGGGATCTTCGGTTCTACCCTATAGTTCCCATTTGAACACAGCAGCACTGGTTCACAAGTTCGGGTTTGTACCAGTACACGGCTTCAATGGTCAGATTTCACATACAGCTCTCGCCTACTTTTTTCCAAGTCAAAGGGAGCTGGTGGGATGGGAAGCATCTTGGTGGACCACTGGAGAGAAGAAGCTAGGGTGGCACATCCAAAGCTGGGTAGGATTCCTGGGCAACCTCTGCTCTGCATCAAACACCACCTCTTGAAACCTGAAGGCCTTTTTTCAGGGAAGCCTAGTGCCGAACAGGATTGACATAGAGGTTCTGTGATGTATACAACTGCTTACGTATACTATCTCAAAAAACAAGTCATTGCGGTATGTAGTCTGCCTTGGAATCTTTCAGGCTGCGATACGAGGGTGCTGAGGTTTGTCTCCAAAACGCACTTTCCTATCAGAATGTACCATGCTGAGTACGAATGAGTCAGACCAGTAAGTCCTTGATTAACTAGTTGAAATGGGAGTACTTTGAAAAGGAGGCATGTTTCCTTATCTGTAGTGTTAACTACTACAGAGTGAGCTAAAGCTGAAAATGTTCAAATATAACTTGTTTATGCTATCTTAGTTTAGACATCTTTTATTATAGGCAAGATAGGGGATTCCCTCTCCCCCCCCCCCCCCCCTTTTTTTTTTTTTTTTTTTTTTTTGTAAATATTTTATAGTGGCTTTTAAGCCACTAGTTGTATGCTCTAATGCTCGTGCAAAAACTTCCTGGAAGAAATGGTACTGAGAGAAATTGCTGTTACAATTGTGACAGTATTTTCAGGCAATTCATTTTGTGCAACTGCATGCTTTTCTTCTAAAGTCATCAGGAATCAGAAGAGAGGTGGCAAAGACAGCAAATCCACCTTTTAGCAAATACCTGACAGCAAATACCTTTGGTGGTATTTGTCATCCAAACAGTGATCAAGAAAAATGTTTTTTTAAAAAAAATTCTAAAAATTAAAACAAAATAAATCATGAGAGAGCATTCAATATGTTCATTCCTAGGAAGTGTCTTTTTTTATAAAGCCAACGTTTTTGGCTTTTGCACTGCTACTGTCCTGATTTAATTAGATTATGTTCCTTTTAGTTGTAGTTCAGTCAGTTTCTTTAATGGACAGTATTTCGATTTTAAGATGCTATCTATTCTAATATGCCAATAAGGATAATGCAGTACTGTTGTACTTTATAATGGTTAAAGTGAATGTTTGATTTTTTTGAAGAGGTGGCTGTAATATAACTGTTTGTATGACTTTTTAAAAGTTTATATTTTCCATTTATTGGTGTGTAGTTTTCCATTTCTTAATCATTATTTATTATGTTTCATCAGACTCTATAGTTTAATTTCTTATAGACAACTGGCAAAATATAGCATATGTCTATATTAAAAATGGCAAATTTACCCTGTACATTTACACTTTGGAGAACAGTGGACTAATGGAAATGGTTTTTATTTACTTGTTAAAATGTATTTTTTGTAAAAAAAATAAAACTATATATATAAATCTGAGTTTGCTGGATCAAAACTTGTATGTGATCAAATGCAATGTTTTTGTTTATAAATAAACACTATGCAGAATGGTTAATGCTTCTGGCTTATTTGAAGTATTTGATCTAACAAGAAAGCTGGCTCAGTCTGGTTTTGAGCAGAAGATTCGGGCGCACCACAAGTGCCCTCAGACCGGCTCGGCATCTCGACTGAGCCCAAACCAGCTGGATGGCTGTGCTTCTTCAGGTGGTCAGTTTTGTACAGGGAATTTTTACCCAGTTACAAGACTGTTACTGTAATGGGATTTGGGACAAAACTGTTTTTCAGGGCCTTGTTAGAGAGGTGCTGTCTTTGTGGTGCCAAGGCAGAAGTAGCAGGAAGGCAAAGGTAAAAGTTGGGGAGATGGGACCACCTACCTCTTGGGGTGGCGGTAAGGTCTTGGATCAGATCAGATCACCTTCCCTTGTGAAATTTTACCCTTAGGCCAGTTGATCAGTTTCCCAGCACGACAGTCAACTTCTTTCAGATATTTTTGTGGCGTTTCTGTGGCTGAGGCAGACTGTTCTTCCCTGACCAGTACTTGGGTGTCCTATACAGACAACTAACAGAGAGATGGCAGTGTGAATGGTATTGTGGAAAGCAGGTATGGAAACGTTCTGGCCCTGGAAAAAGCAGTGATGTTATAATCCAGGGCATGTGTTAACTGAATTTCAAGAAGTTCCTGGTTTTAATAGATGGGTGTGTAAAAAGAACAAAGTTAAAAGTTTATCAAGAAGTTTTGTTTGGTATGTGGTTGAGACATCACAGAAGGTACCTAATTTTGACTAGGATGTGAAATGAAACTGTTGTGTTGTTTTGTAGTTGCTAACTTAGACATAAGATAGCAAAAAATATAACTTCTGGACCAAAGTCGAGCCAAGAGTGTATCCCAAACCAATCTTGGGGAATTATAATGCTAAATGCACACCCCTTTGTGAATAATGAGCATGCTAATCAGGTAACCTCCCTAAATGTTTTAAATATGAGTTTAGATGCATATGTATAGTTGGTTAACGATGATTCATTCACCACTCCTAATCAGCTGTATTTTATCGTTATAAATACTGGGTGGTTGGAAATGTGTGGTGTGCTGGGTGGTGTTAAATGCCCAGCACCTGATCCTGCAGAACTGAAATAAAAATCTCGACTGTATTGACTGGCTCTTGCACAGCGGTTGAAGAACTCTTATTTAGAATCATAGGATTGTTTTGGTTGGAAGAGACCTTTAAGGTCATCAAGCCCAACTGTTAACCTAGTACTGGCAAGTTACCACTACGCCATGTCCCTAAGCACCATGTCTACCCATCTTTTAAATCCCTCCCGGGATGGCGATTCCACCCCTTCCCTGGGCAGCCTGTTCCAGTGCTTGATGACCCTTTCAGTGAAGAAATTTTTCCTACTATCCAATATAAACCTCCCCTGGCACAACTTGAGGCCATTTCCTCTTGTCCTATCACTTGTTACGTGTGAGAAGAGACCGACCCCCACCTTTCAGGTAGTTGTAGAGAGCAATAAGGTCTCCCCTGAGCCTCCTTTTCTCCAGGCTAAACAACCCCGCTCCTCTTGTCCTCCAGACCCCTCACCAGCTTCGTTGCCCTTCTCTGAACGCAGCATTTAGGGATAACAGGTGTACCTCCATGCTTTATCTGCCGTGTGAGTGAAATTTCCTGGCTTTCTAAGCCTCGTCATACTCACATGGAAATCCCCATTGCCCTCCAGTTAGAAGTCTTCTTTCTTAAAAAATTATGTAATCTGTATACAATAAATTTTTATTTGTTCTCTCCTGTTTTCTCACCTGTTCTGTCAGGCAGTGCAGTAACTGGTGAGGCCTTCAGAGGACGAGATTTGGCTTTAGCCACGGGGGCCAGTGATTGTTTTGCCTGTCGGTGCCAGGAAAGTAGGGAGAACCAGCGTGGCCCACGTGGCATGGGGAGAAGGGGAAGTCGATGCCGCTTTCTAAGGCTGTGATTTTGTTTTTAATTATTATTTCAAATGCAAAAGGTTTGCCGCTGAAAGAAAGGGGGGAATTTTGGGGATCGGTTGCCCTTTGACCAGTCCAAATGTAAAAACACCTCAAACACAGCAACGCCTTTTTTGTTTGACTGGTTGGTTTTTTTCTGCTTTTGGGGAGTGGAAGCAAGCTGAGGTCAGTGCAAGCACAGCCCGGACAGAAGAAAAGGCGGGCAAAACATCCCGGCCAAAATGGCAACGCCGCGGGCTCCGCAGACCTCCCACAACACCCCCACACACAGACACACACGCC
>NW_009649936.1:1070117-1188148 GCF_000708025.1 Charadrius vociferus
GGGGGTGCGAGGCCGCCGCGGCTTTGGGGAGCGGCCCCTGCTAGTGGTGCCGCTCGGGGAAGAGGGGGGAGAAGGCTGCGCGGCCGAGGGGCGGCTCTGCCTTCCTCCTGCCCCCGCCGGGGCCTTCGTGCCTTGCCTTTGTTTCCCCCTTCTCAGCGCTCCGCTGGTGGTGCAGAAGTAGTTGTTACCCCGAGGGTTGGATGGGTGCGCGTAGCGCCGGTCTGGGGCTGCTCGGCGAGGGCTGAACCCGTCAGGCGCTGGGGTAGGGCAGGGCCTGGGCGGCCCGGGGAGCGCAGGCACGTTCCGGGGGCTGAAAGGGAAAAGCTGCGGTGTCTGCCCTCGGCATTTACTGCTTATTGTAATCCTGCCCTGCGCTTCTGTCACATATAATTCTGCTGAGAGAAAAGGCTTTATCACCCTTCTCGTGCAGTGCCCAGGCAGTAACTTTGGCCATAATAAATCATAGTACTTAAAAACGTGCTTAAACCATCCTTCTGTCAGTTTCTGCAGTGAAATTGTTACGGGATCTGTCTGCAGTGCTTGCAAAATCTGTGCTAACTTTGATTGCCTTAGTCATAAGAAACAAGGATTTATCCAGTATTTGTTCTGTTTTCTTTAGGGAGTATGAAGGTCATCACTTGTGAAATAGCATGGCATAACAAGGAGCCTGTTTACAGCTTGGACTTCCAACATGGAGCTGATGGGAAGATCAATCGACTGGCCTCAGCAGGTGTGGACACAGCCGTTCGGGTAAGTTTCAAACCAGTTTGTTTCGGTTTTGTAGTATGTGCAGAGCATGAAATGGCTTGCTGTCCAAGGTATGAGATTATTGGCCAGTACTTGACACCAGTGGTGGATGATTTAGGGAAGGAGTGTGAGGTTGTACAGCTATATACAGAATGATTGTTCCTCTTGCATACAGTCCTTGACTTCTGCTGCGGAGGTCTGAAAATCACTTGCATTCACTGCTGGGTGATATTCCTGAGTAGTACCTGCTAATTTAGGGCACAGTTTTGTAGGTTAATGAAAAAAAAAAAATGGTTTAAATTTCTTAATGTTCATAAAATTTGAATTTTATCTGCCATTTTATAAGTAGTCACTCAGCAGTATGAGATCTTTCTGCAGCACTTTTCACTCAGCTTCACATGCAACTCTCCTAAGTAATTTTGTTGCAAACTGTTAGCAAAATTGAGAATCACTTTTGAAAATGTTGAATGGCACAAGCCCCAAAAGATGTGGCTGTAAGATTCACCTTTGCAAAATCAGGCAATTGTTTACCATCTTCCAGATTCTTAATGCACATCAGGACTGTCCCCATCGTTCAGTGATCTCTTGGTGTCTCTAAAAGAGTTAGCCCTAGTTGGAGAGTTTTGGGAAACCGAGTGCACTGGGTGAACCACATTCTTTTTATCTGCATGTTAGTCAACTCTTTAAACAAAACTGGTGGAAGAGTGAGGTACAACTTCATTTGCAGAGAAATGCATTGACTCAACTTTTTAATTTATTTTTCTTTTAACAGCTTCTTTGTATGGAAGGTAGGCATAGCGGTCAGAGATTTTTGGGTCACCATTAGAGCACTTCAAAAAAACTAACACATTTGTATCCCCTATTTTTCGGAGCTGAGAATGAAACGGAGTAGGTTACCCATCACTGCTGGGCTGCTCATGTGATGTTTGAGTTCCTGTAGGTGACTTTGTTATCTGGGGCTGGTGATTTCCTGTAAAAAAAAGAGAGAGAGAGGGTTTTGTTTACTAAAATATCTACTGCTAGCCGTTCAATTTGAGACAGTTCCTCAAACTTGTCCTGTGATAAAGAAGGTTTCCAACCTGGGACCCTGCCTGTGCTCCTTAGTAATGAGCTCCAATGCAAAAAAATCATGTAGGTTTTCTACTATGTGTGTATGTATGTCTATCCATTTATCCCTCTTTGCATGGTAATTTTACATTTTAATTGCCTTTTGGGCCAGCTTGTGTTCTATCAGGCTTCCATCATGTGATATATTTGAAGAAGAAATAGAAAATACTGTCATAAGGCCTCATTACATGTTGAATAGGCACAGGCAAAGAATAAGGTTTTGTTTTGTATTACTGCTGCATTTTCTTCTGAATAGGGAAATGCTCTGTTTTAGCAGAGAATGAGTTACAAAGATTAGATCTATACTTGCAATTTGGAATGCCTGGTTTGGATACAGATTTGTTCTTCGGGATCCTCAATGCAGTATTTTGTGAAATATGCCAGTATTTGTTATTGTATTTATTAGAAAATTATTATGAATGATAACTGCTATGATACGTGCATGGTTGGAACGCCTCTTTCTTTTGGAGATGATAAATGTCATTAAAAATTAGGGTTTTACTCCAGTGACTGCAGTCAGAACTTTTACCTTTGTCACTGGAAAATTGACTTCTTGCCTGACAGCACATGCATTTCACGGATTTGGCTGTATATATAAGTTACTGAATATATATTTAAGTCATATTTATAAATATACATGGTTTAGAGTCAGAAAATTTTTTTGTGTTCTTTGACATAAAAGGTACTGCTGCTACATCTTCTTTTGGAGGACTGTTGCATAAGGAGAGAAAGCCAGCAAAATTACAGAGGTCTTTATTCAGGCTGCTTCACTGTTTGATATATTCCTATCCAGGCCTGGTTGCTGGGATTTTTTGTTTGTTTGTTGGTTTGGTTTTTTTTTCTGAGCTGAATTGCATCCAAGAGCAGATTATTTAAAACACCTAGTGGGATTTAACTACCTGTGGCCTTAGTCCCACAATATAGGGACATAACAGCGTTGCTCTCATGGCTGAATTGGTTCACAAGTAGAGCGGTAGGAGTGGCATCACTATGCCCTGCAAAATTGAGAATAAGTGGGATCAGGAAATCCTTTAGCCAACATTGCTGGAAAAGTGTGTGTGTCATGCAACAGCCTTAATATGATTATGATCAGTGGGGATCTGGAATTATTATAGTTCTTGCTCAAATTATCTGTTTGAAAACAGCAAATCCACTTACCTTCAGGGTGTACTACAAAACTCTTCAACCTGCTCAGGCTTCTCAAGAGAGCTATTTTTTTTTCTCCTCTAGTAATCATGTTTTTTTTCAGACTGTCACTATTTGTGGTTGACAGATTCATTAACAAGATACTGTAATTCCATATACTGTTGAATCATTGTGTTTACTGAATCCCCTTGAAGCCAGAGGTTGTCAATGAATGAAGAAAGAATGATGTCATGTGGTTGTTGGGTTTGTTTTTCATTTATTGGAAATATTCAATAGTATATTTCACCAGACTAAAAGGGTACGGCAATATAGTTACAGCTTGTGGTAGGTTGGTGTTGGCTGGTGCCCACTGAGGCACTCTATCATTCCCTTCCTCAATAGGATGGGGAGAAAGTACAGTGGAAAAGCTCATGGGTCAAGATAAGGACAGGGACAAGGGCTAATTACTGCCATGGGCAAACCAGACCCAACTTAAGGAAATTAATTAAATTTATTGCCAAATAATAGCAAACGAGGAAGTGAGAAGTAATAACAAAACTGAAACCACCTTCCCTTGCCTTTCCCTTGCTTCCAGGCTTAACTTCACTCATGAATTCTCTACCTCCTCCCCCCAGGCAGCGCAGTGGGGTGGGGAATGGGGGCTGCAGTCAGGCCATCACAGGTTGTCTTTGCTGCTCCTTCCTCTTCATTCTTTTCCCCTGCTGCATCATAGGGTCCCTCCCACAGGATGCAGTCTTTCACAAACATCTTCAGCATCGGTCCTTCCCACAGACTGCAGTTCTTTACAAACTGCTCCAGTGTGGTCCGTTCCATGGGGTACAGTCCTTCAGGAATGGAGTGCTCCAGTGTGGGTCCTCCATGGGGTCACAGTTCCTACCAGGTTTTGCTCCTGCATGGGCTCTTCTTCACAGGCCACACCTCCTTTCAGGAGCCTGTTCCAGAACAGGCCCTCCATGGGCTGCAGCTTCCTTCAGGGCACATCCAACTGCTTCAGCCTGGGATCTTCCACAGGCTGCAATGTGGATATCTGCTCCACCATGGACTTCCATGGGCTGCAGTGGAACAATCTGCGTCACCATGATCTGCAGGGGAATCTCTGTTCCAGCTCCTGGAGCACCTCCTCCCCTCCTTCTTCACTGACCTTGGTGTCTGGAGGGCTGTTTCTCACTTTTCTTACTCTTCTCACAGCTGCTGTGCAGTGTCTTTTACCCTTTCCTAAATAAGTTATCACTGAGGCCCCAGCAGCGGGGACAGTCTTTGGAGCCAGCTGGAACCAGCTCTGTCCAATGTGGGGGCAGCTCTTGGTATCTTCTCACAGAAGCCACCCCTGAAGACTTAGCCCTGTCCCAGCTACCAAAACCTTACACATAAACCCAGTACACAGCTGTAGCTTGTAGAGGGAAAATTTGTGGTACCACTGCAGCTTTAGCTCTGAAAGCTTCAGATAATAAGTTCAGAATGACTGCCAAAGTAGTAAATTGTGGATTACTGAAGTGGCGTGTATATATATTACATCTTGTTCCTGAAAACTATCTGTCATGCTTTTGTAACTAGATATGGAAAGTGGAAAAAGGACCAGATGGAAAAGCAATTGTGGAATTCTTGTCCAACCTTGCCCGCCATACCAAAGCAGTAAATGTTGTGCGCTTCTCTCCAAGTGGTGAGATCCTAGCATCTGGAGGAGATGGTGAGTAATAATGCATAACGAAGCTAATACAAAGAAGCTATGTTTATGCATCTGGTGAGTGAACAACGGGAAAAAAAAAAAAAGAACATGGTAACTTGTTTGTACCCCTTTCATGCTTCCAGCTTTAGGTTCACACGTGCCCCCCGATTGCTATTAGTAAATGTATGTCATGCAGTTCCTAAGTAGCCTCTTGTCACTGGCTGTGTGTCTGAGAGGCACTGTTTTCTGGATAAAAGTAGTTAGTATCTCCATTTCCCAGATGGGGAGGTTGAATGGATTACCTAGTGTCATACTGGGAAGCTGTGGCAGAATTTGTAAATTTAGTCCTGTCTATCCAAGGCCACTTGGGTTCTTCAGTCCCAGTAAGGACAGCATTAGATAAGTGTGTGTTCGCTGAGACAGAGCCAAGTGTTACCTTAGTGGAAGATTTTTCAGAAGCCGAAAGTGCAGAACCATAGCCAGCTCTAATCAAAAGCAGATTGAAAACTAAGTACTTAACTCTCATCTTGCACCTGAAAATCTTATATTTTTTTATTAGATAATAAATAATAATTTTTAAAGAAGCTTCATATTATTTCTTATATATATTCATATTATTTTAAAGAAGCTTCATATTATTTCTTCTACAGATGCCGTTATTTTATTGTGGAAGCTGAATGATAGCAAAGAATCAGAACCGTTAGTTTTTCAGGATGAGGATGAAGCTCAGCTCAACAAGGAGAACTGGACAGTTGTTAAAACTTTAAGGTAGCTTAATATTTTATGAGTGTGTTTTCTGCTTAGTGTTTGATTCCTCAGTAGCTTTTATCATCTGGTACAGTCTTCTGTCCAGTGTATGTTGAACTTCAGTGCTATTTAAAATTTGCTTGCTCTAATATTCGTCCTTTTATTGTCTTTTAACACTTTTTTTGATACAGTGCCAACCTGCATCTTTTGTTAAGGCAGACATAACTGGCGTGCTCTGAAATTGGTTCCTGAGATTTGCAGTCACTTAAAGCTTAGCACAGAAATGTATAAAGTAAATGTGAAGTTTTATTTACTAGCTTTATAGTGGAAATTTTGATCATTATTCAAGAAAAAAAGCATCACTATATTAAATGATTCATGCAGTTTTGCCAGATGATAGCTGTGAGGCTCGACAAATGTTTTTCAACTAGTTCATTTTAATAGTTGAATATCTACTGTATCATACAGTGCTTGTCTCAAGTGTACAGTGCTTAATAAATTATACACACTGTGCCTGCTAATACTAAATAAGTATTTGCTGATAGTGGCTAAGGCCACTATCAGACCAGTGCTGGCAGTTGGAATACAAGTGTTCAGTTCTTAGTTTCAGCAGAAGTCAAATAAATAAGTGGTTCTGGACTCTAAAATGCATTTTGGATGAGCAGTATGTATAACTCTGCCTTGCTTTCTCGTAGTATGTATTAAAAGTTTTGGTCTCTATCTGTCTATACCGTTAAAATCATTAAGAATTTACACTGGTTTACAAAAAAATAAATAACTCTGCTATCCATAACTGATAACATACCTTGCAACTGCTGAGGTTTATGTGAGAACAGTTTCAGAAGTGCTGGTGGGATTGCATGAAGCACCAGCATGATCCTTTAGGAACGTCAGAGTTAATCTCTTCAAGCAAGCAAACAGTCCCCCTTCTCTAAACTTTGTGTTACAAATATTTGTTATTAAAGTTACCACACTGTATGATAAGTCTTCAAACTACAAGCAATACAAATTGTTTTTGATGGAGCCCTTCTAGGTGGTTCTGAATATATTGCAATGTTTGTTCAGCTATATGTAAATCAGCCTTAATTTTCTGTTTCATGTGGGTCTCCTGAGTATGCGTGTTTGTTTACTACTTTTATGAAACCCATAAATATACAGGAAAGTTTTCTTGAGTAGTTACACTTCCTAATTGAGATATATTTGCTGTTTTACAAATCCTAGAAACTTTCATTTGCAGAACTCTAGGTACAAATTCATAATTACTTCAAATGCACTGTTTTTACAGTCTATGACTATTGTTGAAAAGGGAGTCTTATTTTGAATAGAAGGAGGATGTATTATTTTAAAACGTTGTACTGCCTTCTGAATATGGATTTTTTTTTTTAAAGCTGAAAGTCAGATTGTTCATTTCACTTCAATGATACTTTATTTGCCTCTGATCTTTTTTTTTTTAACCTAAAAATGCACAAAACTAATTTTTACATGTAGCTGTTAATTTTTAAATTAATAATTGGTTTCTTCTCTTCTGGCTTCTAGAGGCCACTTAGAAGATGTGTATGATATTTGTTGGACCTCAGATGGAAATTACATGGCATCTGCTTCCGTAGATAACACAGCTATAATGTGGGATGTCAATAAAGGTAAATGCTACATTTATCACTTGCAGCTCCAGTCTTGATGGACATGTCTCATGGTATTTACCACAAGAGTTGAAAGCATTTTTTTTTTGTTAGAGAACAGTCCACTTAATTGCTAGATTTCTGGGATTGTGAGGCAGATAGCCCAGCATATAAAGATACCCTCAGGCCAGCAAAATTTACACGTAAGTAATCTCTTCACCTTGGAGTATTCAGGAAGTAAACTTCACCCAATGTATTTTTTCCCCCAAAATTCCTACACAAACAGCTTGTATATTACCTACTGCACCCCACAACCCATGAAACACACGAAACTTGACTGGTATCAGGTAACTAACTATCTAGGTGAAAAAAGGGAAGCAAATATAGAATGCAGGCTCTGATTTTCAAGATGTGACTTTTTTTTAGGCTCCATTCAGCAAAACACTTCTGTTCATGCTCGTCCTACTACAGTGGAATTGCTTGTATTCTCCAAGAAAGGCCCATCTATAGAAGTTCTGATAGTAACCAGCTAGGTTAGGTTGCTTTACAATGACTTAGTGTTTTCTTATTAGCAATGTAATCATTGCTTTCACTTTTAATTTAATGTAGAAATACTTAACTTTAGAGAAAGTTAACCTTTTATCTCAGGTTTCTAGTATTTAGTGTCTAATTAAGAAAAATAAGGTAGAATCCAGGTTGATTTTTCAATGCATGCAGCCATGAAAATACAAATGTTCTGCTGCTGACGTTTTTTGTGTTCTTGGTTTGGGTGCTTAATGTCTCTCCCGTCCATACTGTCACGTATAGTCCTTTCCAAAAGTCTTTAGCGTAAATACATGAATGTCAATTCAGTATGTGTGTGCTCAGAGCATAAGTATGTGTAGGAGTATTGTGACCAAATGTGCCTTGCATCTTGAACTGTTTGTAACCACTTTAAAGGGACATATCTATTAGTCTTGTTATTAAAAAAAGCTGGATGGCCTCTTAAGCTGATATGTTACTTATCTAGAATGGCTTCCATTCTCACTGCTTGCTTTTAGCTTGCAATTAATGCTGTGGAGGGCATTGTGTCTCTAAGCAGAGAAACAACTAGTAAGTTGGAAGTAAGAAGTCATTACTGGAAAAGGTAGGTTTTGTGATTGAAGTTGTAGGTACATTGAAGGAGAGTGTTTCAAGGATAGTTTCCAGTAATTCCCAGGTTAAAAGCTTGCATGGTTTTAAAAAAAAATGGCTGGAAGAAAATTAATAGTAAAAATCCATCAGGCTATTTAGTACAAAGAGAGCATCACTGGCTTAAGATGTCCTTGAGGTACAAACTGTTGGCAGCTTATAGGGTATCCATAGAAATACTATTACGTGTTTGGTCTGTTCTTATACTTTGGCGTTTGTTGTTGGCCACTGTCTGAGACAGAATACTGCAACAGGACTTCTGTAATTATGCAGTATGGCCTCAACCCTGTTTGTGTAATCTTTTTGAAGAGCTATTGCCTTTGAAACTTGTCAGCTTACAGTATTTTTTTGCAGTAAAGCAACACTATACTAATAGAAGAAAAACCTCTGTCCCTAATACTCAAAACAAATTATTTAATGAGATTATCTGTAACTTTACCTCAGCACAACGGTTTTGATCTGAGACAGTCAGCTGTGGAATATCAGTGGGGACAGGGAGCTGATGTCTTTGAGAGATATTCATGAAGGAGTAAGATGTGGAGGAAGATGAGTTAGCACTGCTGTAGAATTGTTTCTGAAAGCTGCCCATGTGTAAACGTTAGTCAGCGTGTGTGTAGTATATTTTTTTCACTCCCTGCTCAGCAGAGTAGGTGAGTTTATGCAGCCCTGGATAGTAAAGCCTGGTTATCTAGTCCCACCTGGAAGTTATAATGCTGGAATTTCTGGCTCAGTATTCAGCCAAATTCAGTTAGCTGTTGAACGGCTAGACTTGCCTGGAAATATTTTTATAAATCACAAAGGTTTTGAAATACTACTGGTTTTGAAATATACTCATCTTGCATGTTTTATGCCTAAGCCAAGCTGCTTACCTGGGTTAGTTTGTAGGGAACAAGCGTTAAATGTGCATGTCATAATTTACTGTACTTGTGAAGTTTCTACAAAGCAAACAACTATTTTTGATACTCTTATCAGGTACCATCAAGTTAACAGTTTGTATGTTTAAAAAATTATTTTTCAACATTTTGTCTTGTTTTATTTCTGAAATGAAGAAATGTTTTAAAGCATATTTGAATTTAGAATCTGGAAACTGTTTGTAATTTCAGGACAGAAGGTTTCAATATTAAATGAACACAAGAGTTATGTCCAAGGAATAACCTGGGATCCTCTAAGCCAGTACATTGCAACTCTGAGTTGTGATAGGTGAGCTGTTGGTCTAAGTGCTTTGCCTTAGTATTCTTTCTTATTAAGGATGAATGAAAAGTAAGTGTATGGGATAAATGTGACTTTTCTTTTAATTTCATTCAGATTGCTCTGTAAGAAGGTTGATGTGAAATTAAAATGATACTTTAGTTAATCTTTTGCTTGTGGTAAATGATTCCTGAAGTCTGAGTATCCTTTCTAAGCAGCAAATAAGCTTACATAAACTGGCATAGAAATTTTTCTTCAGGAAATAAGTTTTCATGAGATTGGTTATTAGAGTTACCAAGTAGATCTTAAGATCTACTGCATCTTAAGATCGCTGCATTCTCCGGTTGTTAGTGAGCTAATGAGTTCATCCTTGTCATTTTACAGAAAGATATAAAGAAGTTAAGAAATCAGTTAAAATGTTTTTCCACTGATATCTTTCTTTTGCCCTCTTGCTCCCTTCATCACCAACAGTTTTGTAAGTGATGTCATTGGGAAAGCTAAACACACACTTCATAAAATTGGCCCTTGTCAGAACTTTGAGTTGAGCTTAAACTGTTTAGGGCATGTGTGCTGCTCTGAAGGGTTCGCAGCTGGCTAATAAATGCATGTCGTCTGGCACCCGCTGCAAAGAAAATTGCTGTAATAGTGGAAAAGTAGTTTTGATTTAAGATTTGCAATAGGCTTAGAAAAATGGTAAGTTAATGGCGACTAAGTCATTATGAGCCTCTCTGCCTTGTGATAATCAGTTATGTGAGATTTGTGTGCCTTCATTTAAATGAACAGCAGTGAAACACAAGTGATAGAATGATGCACAAATTTTTCTTGGAGTGAAGTCGCAAGCAAGGGCATGAACTGATGTGAAAAGGGGAAATCTTCCACCCTCTCAGGTTTCAGACACTTTTCTTCAGGGCTAGTGAATAGCATCGGCTTAGTGGGAGTCTAACAGGAGCCAGGCCAGTTGCCAGGACTGGGCACTCACCAGCCAGGGTGGGGAAACCTCTTCCCCCTTTTGGCAGACCAGCTTAGCTGCATGACATCCAGAGCCAGTAGTTCCACAACTGTGTCAAGCTGTCTGCCACAGCCTCACCTTCTATTATCTCTTGCTGGCTCTTTCCAGGATTCTTTGTGGAGCTGTTTCAGCACACTAAATTAGCAGAAAGCTGTCTGGATTTTGTGTTCTGTTGGTTTTCTGCCAGCCTAACAAACCAACATAATTCAGTAAAGGGCAGAGCTGGCAGAGCTGGTGGGACGAGCAGTTGTGTTTGCTTAGGTTACCTGCTGTTTTAGTGAGGTAAAGTCAGGAGAGTTCCAATGTTCTGTACAGAGACGTACTTCAGTCCAAAGGAAACTGAAGCATAGAGATGTACCTAATTGTCTTTGAGGCGAGTTCCCACTCTGCAGGAGCATAATGGCTATTACAGCACAGGTAGGAATGGGGTGGCCGTTCACTGTCCACTAATCCCCCTCATTCTTCCACAAATCATATGCTGGTACTTCACAAACCTTATTGAGTCAAATAATTGTCAGTGATTCGTTGGTTATTTAGCTATCAAAACATGTCCATAAGGTGGTGTCTCATAAATAGAGTTATAATTAATGTCTGATTGTCATCTATATTTGGCAGTCCTGACTGAGAAGTCGGGTGCTGTGTGAAACCTGGGATGAAAGGAAGCTGTTTGTAGCTAACTGTGCTCTCCACCATGTAGGGTCCTACGGGTATACAACACGCAAACCAAGCGTGTAGCATTCAATGTTACCAAGATGCCATCTGGATCAGGAGCTGAAGGAGAGGTACATTGTTCTGGTACTAACGGTACTGGAGAGTGCGCTGAGTGCTATTTAAATGAGTTGTTCTATTCTATGAAACTGAAGGGGCAGATCTTTTCCATTCAAGTAATCCATATATCAGGTACTTTTGTCTCTATCCCACCTTTGCATTTTGTAAATGGAGTCACTTCAGGTCTCAAAGATTACAGAAATGACTAAGAAAGAACACTTGCAAGTTCAGCTGATTACAGTAGTAACGCAATGTCTTTAGTTGTAAATGTTTAAAATAGTGTGGAAAAAATAGTATGCGTAGTGAATTCTTAATAGGAAAAACTTCAAACATATCTGTGTAGCTGTAAATTTATTAATGGATTATACACAGCAGTAATGTTTTAAAGTCAGCAGCCTGAAATTTTCAAAAAGGTTATCTGATTTTTAGAAAAAATATGAATTAGAGAAAATTTAGGAAATTCTCTCTAACCCTAAGAGGTAAAACAAAGAGCTTTTTTCCCCCCGAACAGTTCTAAGTGCTAGTAAAGTAACACCTCCAGGCTGGCTATAACCTTTTTAATTCCTTCTATTCCTTTTCCTTTTTTGGGAAAACATTTGTAACAGTTTTATGGTGATTAAAGAATGGGCCTGAGAGAGGGCATTTTGCCATTATAGAAGTTCTATTTAAACCTCTAATACTAGAGTTAAAATTAAATGCCTAAGGAACAGGCATTTACGTTGACCGTTAAATAATGTTGTTCTCCAGGTTATTACTGTTTTTTGATTACTGGTCTAATGTGACTGCTCTTGGAGCGTTTCGATTAGTAGCTGAAGAGGGATCAAGGACTATTTTTCTTAGCTCTGAAGAATTTATAGCGCAGCAGAAATTGAGTTTGAAGGAGCCATGGTTTTTAAAACACTTATCTTTTATTTAAAAAGTTCCATTGGGTTGGACTGTACAACTGGATGGTTTTTCTCACTTGAATTCCAGCTGACGCGTTCTTGGCACTTTACACAATCATATTTTCAATGTTACAGGCTAGGAGCTATCGGATGTTTCATGATGACAGCATGAAGTCATTTTTCCGCAGGCTAAGTTTTACTCCTGATGGCTCCTATTTACTCACTCCAGGTATGTGAGAATGTGTACTATAACTAACATTTGTATCTATTATGCTGTAGTTTGAATATGCATCAAGATTGCTTTCAAACTGCTCAGGGATGCTTATTTATCTTAATTATGCCATTCCTCATTCTTCCCATTGAAGAAAATAGAGATCCCACAATACTATTCCTTTAGCAACGTTCTCCTGTGATAAAAATTGTGCTTATGGTGTTTTTCAGTTCTGAAAAACACAAATTACAACAATACAGCTCTGTTAAAATAGAAATGAAGAATAATGAGTGGTTTCTTTTGACTGGTCTCTCTTTGTTTGTATCCTTTCTTAAGAACATTTCTGCAGTCATAGTAAAAAAAACACTGCAAGGAGGGGATCAGTTTGCCTGTATAAGCACTGCTTTTATAGATGTCTGGCAACATCAAAAAGAAGCTTTAAGGGGGAAGTATATAAGGGAAACAAAAACAGCACTGAATAAATATTTGGGATGCCTTTTTAAGTTGTGTTCAGGTGCACAGCTCTTGCCCAACTGACAAGCCTAATTCCTGAGAAGTAGAATGTTTATGGACATAAAGTGTGTAGTCAGTACCTTTTTGAGTTGATGAGTAATGTTTTAACCTTTATTTTTGCAGCTGGCTGTGTTGAATCAGGAGAAAATGTAACAAACACCACATATGTTTTTTCCAGAAACAATCTTAAAAGGTAGAGTTTAATAAGATCAAAATATCTTTTAATTTTAAAAAAATTAAAAAATTAAATGCTGATTTCTGAAATACTGATTCTTTTAAAAGGCCTGTGGGTCACCTGCCGTGTCCTGGAAAGGCAACTCTTGCTGTTCGCTGCTGTCCAGTCTACTTTGAGTTGAGACGAGCATTTAATAAAGGTACTGTAAATCCTTTAGGGAGTATGATTTTACAGCAAATATGTGTAAAGGCCAATGTGGCTGTTTACTATTTTATGCCCTAGCCTTTAACATTCCATTAAGATAGGGTTGTACCACATCTTAGAAGCTGTTTCCTGATTCTAAGACCCTGAATTCACCTTAAGTACCTTGCAAGTAGCTTTTGATATAGTCGATAAATGTTCTTACTTGGCCTCTTAGGCTACAGAAACACTGTTTAATATTTTTCTTTTACTTTTAACCATTTTGTGTGAGAAAAAGTAAATAACTTGGCTTAGCACTAAAGGAGCAACCCAGTGAAATATTTTCTGTTAATCTCAACTGCCCACATCACAGAAGCATCAGAGAGTTGGCATAGTTTGCAACAACCATTGCTGTTTATTCAAGGAAGCCAAACCTGAAGCAGTGCTGGTGTTACTGGCCAGAACAGGAGTTCTGAGGTGGGGAAAGGATTGTATGAAGTTGCATAAGAACTTAGCTGGAGATTAAAATCCAGCCTTCTTGTGAGTCCAGTGGGTCCAGGAGTGTTTATTTTTAACAAGATTGGTCTTACTCTGGTGAAAAGGCACAGCTTTGCTCCTTTCTTTAGAGGGTGAACATGTAGTATTCCTTACGGGATTTAGAGATTGCTTGCTGTTGTGTTCTATGTATTCATCATAATCTTTAGATTCATTGTAATGGTGTGTGACAAAGTAAGGAGACAAGTGTCTGCTGGTGGTCTCTGGTGCTTCTCTAAATGGAGTGTTTAGTTTCTGCAACATACACCCAGAAATGTGATAATAATCTATGGTAGTCTAGAAATGTATAGATGTGAGTACATTATGTTAATGACCTGTCTGTTTCAGGGCATAGCTACCATAATCATGGTAGAGCTGAACAGCAGCTCTGTATACTAGGAATTTCTGAACGCAGCTTGATAATGATTAATAATGAAATCTTTATTTAGATTCATGACAAAGCTAGTGTAGTTACTACCTTGCAATGAATACAAGAGAGAATTCTCAATGTGTTAACTTCTTTGCGTTCTAGATGAAATCAGTCAGAAATCAGCTCCTGCTCTATTTAATCTGCCCTATCGATTGGTGTTTGCTGTTGCTTCAGAAGATTCTGTGCTTTTTTATGATACTGAGCAATCATTCCCCTTTGGTTATGTTTCTAACATACATTATCACACCCTGAGTGATGTTTCATGGTAGGTAATTGTTATATTGTTAAAATTTGTTTTGATGGAAATGTCCTTTTTACATGTTGAAGTTCTGCACGTCTTGTGTCTTGCTTTATTTTTATGTTAATTTGTGACACGTGGTTGGTGTCTGAGCAGCAAGCTGCCTCTTTTTTGCCATGTAAACTAGAGAATTATGGTTCTTTTATCAATTGGGAAACAAGGTGCAAGCCCCCCAGGGACAAGCAGATCGACTTTTTATGAAAGATAGCATACCAGGTGCCCGTGAAAAGTACTCATAGTTCAGGCAGTGTAACTGTTAATAATGAAGTTATTTGGAGATTTCCGAAGTCATGTCTCTGAGGCCAGGTGACTGTGTCCTAGGCAAATTCTGCTTTATCTGCACAATTGTGCTTAGTGGTTCTTCATGTACGAGACTGAGTAATTTGTCTGATTCGATGTGGGGGCTCCGAACTGGAGCTGCAAATGGGACCCAAGTCTTGAAATCAGGATACACCCCTCTGCTGGACAGGGCTTCTTCCCTCATACCTTTCTGGTCAGTGTGCCTAAGCTGAGGACCACATGGAGGCCTCGTTTTCAGAAGTTGTAATTGATGCTCAGACACTGTGAAAACTGTTGTGTGCCAGGAGGAGAGGAGTGGAAGAGGGTAGAAAATCAAGTGGTTTTAATCAGTGATAGACATTAGTTGGTGAAATGAGCATGGAGGGCCCATTCAGGTGAGCACCACAGTGATTCTGAGCATTGCCTCTACTTAGCACAAGGAGCACAGCCAAGGAGCTTGAACTGCTCTGCTGGTATGAACAAGGAGAGTTCAGCACTATTTCAGAAACTGTGGCTGAAGATTTGTGTACTTGCAGTTGAACCATACTTTGTGCCAGTTCAAATGCATGCGGGTGCTGGCAGCAGCATATTACAGGTGACCACAGATGACACCAGAGGGATTCAATCAGATGCAAAGGCCAGAATTGAAGGTGGTTTTGTTCATTTGAATTGGATGTCTTTCACTTGACTGCAGTTTTATTTGAATGTATACATGTACTTGGGGAAGGGAGGAGCAAAAGACAGGTACAGCATGTGTTATAGATGGGGTGTTAGGGCTGAAGAAGAGTTCTGACCTTTACTCTTAATGGAAAAAAAAAAATCACAAATAGGTCCAGCGATGGAGCCTTCCTTGCTATTTCTTCCACGGATGGATACTGTTCATTTGTTACCTTTGAGAAGGACGAACTGGGAATACCGCTGAAGGAAAAGCCACAGATAAATGTAAGGACTTCTTGTGCAACAGAGAAGAAAGTGAAAAAGAACCAGTCGCACAAAGTAATTTCCCCAGGGTCTAGGCTGACAGAGGGGACTCCTCCCAGCAGGGTCACTGATCCCAGCACTCCAACCCTGCAACCTAGAACACCCACAGCTGCTGGTAAGGAGTTGCCTTCCACACCTGTTGGCATAAAAAATGTTCCAGTCTCATCCTCAGACGAGAGGAAAATCAGTCAGCCAGCCAGCCAGAGCACTAAAGTAAACCAGCCCAGGAGGATTACTCTCAACACTTTACAAGCATGGAGCAAGACGCCAAGGTGAGATTTATATTGCCGTTTCCAGTTATAAATATGAAGGCCAAGACAAGCTGTGCTTATGCTACATTTAAAGGGTTGACGTTTAGACATGAATTCCCAGCCTGTGTCTTGGTGGTAGTTGTCTTGACATGGAACTTTTTGTTCCAGTTGTACTGCAACTGAAAAGTCAAAGTGTCTCCTGAATCCTAAACGTACAACTTTATATATTTCTTTCTGAAATGTGAGGCAGTAGCAAACTTAACCTGACCATTACACCTTGTCCATATGGCAGCAACAGGTGGGTCTTCGGGTCCCGTTTTCTGTATAAAGATGGTACCTGAAGCCTTCAGCTGACAAGAACTATTTAAAGACCCTTCTGACAAGAAATATTTTGAGAAGTAAAGAGTATAGGTCTGTCTACAGGCCCCCAGTGTGCACAGTCATGGCTGTGGGACTTAATGCATTGATTGAGGTTATTTCCTAAGGTGAAGATGTAGGTTTTTAGAAAGTGGTTGTAATCCATGTATTGACTGTCAAACAGCCTGCAATATAAGATCCTGAGCTGGTGTGCAACAGTAAGGAGATAGCCATGCAGTTAGAGATCTAGGCCTTGTCAGCAAAACAAGGCTATTTTAGAATTAAAAGACATTATGATGACTTCTCATAGGAATGTTTTAATTAGTAGGTGGCTAGAGAGAAGTGGTGAATAAGAAAGCAGGATAGTGGATTTCATCAACAACTGCAAAGAAAAATCTTGGAGATGATGGCTTTCTAGACACCAATGTTCACCTGTACTGGAACTAACAGGTCAAAGGGTTGTAGGTAGTTGAAAGTGACTTTTGCCAGGAGGGTCAAGTGACTTATGGAGCTAATCAGTCTTTTTATTTTTGACTGAGGGAGAAACTATATTGAATCATATCAACTGATTATGGCATGAGTGTCATCTTGTAGTAGCATGCATGGTGCTACTTGTAATACCTTTTCTTATGGTCCAGTCCTCTGCTGCGTATGTGCTTAATTTTTAAGTGCCATGCAGAAAAGATTTAGCAGAAGAAAATAGATTTACAGTAATTGTTAGTGGTCCTCAGTGGACAAAAGAATTCCCTAGGATTTAACGAATCTAAAGTGTTAACACGGAGAGGCCCAGGGAATAGTAAGCGCAGCCAGTCTTAATTTTAAAATATTTGACCAAGATACAGTGCTCTGAAGGTGGCTATCAAGCATTGTGCAACATAGAACATATGCAAAAGTACTTTCTAGTGGAAAAGTTGTATTTGAAGTACTTCTAAAAAATGCTCTATTCAACATATAACAAGAAGAAAAAATGCATAGTAAAGTATACCTAAACTACATTTAAATTTAACTGATTCTATCTGAAGTAAATCTTTATTTAAAGCGTTTGTGAAAATGATGGCTTTAGAGCAATGGAACTGTTTCTGCTCTTTTAAAGGAGAATAAACTTGATTCCACTGAAGCCAGATACTCCAACCTCTGCATATACAGATACAGTTCCTATACCTCCTTCCTCAGAACAGGAACATGGTAAGCTTTTGTGGCTGTTAATATCCAGCAAAGTCTTTTGCCAGTCAGTTCTTTCCATTATAGACTTCTGTTATAAGCTAAAGGCTTAAAGCACAAGCACAATCAAGCACAAACATAAACCTAGTTGCAGACTCTAAAGCTTCTTCCTTGTCTTGGTGTGTTTGAAAGGTGCTTTTGACAATATGAAATGTGTTCTCACTGTGGTTGCTCTTAGGCAGCTGCTTATGTGACAATATGTCAATACAGTTTTTATAGTAATGGGCACATTAGCTGATACTGAAACCAAGAAGAGTAAATTCACTTGGATGGAATGTTCTCCAGGTCCTGCAGGTGGGTTTTAAAGACCCTTGTACTTTCAGCACATCATTGTTTCAGATGCTGGCCTCTCAAACCAGGGTTGGGTTTTTTTCATGAGTGCTGAACTGTTTGTGCATTCAGCAAACCAGTTTTACTTTCTTAACCTGGATTTATGTAGCTTAAATGATTTTCGTGTCTGTCTGTTTTAGAGAGGCCGTTACCATCTGATGACAGTCTTCAAAATCCCCCAGCATCGAAACGTCCTCGAACTGAGGAAGTGTCTCTTTCTACATCTGCTGAAGATCAAATCAGCTGCGATTCAAACAAATAAAGGCTAAGCTTTTAGTATACTCTTCACAGTCAGAAGGCCATGCAGCCATATCTGGGAGTGCATTGTTAAATCCTCAGTTCCCGATTAAAGTACTATGTGCATATTTGACGTAGTGCTATGAAGAAAGATACTGGCAGTAGAAGACACAGGTTTTGGGAATACAGAAGAGGAAGTAGTTGGGAAGTGACTTCTAAGTATGTTTCTACTTCTTGAAGACAGCATTCTTCAAGAAATGCCACAGCTTAAGGAAATCGGGAAACCTGGGTATTGAAAAGCCATACGGTAATCTAAGAGTCTCCATCAAAGTCCCTAAGTTGATGTTTATAAAGTATAATGTCTTCCAGAAACCTGTCTGGCAAAATAATAGAATTTCTGAGGACTTAAATGCATTCATAATGATTTGATGTGGTTTAAGACCAAAAAAAAGTAAGTTTCATTTGAGCATCTTGGCTTATATGTTTAGCAACGTGCAAAATAATTCACGCTCTCCAGTACATGTGGCATGGAAGCTGATGTTCGCATGCCCTGAATGCAGCAGAATGTAATATCACTGATATCATTGAAACATAAATCAGAACCTGTAACTGCAAGAAGCAAGAAAGCAAAAGGAAGAAACCCTCTGAACACCTGTTATAAGCATTAAACAGCAAAAGAAAGTTCTTAATTGTTTAGTTGCTGTATTTAAAAAAAATAATTCAGAAATTAGATTTTTCTGAGGCAGCAGGATTTGAGCATATACGGTAGAATTTCCTACTTTTTTTCAAATGTTGACTCCCTTAGCCAATAAAATGTAATATAAATCAAGTGTATGTTGAATTTCTGAAAGCTCATTTCTTTCTAGCATTTAATACTTGCTCTAAGCGTTTAGTATTTAATAATGGAACTAAGACCTGCAGATTGAACACAATAAAACCAAAATACTTGAAAGTCACTACACTGGATTTGCTATGGTGTGCAGACTTAGCCTCCAGAAGTAGAGTGCTCAGCCACATTACTCTTAAGCTTGTCCACTTCATTTTGTTTAAAATCATGGACTTGATTTTTAAAAGTAAGATAATTCTGAAAATGTGAATATTCGTTCTAGCTGGTGGTGGCATGTAGAAGTTTTAAACCGAATTTTCTTTCATGATTTAGGCTATACTTCTATCATTCGAAGTTCCACAACACACAGGAGGGGAAAACTGCAATTCATATTAAAGGTCTTTGACTTTCATTCTTCCCTGGATTTGCTTGGTTTTAGGTGTGTAATTTTCTTTGTATTTGTTTTCTGTCACTTTCTAAGAAAGTAGACTGATACTTTAGCAAAGCAGAGAAGCAAATGTTTCAGAAGTGATTCATAAAAATTTCATAGGGAGGAAATACTAACAAGTACCTCTGTCAGTGTTTCATGCAAATGAATGCATTGCCTACAATTAAATTTCAACAGAAATTATCAAGCAAAGAGTTGTAGGAAACTAAGCATATCTTTGCTTTCAGCCACTGAGATGAGGATGAAGCTTCGTTAGACTTAGCCAAACCTGTGTTTTCTTCTAGTGAGGAATATAAAGACTTAATTACCAAGCAAAGCTGCATCTAAAAAAGTTTCTAGAAAAAAATTAAAAATTTGTAGGGATATCTGAATTGATAGCCGAAGCAGATATTTGTAACTAACACGCATTGCTGGACTTGCTGTTTTGTATTTTGTCCAGTTTGAGCTCTGAGAATATTGGTATTTCATCTTTCTGTGGGACAGTGACCCACTTAGTACAGTACTGGAGGGTTTTGTTTTGTGCACTGCAAAGGATCCTTTGAATTCAAACTTACACTTCTAAATTCTAATTGCAAAGCTATCCTGATGGGTGTGTTTAAATCTTCTTGCTTGTTTGTTTTACATGGTGTATTTCAATGTAAACTACTCCTGCTGAGGGCTAGTAGGTTGGTTAGATTTTTTTAGTGTTACTGGCAGACCTGATCTCTGGGGTCTTCAGATGCAATTAATTGCCAGCGTACTCATCTTTATTTTATACCATAAACTGTTCAGGTGACATACACGTTTGTTTATATTGTTGCTCAGCTTATTTTCACTCTGCTTTACAATCTAATTTTACTGTGGCTTTTGCTGCTGCCATTTGGAGACTTACTTTCACATCACGATCTCTGTCAGAATGCTCTACCTGATATTTCGCCTTCCCTAATAGGATTTTTTTTCTTTAGTTCCAGTTATCTCTTGCCACCATGATTTCCTACTTCTCTGTTTATTGTTACTTACACACTACTTTGTAAAATTTATACAGCACTAGGTTTTTAACCTTTTTTCTATAAATGGATGCCATCATTTGTATAATAAATTACTATCTTTAATACTGATGGTCAGAATTGTAGATTCCTGTTTTTTGTGATCCCCGTTTCAGTCTCCAAGGGACCATCCCCACATAACAGTCATACTTAAGATACTTGAGCCAGCAATGTGTCCTTGTTGCCAAAAAGGCCAATGGAATCCTGGGCTGCATAGGGAAGAGTGTGACCAGTAGGTCGAGGGAGGTCATTCTCGCCCTTTACTTGGCACTGGTGAGGCCTCAACTGGAATACTGAGTCCAGTTTTGGGCTCCCCAGTTCAAGAGGGACAGGGAACTGCGGGAGCCAGTCCAGCGAAGGGCAACCAAGATGATTGAGGGATTGGAGTATCTCCCTTATGAGGAAAGGCTGAGAGAGCTGGGACTCTTTAGCCTGGAGAAGAGAAGGCTGAGGGGAGACCTTATTATGGCATACAAGTATCTAAAGGGTGGGTTGAAGGAGGATGGAGCCACACTCTTCTCGGTGGTTCCCAGTGACAGGACGAGGGGCAATGGGCACAACTTGGAACACAGGAAGTTCCGTTCCAACACACGGAAAAACTTTACAGTTAGCGTGAGAGAGCCCTGGCACAGGCTGCCCAGGGAGGTTGTGGAGTCCCCTTCTCTGGAGATTTTCAAGACCCACCTGGATGCAGTCCTGAGTAATGTGCTCTAGGCAGTCCTGCTTTAGCAGGGGAGTTGGACTAGGTGATCTCTAGAGGTCCCTTCCAACTCTGAAGATTCTGTGATACTGAAAACTATTATCACATTGTAGAAAGTGGGTTCATGTTTTGTTCTCAGTCATGCACTAGACTCTGCTCAAAGACAGCAGGTGCCCACTGCTACTTCTTTCTTGACTGCTTCATGAGGTCATGTATTGCATAGACGTAATTCTTTCAAGGGTGCTTTTTTATCCAGGTTTGACTTAAAGGTTATTTTTAATTGGCCAGCTAAATTGTTTGTGCTTTAAGTGGACACTGAGTTCATATTCCGGCTGTGAACATGGTATAGCTGTCATCTTCTTGGGTCACATTTTGCTCAGTGCCTTCTGGAAGGATCTTATCCACTCTAAGGACTATGATCCTGCTTGTACTATCTTGATGAGATAGCGTTATGGAAAAATGCCCTATCTACATCTTTTGACCTCACAGCAGTAAGAAGAGGGAGCTGAACTCAT
Organism: Charadrius vociferus; assembly: GCF_000708025.1. Classification (NCBI taxonomy): domain Eukaryota; kingdom Metazoa; phylum Chordata; class Aves; order Charadriiformes; family Charadriidae; genus Charadrius; species Charadrius vociferus. Next base: position 1,091,680 of record NW_009649936.1, read on the forward strand.
AGAAGTAACTTCTGTAAGAGGCAGCAAATTACTGTTAAAACTCAGGGAACCATGGAACTCTTTCTCTGGGGTGTCCAAGCCCTATGCCCATCAACACATTTGGTACCAGTGGACATCAGTGTCCCACAGCACAGACCCCTGAGAAACCAAAAAAACAGCACAGACACACTAAGTCATTTCCCCAGGCTCTAAGCTGATGGAGGGGACTGCTTGTGCCAGGGGGGTTGGACCATATGACCTCCAGAGGTCCCGTCCAGCCTCACCCATCCGTGATCCTGTGAATGCTGCATAGTTTGAACAATTAAGATGGAGAAATTACCAGCCATGGGAGTCCGCTGAGATACGTGGGTCTTCCTGTGCCGTTTCTTCCCGTGTTCCTCAGAATCACATGGATTTTGCGTAGGTGCATGAAGCGTAATGAAAGGTGCAGAGTGAACACATCAATTGTGGCCACTGCTCGGATAAAGTCTGCATTGTCTGATAGCGTAAATATCTATGTGGACTGTATCTTGGAGAGTTCAAGCTAGAGGCAAGTGATCCTTTCCCTTTTTCAGACTGGTTTTCTTAGATGTGCTTCTCTGTCTTGATAGTAGGTCTTTTAAAAGGTCATCTTTATGTCCCAATTCTGCATACTTTCATATTTGTATTTAAATATGTGTGTCTGTATGTATGTGTAATCAATTTTTTCATCTCAGAAAACTGATTTGATCGTTACTTTAAGCTATGTGCCTTTTTTGGTAAGCTCAGTGAAGGGCTGAGAAAGCCCAGGCTGCAGAAGCACAAACCATGAGACTTCTGTGTAAAAATAAAGTGCAGAGTGACCGCTGGATGTCACTCTTCTAATAGGATTCCTCCTCCCGGGGCTATGGTGAAAAAAATGCTACAGGCAGCAGGAAAGGGAAAGAAAACAGTTTTCTTGGTTTTTAAAAATAAGTTGTAGGTGAATCTAAATAGCAAATGTATGTTATCAGCAAATAAATTGTTTCTATTGTTTCTCCAGGCTTCTTTCTAAGAAGACAGGGTTTGCTTTCTTGTGAATTGCATTTTATAATTGACTAAGGAAAGTAAGCCCCATACCACGATGGCCTTCCTCTGTTGCGAGATGTGAAATGATAAACATGAAAAGCTACACGCAGCCTCAAACTTTCAAGAGTGTCTCAGGCACCATTTCACTTGAAAAGCTCTTAGAAGAGGGAATAGGAGAGACCTGGAAAGCATGAGGACCATCTGGTTAGTGTATGCTCCAACCAGCTTTCCGTTGCCTTGCTGTGAGTTCCCAAGTTGAGATAGATTGCTACGGGTATACAAACTATTTCAGCTTCCAGGAACTTCTGCTGCCACCACCAGTGCCGCTCTGGGTGGGACCTGACAAAAAAAAAGAAAAATATTTGTGTGCCCCACCCATAAGTCAAAACCCAGTAATGGTGTGTGTCTGTATAACAATAACATCTTACCTGTCCTGATCTGTTTTGAAAGGCTGTGCTGCCGTGCTGTTTGTCTCCCAGCTCATTAAAAGGAAATGAAAAAGACGAGGGCAGAGTCACACAAAGCCGCTGGTGTCGAGGAGAGTGGCCACGGAAGGTGACAGGCGTGAGGGCCACATGCAAGCAATCCTCACGTGGGAAATGCCTTCTGTGTGACAGAGCAAAAAGATGTACAGCTCCTGACTTGTGTGTCTTTTTTTCATTCCTGCCTGGAAAGACACTTCTTGCTGCCTCCACCCAGTGTCAGGCTCATGTTGCCCAGTCGATGCTCTGTCTTTTCCATTGTTGAGTTAATTGCTGGGTTAAAAAGCCTGAGGTTCTCTTGCTCCTCAACAAAAACTGATGTAGACATACCATCTTAAAAACCAAATGCTTCTGTGAGCCGCTGAACTAGTGAGGCCGTGTTTCATGTGGATATATAGCTAATTGCACCCAGGGTTTCAAATGGATTTGGCATCTTTTTAGATGGGGGAGGATTCACGACTGTCTTGCTCCTGAAAAGACTTTCTGGTGTGTGATAATGGTTAACTTTTAGACAGCTAGACATCATGCTCCTGTGCTGTTGATACTCGCTTTAATTTTTCTTCTGTCCAGCTACCTATGTTAATACATCTTTTAATTATTTAACCACTGCCTTTTCGTCAAAATTTGGTTGATACTTGCCTATGGATTCAAAAAAGAATCTACGTACGCACATTCTCTATGTTTACATAAACTTCATTTCTTATAAAGGAGAACAGTCTTACCAAGTAACTATATTGTACGTTTGTTTTCTGCTACAGCAGTTGCAGGGCCATGAAGAAGAGGCAGACTGGCGTTACGTGGTAATGCATCGTATCATAAGTTACGTGATAATGGGATTTGCTGTATGAAACCTGTCTCCTTTTCACACGGCTTTTTTCTTTGTGCCACTATTAACGATTTTTTTCTTGCAGTTCAAAGGCTCTGTATCACTGCGACACGGCAACAGCAAATTTCATTGTGGAATTTACACAGACAAATCACTATTACAAGCACATACGGAACTGGAGAGAGGTCACTCCCAAACATCGCATGCAAGGGCCAGGTTTCCAGAAACACTAAGAGCTCATGGGAGGGGTTGGACTAGACGATTTTTAAAGATCCCTCCCAACCCAAACGACTCTATGATAAGTAGAGGCTGCGAACTGATGTGTTGAGCAGCAGTGTTTTGTCAGTATCTAAAAGCTCCTACAAACAAAAGGTAGAGCATTTTAATATGAAGAATTATATGGAAACGGTCTATATAATTCTAACTTATAGTCCACTTCTAATTCACCTCATAGATCCACGACTCTCTCTCACAAACACGATCTCCTTTCTGCTTCTGACCGTACAATGATTCTTGCGAACATACAAGCATGCCTGGGCAGATATAGGAGATGTGCTACTGCAAATCTTGTTTGACAGAGGAGGAACACCATGAAGTACCTTCTCCAAAATTCAAGCTCCTGTTTGGCCAAAGTGGAAACACCCACAAGGTATTGAGGCTACCAGCTGGACTCTCATCCCTCTACATTTCCCTGGGATGAGGACAAAGTTCTTAGAACAACAGGCAGGAAGACATTTGTAGAAGCCCCAAATCTGTACGTGCTCCCTGTGCACTCTGAGTCCAAAAAGGAAATCATGGTCAGGCTGATGTGAGACAGTGCTCCTACCCAGTGGTACCTTCTGGTTGTCTCTTTGCCGCATGAGGCGTGGGAAAGGGCCTTAGTTGTTGAAAAGGAGAAGGGTGTAGGTAGGAAAGGAGATGGCTGGGAGAGGAAAAGCCATGGGTGTGGATTTAGTTTTTTGAGCTGGAATGTAGAAAGATATTTAAGGGTTGGTAATTAAAGGAGAAGAAACTGGCATTCGGGAAAAAGAAGTGGATGGGAAGCCAAGAGTGCAGAAAGCCTGACTAGTGGTAGGTGCCAGGGAGGGAGTTTGGTATCCTTGGGAGTTCCTGTGCAGGACTCAGCCCAGTGGTGATCCTTCTTACCCAAAAGCACCTCGTTTTCCAGGTTGGGTTATAGTTGTATTATTGCTTTGGTTGGGTTTTTTTTTTTCCTGTCTGGAATGGGAAGGCTCTTTTCGTGCCACAAAACTCTTAGTTTTGCAGTCTCCTGACAGCATTTGGGGAATACTGTCAAACTAAGCATAAACTCACCTCTACTCTGGACTTACATCTATTTAAAGACATTTCTCATCATCTTTATATCTTTTTATTGTGTTGGTTTTTGTGTTGTTTTTTTGTTGTGGTTTTTTTTTTTCTTAAAAAGTCATTATTTTTGGTTCCTTCCCACCTGGCGAAGAAGAAAACTTGAGAATGGGCTTCTACAGCAAAGGGTTCTTTCAGGAGGAAAACACAACAGGCTGACTTCAATCAAGAGGTCTCCTCTGTGCTGCCAGCTGTGAAAGAGAGCACAGACTCTCCTGCTCCACTCAGCAGCAGCAGCGTGCTGTGCAAGCCTGAAGGCTTTTCCGTCGGGAGCTGGCTCTGGACGCTCTCCAAGCAATTGGCCTTTGATTAGCCAGCGTCCTGGGTTGAGGTGACACATGCCCCCAGGTTGCAGGAGCATGAAAGACTTGTTGCGCACGCATCCAGCAGAAAACTTCAGGCTGTGGGAGCAGCCAGCTGAAAGTCCTGGCAGTCTTAGTGGAGGGACTGACATGAATTTTGGTATTGAGAAAAGTAATTTTCCAGGCAAAGAGCATTCAAGGTGCAAGACAGTACTACATTCACCAGGTACTTTTGCCCACTCCCCTCCTCGCTCCAGACAAGCCGGCTCGGGAGATCTCTCAGCCCTTCCTTGGCAGCGCAATAGGCTCTGAAGCAAAATCCCCACATTTGGTACCAATTACCGTTCTCCCTGACTAGCCCAGAGCCCCTCACAGCAGCTCTGTTCTTCCTCACGTTGCGGGGCTTTGGGGCGCTGCCGTTTTCTCCGTGCCATTTGCTCATTTCTTCGGGGACCTGCCTGTTGCAGAGGGATGGCTCATAGGTGCTGAGGTTGCCCTGACCTGGCTGCTTTTTCTTTGCCACTGCTCTTTCTGCCCTCCTTTCTGCCCCTGCTGTGCACGAGAAGGTCTAATAATCTTTCCGTGACCCGTGGAGCCTGTCCCTGCCTGCCCTGCTGCTGCCTGAGGGCTCCGGTGCCCGGGCTGCAGGTGCTCAAACACCAGTAGAAGAGTCGGAATGTGCAAACCGGGAGCAGTTGAGTTTTTCCCCCGCCGGTTCCCTTTCATGTCTGCCAAACCCGCGTAGGCTGCTGTTTTTCTTGAGCCTGACGGCCACTTTCAGCCAAGCGATATTGCTGAGAATCCGGCTGCTTATTCCTTCTTCTGAAAACCCCAGAAAGCCACGGCCCTGAAGCCTCTTGGCCTGCAACCCGAGACGGTTTGCCTCTTAGAGCATGAATAATTAAAAAGGTTCACAGATTTCTTTCTGTCTGGAAACCGGTCATAAATCGGGGCTTGTCCAGGGACTGTGAAAACCTGATCCTGGTGCTCTTGAAAGGGAAAGAACCTGTTTTTGTCTTTTAACAGGGGAGCTACTGGGATCTTTTCTGTATGGACTGATTGGTGTTTGTCTTAACGCCCCGGAGTCTTGGTGTTTGGAGTTTCTTTGTGCTCTCCAGTTATTTAAAGTTGGCTGGCTGCAGTGATGTTAGGTTCATTCGATGCTTCAAGTACACATACACAAGCGTACACACTCTTGCCTACTATATGGGTGTCCTGTCATATTTTCCATTTAAAATGTTTTTCTTGCTATGGGTTACATTAACCAGGACATCTTAATTTTGAAGGGCCTTATTTCTCTGCCATTCTCCTCTAGGTTCTTTGCATCTCATGATGTGATTCTTAGGCACAACAATGATGGTGATAAATAATGTCAGGTTTTGTCTCAGTATAAACTTCCCCTTTGTATTTAACCAGCAAAAGTAAACAAATAAGCTGGGCAAGCATTTTTGGTTTGATTTCAGCAAAGCTGAAATAAGGAATTCTTAAATGTTGTTTGCTGAGGGAAATGGAAATAGGCCAGGTTGAAATGGGAATGGCTATGGCTATCTGTGGGATCTTGGCCTGTTTAATTGAACTAGTTTAAAATAGTAGTTTGAGCTAAATCACTGAGTGCTGCCTCCTGCATACCGGGAGCTGCAGGAGCCTCATGGATGTTTTTGTTTTCCCTTTTTCTGGCACCAGTGGGGTTGCACCAGCTGGATATACTTACAAATAACTAGCGGGGCAGGAAAGAAGGTATGGATTTACTCTGCAAGCAGAAGAGAGATAAATATGTTGGCTGTGCGCTCCAGTATTTTAAACTTGAGCTTTGACCCCATGAAAATGCTGCATCTCTGATGGAGGATCAATTATTACAAGAAGGCAATGTCTGGAGCCAGTAACAAGCTAAATCAGTGTTTCTTGCTTGTGTTTGCAGTAATAACACAAAACAGTTTTCTGCTGCGATATTTTGTCTAGAGAAAAATGTGCATAATTTAGAGCAGACAGTACAGTAACAACAGTGAATTATTGGTCATTGCAATGCATCTCTTAGAACGGTGAATCCTCTGTAGTGGGAAACTATGTGTTTGTGTGTAAGTATATGAAACGATTGGGCTTTGTACCTGGGTGGTGTTCTTCAACCAAGAAAACTGGAATACCTTGCAAACGCCCAATGTATTTGTTGCTGGAGTAGATGCTGGTAGTAAATACGCTGTTGTTGCTATTTCACTCATCGGGTCCCCAGAAATAGGGAAGCAATTTTCAAAATGGCATTGGAAGTTTGCTACAACTTGGTAGTATTGTCAAGTGTATTCACATTTTCTGTTTCTGCAAAATCTGCAAATCTAAGTCATGTTGTGTATATTCATTCCTGCCAGGAGCTGAGGTATCTTAGCATGTGGCAGGATTTGACCTCCTTTTTGGTAGCTGTAATATAAAGAATTTTATTTTTCTATCCAGCTAACAAAGCAAAATCCAACTCTCCTGACGTAGGCTGTGGAAGTTCCTTTCCTTGTACATTTTTTAGTCAGTTTAGAAGAGCTTGTGATAGTACAGAGAACGGCGTGGGAGAAGGGTGTGAGAGACAGAAAATATAATAAAATTACTGAAAATTGGCCTAAATCACAACAATAATGAATGGTCATAGCAGTCATAAGAGAAAGAAATTTGGAGGTTTGAACATTGAAACCTTACCTAGAAGCCACTGCAAATATAAAGGGCATCTAAACTGACTGCCTGTCCTTTTTTCTTCCTCCTTGTTTTCTGCAGTACTTTCACTTATATAGTTACTGGTTAGAAAACTCATAATAAATTTTAGAGCAAATTCTTAAACATGAGCTATGAATCCATGAGGATAAAAGTCATGGTGGAATGGGTGATATAACCTTATCTATTCTACATTCATTCTTGCTACATAAATTGTTACTGTAACAAAGAGATGATTAGATTTTATGAGAGTAACAAACAAAATATTGCCTCTTAGTTTTAGCAGCACAATTCCGATGCAATCTTCTTTCTGGTGCTTAATAAATTCAGGATCATGCCTGAGCATTTACTCAAAGTAGCCACATGATGGCAATATTGCTAATCTTTAACTTTATTAATGTTACCAACTTGCTAGCTCTGGTTTTGATTGAGAACAAGGTATGTAATTCTCCTAGAATTCTGAAGTCCTCTGGTTTTTAGAGGAAATCTTTCTTTCATGATTTGTCTTCATATAGATGATACCTGTTGTATATACGGCCCGTGTTTCCATCCCTGACTTCAGGGGAAGAAAGTGAACAGCGATACTGCTTGATCTGTGACACCACATCGCCATAAATGTGCAGTACCGTGCGTGCGGGTGACGCTGAGGCTTTGGAAGCATATGTGAGCTGTGCAATGGGAGAATCAAAAAAGACAAAAGGAAATATGGAACAAAGATATTTCCTCTGTAACTGAGGACACAAAATTATTTACAGCCCATCATTTCTGATAAGCCCTGTGTAGCAATTACTTTATGAACTATGTCATAAACATATTTTTCTTCTCTGTGTTACAGAGTGTGCAAAGCTCAGTATATACCCCATCAGCTGCCTGGCCGGGGGATATCTTTGCAATCCTGCGTAGCCCACTGCAGGGTCAGTGCCTGCTTCAGGCCCACCAAATGATTGTCAAACACAAGCGCCTTCAGACTCCCCAGTGCGAATGAGGGCGATGTAGAAAGACTAATGGCAGAGGCTTCAGAGGAGGATTGGGGAAAAAAGGAGAAGACACCTGTGGCTGTGGAACGAGAGGTTCTTTCGTGACTGGGGAAATGCCAGAGAGAGCGGACCAGCACAAAGAGCTGGTTACTGAATAAAGGGGGATAGAGAAAGGCACACTGGGCCAGTGGTGGTAACAGTGGGGTGACAGCAGCAGGGATGCGTGGAGGTAAACTTGGTTCTGCACAGAAAACCATGACACTGAAATCAAACCGCTTTATGAGACACTCTGTGGGTCTCAGCTCAAGGCAGGCAGGTTTTTAACAGGCAGGAGGAGAAAATGCTCCTTTCCCTTTTTTTTCCTTTCTTTTTTTTTTTTTCCTTTTATGAGCTGCAGTGGAACCTGTAAAAGGATTGTCCCTAGTGAGAACCAAGCAATTTCTGAAATGGTACAGCTATAAAACAGGAGAACAGGATCTGGCACCAGTGAAGGAGCTCAGCCGAGTTTAAGCAAGATCTTCATTAACGTTCTTAGATTTTCGATGTGATAAATATGGGCGAGTTTTGGTGGAGACTGGAGGAAAAATGTGTTCTTTTAGCCAAAGTAACTATCATCTTGACAAACATTTTTCTGGATTGTTATTTGAATGAATATTTAATGTAAAACATGCAACCTGCTCTAATAAGAGCACATTCATAATTTCTAGCATGCTGGTCCTGTCCAAAATTCGCTTGGCTTTGCTCTGGGTAAGGGATACCTTAAGAAGGAAACGTTGGACTGCAGCTACACTTGGCTGAAGCACACAGTACAACATGAACAGCTGTGGAAGCCAGATTTACTGCAGTAAGTGAGGCTGCTAAAATCCTGACATTACTTTGATATTTTTTTAAAATGAAAAAGTCCAATATAGAGTTTATGACTTTTCATACAGTTATTTATTTTAGGAATAAGAGATCTGCCAAACACAGCAGGTAGTTAATACCCAATTCAGACTGCATTTAAATAGGAAAAGAGCTATTGGCTACATCCTTTGGGATTCTGTGATTAACCTGCAGGGAGCAGTAGGTGGCTTTTTCCACATGCATTTGGATGAAACATGAGTTGGAGCTGGCTCCCATTGAATACCTTGAAGTTTGAATAAGATGTAGCAGATAATTCAGCTCATCCTCTGCTCAAATATTCCCTTCCTTTGGACACTGAAGATAGGCCCGCTGTAGATGGCATCGAGCTGGGATACAGATTCAATCCCTGCCTCTGTCCTGGACGTAGGTTGTGTCACCCGTACCCAGAAACAAGTGTCGTGGTACTTTGCCGCCATCCGGCGTCTGAGATTCACACGGGTGCATGGTGTGAACTACAGCTTTCGAGCATGGTTCTCCATGAGTATCCCACGCCAGGCAGCAGTTGTGTGTTCGGCCCCAGCTGTTGGCAGTCAGCTCTGGGGTCTCAGGCTGATTTGGGGGACGACAGGGTTCAGTCACAAACCTGCTTCATCCTGCACTGCGAGGGGCTGGGCATGGGTGTCGTTAGGGTTAGCTGAATGGGCTGGTCACTTTTAAAAAACGCCTCTAGTGAACTTGCCAGCATTCATCTAATTCTCCCCTTTGCTCAGTACTCATCATAAAAAAGCAAGGAAAACAATCCTTGCATCTCTCCTGAGGGTCCTCTGAGGCTAAACCCATCAGTGCTTGTGAGACTGCCAGTGATGTGGGCCACTTAAGTATCCCTGTAGATACCACAGGACAGGATAATACCTTCCATATTCCAAGTATCTCGTAGGATTTCCTGGGGGTAATGAGTTTAATGCTGGCCTTGTGTACAAACGTAACAGCCATTAGACATTTATTAATACAATGCAATAGACATTGTTGGGTAGGACACTGGAGCTATTTGCTGTTGATGTGACAACCCATTCAACAGGTCTTCTTAGGAGCTTTTCTATTCTGAGATCGCTGTTCAGCTCTTATCACAGGAGCTCATTACTTTGTTTCTCCTCTATTGGACCCAATCAGCAAGATTTTTAATTCCTTGTCTATCCACTATAATGGTAGTTATAACTGTCAGAGAGATGGGCTGAATGAGTTTGACAAAGTTTTAGGTCCCTTGATGCACAGAAGTGTTTCCAACCCACACCCCCCACACCCCGCCCCCAGTCCAGATATAAGGTTGTGGTAACATTAGAGTTAAGACATGTTATCAGGAAGTTTAGGCTATGTTCTGTATTTTGCAGATCTTTATAAAGAGAGAGAGCACACACACTACCTACGGTGTAAAAAAGTTATGATTATTAACTTGGCCGTCTTTGATGTCTTGAACCATCACAAGAGAGGATATTTGTGAAGAGCATGTAAGAAACTTCGTATCCAGGCCTCCTTCAGAAATTTCCTATCTGCTTATGCTGAGTTTTGTTCGTAAAGAAAAGCTAAAATATTTCCAGTTCAATCTTCAGCAACTGAATTAAATCTTCAAGTGGTCACTGCTAGTTTGCACTCTGTTAAAATGCAGCAGTGATTAATCCATAGTTTTTTCAATAATTTTTTCTGCCCAAAAGCACTTTCGGTATCTGACTTGAAAAGTTGCTTCTTTCAAGCTTCTTTTAACCCAGCCAGCACTGCAAAATGTTTGCTTCCTGTTGGTGACAGGAAAAGGAAAATTACAGTGTTTAGTATGTGGAATGGGTGCTCCATTGGTGAGGAATAAAATTTCAATTCAGAAAAGCTTATAAATCTGTAAGTTTTTGTCTTTAAAGAGTTTATTATCTAGTTACTGATGAAATAACAATAGTGACACATTGCATGGGAAGACAAGTACAAATTGTCTAGGGAATGGAAGAATCAAGATACAGAGTGAAGGTGGAGCTTCATAGTGTATTTTTCTTAGAATTGTCTGTTATGCGACAGTATATTAAAATGCAGTAGCAACTTCCTGCAAGCATGGAGTCAACCACATGATTTCATCTGGATTGTACATTTCCAGCATTTACAATTTCACATATGGGTGTCAACGATAAAGGAACAAATACTAGTACTACCCTGGTTGATGTCTGATTGCCAAAGATGGGTCAAAAATAATAATTGTTAACATGTGAAATGAGTTTGCAGCCAGAATGTTAAAAAGGTGTACAAACAGCACAGATCTTTTTTAAATGAGCAGTTGTACGCAGCCTGCCAAAGCAGTGGAAGAATGTGCAGAGGAGCTAGAGAAGTCAGGAGGGAATCAACTGCAAAACTGACTTTTTGAATTTGTTTTCTTTTTCTTGTCTTTGGTGACCCACGTTTGGCATTTCCCTTGCATTACAGAATCACAGAATGGTCAGGGTTGGAAGGGACCTCTGGAGAGCATCTAGTCCAACCCCCCCGCCAGAGCAGGGTCACCTACAACAGATTGCACAGGACAGCGTCCAGGCGGGTTTGGAATGTCTCCAGAGTGGGAGACTCCACCACCTCTCTGGGCAGACTGTTCCAGTGCTCTGCCACCCTCAAGGTAAAGAAGTTCCTCCTCATGTTAAGATGGAACTTCCTATGTTCAAGCTTGTGCCCGTTACCCCTCATCCTATCACTGGGCACCACTGAAAAAAGACTGCTCCCATCCCCCTGGCATCCTCCCGTTAAGTATTTGTAAGTATTAATAAGATCCCCCCTCAATCTTCTTTTCTCTAGACTAAAGAGACCCAAGTCCCTCAGCCTTTCCTCATATGAGAGATGTTCTAATCCCCTAATCATCTTTGTAGCCCGTTGCTGGACTCTCTCCAGCAGTTCCCTGTCCTGCTTGAACTGGGGAGCCCAGAACTGGACGCAGTACTGGCTCATGGTCATCCTGTTGTCCACCAGGACTCCCAGGTCCCTTTCCACAGAGCTGCTCTCCAGGAGGTCAGCCCCCAACCTGTACTGGTGCATGGGGTTATTCCTCCCCAGATGCAGCACCCTACACTTACCCTTGTTGAATTTCATCAGATTTCTCTCTGCCCAACTCTCCAGCCTGTCCAGGTCTCGCTGTGTGGCGGCACAGCCTTCTGGCGTGTCAGCCACTCCTCCCAGTTTTGTGTCATCAGCAAACTTGCTGGTGGTACACTCTATCCCTTCATCCAGATCATCAATGAATATGTTGAACAGGACTGGGCCCAGTACTGACCCCTGAGGGACACCACTCGTTACTGACCTCCAACTATACTCTGCACCACTAACCACAACCCTCTGAGCTCTATCTGTAAGCCAGTTCTCAATCCACCTCACTGTCCATTCATCTAACCCACACTTCCTAAGCTTGCCTGTGAGGATGATGTGGGAGACAGTGTCGAAAGCCTTGCCAGAGTCAAGGTAGACAACATCCACTGCCCTCCCCTCATCCACCCATCTAGTCACTTCGTCATAGAATGCTATCAGATTACCCAGACATGAATTCCCCTTGGTGAATCCCTGTTGACTACTTCTGATAATCTTCTTTTAATCCAGGTGCTTTGAGATGGTACCCAGAACAAGCTGCTCCATCATCTTTCCAGGGATGGAGGTGAGGCTGACCGACTTGTAGTTTCCCGGGTCGTGATCATAAGTTTGCATGGTAAAATTAACACCGCTTTTTGGGTGTTCTCTTTAGTAGCTAGTGATACCATCTGAAAGATGCAGAAACCTGAGCTCCATTCTTCATCTCTGAACAGTGTGTGAGATGACCCTATAACATCCCAGAGATTCTAAAGGCTAAAATTTAATTACTTATTTAGGCAGAGTGATTGGTTTACTTCAGACACAATCTAGGCATAAAGGTTTGGGAAATCTGACAGTACAACATATAGGCTGATGTTCAGTATTTACAATATACTTGTTATTATGAATATATCTGTGTCCTGAACCTTGGGTCAACACATATTCATCTTGCCTACAAAGCAGCCAACAGACCAGAGGTGGTTGGAGAACGGTTAACTATAACAACTGAACTTAGATGAACAGCTTGCTGAGATACTCCCTGGGACTGAAAGGGACGAGATTTTTTCCCTTCTTCTCAGGAAATGAAGAAGCTCACTGAAGAGAAAATAAAGGACACAGGTGGCCAAAACATATCTTCAAAATGTCTTTCAGAAGGAATAGAGGAAACTTGGAATAGGAATGGGGAAAGAGAAGCAGACCTTGCAGCAGATTGGGTCAACAGAAGTTGCCACAGGCCTGGCCATGTTGAGAGAAAGCCTGAGCTATATGCCTAGAGACTGTAGGACCTCCAGAGGAAGAGAGGGATAATGTCAAATGAGACATTCAGAAGTTCTGTTCAAAGCCAGTTTCTGGTTTTGTGGGTCAGCTTGCTTGTGTCTGCCATATAACTTCTGCGATGAGGTAGCAAACTAAAAGCCAGAAGATTCCTAATTGCTTTGGGATTCTGGGATAGGATGAGTTTAAGCTGTGGGAGGAACCTGAGGTGTCATCGCTGGAGTCCAGAGACTGGTGGCTGTACTGTGCCCTCCAGCACTTCGGGTGTGCTACTGGACACAGGATCCACGTTGCAGTAATGTGCCGAGAGATCCCAAATAAGGGTCCGTGGCTGGGTGCTACCCAGACTCCAGTGGCTGGATGGCCTCCAAGCTGTAAAGAGCTTCACCGCATGGGTAAGGTGAACAGCATTTCTGGTGGAGCATCTGTCAGCTAAAGGTGCCGAGAGTTATGTGTGAATGTGGATCTGGAAGCACGGTGTTACGTGTTGAAGTCACTAAACGATCACTTTTGTACTACTGGGGATGAAAATACCTTGTCCTCACTCCCGCTTTTCTGCTGCTGGCAACTTACATAACTGTAGGATGGTTTTCCCTCATTGTAGAGGAAATGAATACCAATTCCATAAAACTATAGCAAACACTAAGTTGTAAAGCTCACTCACTGAGCTGACAGTGCCCAGTGAAAGGGAAAATATTTTACTAAACTGTCCATATTTCCAAGGTTGTTCCTCTTCAACTTCCTTCCAAGAGTGAGGGATTTAAGATTATCTCACTTTGCATACATGATATAACCCAAATCTTATACAACTTTATCTGATCTTTACAGTATAACTGATTCTGTAAACAAAATATTGAAATAAGGGTATTTTCTGTGCTTTGTTTAAAAACATGTATTAAAGATAGGAAGCTGAGGGTGTTAAAATAAACCTTAAACTTTAACTGTTAAAATAAAGCTTTCGAACAATCGGAATAAATCTAAGCAACTTAAGAATGTTCTTGATTAATGGCCAATGTAAGTGAGAGCTCCTTCTTGTTGTCTGAAAGATTGCTTCAGTGTTGACTAATATTACCTTTGAGTGATGCAGCTATAGAAAGTATTGATGCAGTTAAAGGTTTACATGCATCATTGCAGTTCTTCCCTTACATAAATGCTTGTGATGACTGTATTCTCTGAACTTCTCAGTGAAAGCAGACTGTTCAGGTTAGCTGTACACAAAGAAGGTTATAAGGTTGTCTTTTTTGTGAAATACCCTTGAGTGCAGCAAGACAAAGAATGGTGATGCTTCTTTCACAAACAGATATTTGGTGTAAGAACTTTGATTTTACGTCAAATGAGTTTGAAGAAAGGAACAGAACTTGAGGTTATATTTCAACAACTGCTTTTTGGTTTCTTCTTTCTTTCTGTACTCAGGTTCTTCCTAGTTGACTTCAGCCATACTGGCTAAATAAATGGAAGTTTCCCTAACCCATCTGAATATTTATTTAAACTTCTGTTCATGTGGTGTCCTATTTCTCTGGTTATAACCAGATCAGGCCAAATCTTCAGTAAAATCGTGGTAATGTGTTTGACCAATAAGCTGCCAAATGTGCTGGTTACATTTTTTTTGCCACCTTCTCTTCAGATGTATATTGGTAGCAGTCTCCTAGCCAGAAGACGGGGAAGACGGGAACGTCCTGCAGGGAGGACCGGGTGTCTTCTGCCTCTGAATGGGAGTGGATTTTCCTCTGCACCGACCAACGGCTGCTGCTCAAAGGTTTGCTAATTTGGTCACAGGTAATGAATTGTGTAACGCTTCTTCCCTGCTCTGGGCCATACTGTTCTTACTGTAAAATAGAGTGTTTTTACAAGTGGATGGTATTTTCAGTGCCACTCCTAATTTCAGAAGGATTTCACCAGGTACATGTGTGTATATTTATTATGCTAATAACCAATTGTAGTTAAGTTTAAATTGTGCATTACTGGCCTTAGTGTTTCTGGCATGTGGCCCACAGATATCAGTGATCATGTTACTGGAGTTATGAATTTTCTCTTTGCTTCATTATATTGAAATAGCTGTGTAATGTAACTTAAAACTCAAACATGCTCGAAAGAAGCGTGGGTGAAGAAAATCTGGGGCGTGGGGGGATGGAGCATCTGGGTTTGGATTTTCTACATCTAAACATCTGAAGAGGCCTGTCTTCAGTAATCTGTAACACAAAAAAGATTTGTAGTCTATACCCATAGTGCATACATTTCGTAAACTGGTATATAACAGTACACAGTGAGCAATTTAAGGAAGTTTTGTAAAGCATCCTTAGGCACAATAGGGCGTCAGTCATTTCAAAAGTGAAAACTAAAGCTGGTAAAATACATACATACAAATAAATGAATATATAAATATGTATATAAAAGAACTTCAAATAAAACCATAAAACAGCTTTGGAGAATTTTTTGAATGTTTGTGGGTGCTCTTTTTTAGTTAACTGAAACGCGCTGGGTTATTGGCAGTTAAAACAAGAATAAAAAGCAGATGAAAACAACACATTTATATGTTAGGCAATCAAAAACCAGAACAACTGGGCGTAAAAAGCAAAAATTAATAGTTTTAGTGTTTTCCATTTGGCTCTGGCCAAAATTCTGTCGGCCATAATGTTGCAGAATTGGGCCTTAAATGCTTGCCAGATCAGCAGGCTGGCTGAGCAAGAGCATCACAGTTAAAATGTACAAATAAATAAGTAGCACTGTCTTTGTCTTCATAAAAAGTTCTATACGAGATAACTTTAATAAAGTAACTTGTAGAAGAGGAACACAAGTGAGAACTAGCTGTATCGGATAAATCTATTACCTGGTGTAGTGATTAGATAATGTTTTATTCAACAACAATAGTAAGGAATCCCAGAGCACTTCTAGGTGGCCTCTGTAAGAACTTTTACCACCTGACAGTCTTCATGCACTAGTAATTGTATGTCTTTGTAGGACTACTGGAATTTTTTCAGCCCGGTTAAACTAAAGTCTCGGACTGAAGCCCACATCTTTCTTTTTCACTGCCTGTCTTGGGTGGTTTCAGTTTTGTTTGCTATGAATTGAGTCATGTGCACTGCCCTCAGCAAGTTTAAAACTAGAATGGAAGTAAACTCATAAGCTAAGCAACCTGGAGAGTCTGGAGCAGAGGAAACTTCCAGAGCACTGGAACAGGCCGCCCAGAGAGGTTGTGGAGTCTTCCACACTGGAGACATTCAAAACCCGCCTGGACGCTGTCCTGTGCAACCTGTTGTAGGTGACCCTGCTCGGGCAGGGGGGTTGGACTAGATGATCTCCAGATGTCCCCTCCAACCCTGACCATTCTGTGATCCTGTGATTCTGTGAAACTGGGAACAAGAGAGAGGCCTGCCATGGGTAGGAAATTAAAAACTTAAGAATCAGTGAAGAACAAAAGCCAGAGGCAAGAAACCACGTCCCCAGTATTAGAGTGAGTTTATTTTCATGTTTTCTTTTTTGTGGTCTCCTACTATATTCCTGTCAGACTCAGCAGAGAGCACGGGTCTGCGGGTAAATGCAGCGACACTGCAGAGCTATGGAGATGAGGTGCTGTTGAGGTCAATGCCTTCTCCAAAGCCCCTAGCTGGCAGCAGAAAGACAACATGTGCTTGGGTGAACCCTGCAGCTTCCCCCAGCCCACAGCTGGGGCAGAGGTCCCTCCAGACAGACTTCGCTGTCACTTGGGCAGAGCCACTGGTTCCAAGGAATCAAGGCACCCAAAATCTGTTGGATGCACCTTGCCTCCCCCAAATATCAGGCAGACATTTGATTAGCAGCATCCACGGCTTGCAATCACAAAATTAGAAAGAAATAAAAATAGAATGCAACATTAGTCTGCCTCTTGTGGTCAGATGCGGGTCTAATTCCCAAGATACACATCAGGTTTTGGAGCTGACAATCCAGGACTTGCAGCAAGGAGTCCACTCCACCATTCAATTGTTACCCTGACGTCTTTATTCCTCCAGCAAACCTAACCATTAGCCAGGAGGCGGGGAGGGGTGGCCAGGCACATATATCCCAACTATAAAGGGGGCAACACGCCCTGGGGAGCCCCCCTGGAGGTCTTTTCCCTCACTTCTCTCATGCCTGCATTTTTCTTCCTCCAGTATTTACTTTCATATCTAGATGCAAAGGCCCGAGAGCTTCTGTCTGCAGCCAGCCATTTTGGCACTCACAGGCGATTTCTTTGTTTCAGCTCACGACTGCTCTGCTGTGGGATATGTGAGCTACACACATATGTCTTTCACAGATTGGAGACCTTAGGTGTTTAGTGGCTATTTCCCTTTTGCTGGCTTGCTGCCATCCCTCTCTTCCCCCACCTCCTAATTTTTTAACATTTGTTAACATTAACGTTAAATATTATGGAAGAAACCATAACCCTATGATCCCCAGCTCATTACCAGCTTTCTTTAGCTGTTGCTTCTGCCATGTTACCGTCAGCCAACCAAAAATAAACAGGTTGTTTTCCCTACGATGTAGCTGTTAGAAGGCATCTGCTTCCACCCAATTTTTACTGAGTTTTCCATGAGACAAATGCTACTCATCAGCACCCTTGCTACAAAATCCACCTCATTTTCAAAGTACTGAAAACATCAGCAATTCTTTGCACAAGCAATTGAGTTCTAACTCTGTTTTCCAAGGCTTATTAATACTTCTTGACTTTTGCTCTCCTGTGTTTTCCGTATATCAAGTGCTTAGCCCTTTAAAATGTGAACAAATAAAACAAATAGGCAGCTCACGGCAAAGTGGAAGTGTGGGATTACTCTGTCAGCTTGCCCTTTTCTCACGCTGTGGGCCTGAGAGCAATTAAATGAAGCTGACATGCATTAGCAAGGCAGCCTAATTGAGCCTGAATTGCTAGGGAAGTGGCGATAGCCCAAGCCAGTATGGATTCAAGAGCACCCCCATTAGCGGAGCGTTGATCAATACCAGTGATTATGACATTTTAAAAATAAAATTGATTGTCCTTGACTGGAGTGGAAGGGAAGACTCACTTATACATGCCACCAGTTACAACTGCGCTGTTCAATATGAAACACTTTGTGAAATGGCCATTGCAGCTCTTTCCTTGCCATCTCTCTTACAGGGGCAAAACTCCAGTGACTTTGATTCTCTTTTGCTCTGGAGGCCTTTCAGTTAAAAGCTCTATAATAGACTTGGAAGTATTGACAATAATAATAAGCTTATGGGTGAAATTCTGACCTCAGTAAAGTTAATCGAGCCAGTGTTGCACCATTTTATATATCCACACATATATATGAAGTATATACATATGCTCTTAACAGATCAAATCTGTGCATTGATTCACTCTTTTTATTCACTCTGCTTTCTAATAGTTTGCTTACCAAAGATCTTTTAGGTGTGAGCTAACGAAATTAATGTATTTTCTTCATGCTTAAAGCCGAAAATAAAATTAACAACCTTTTCCACCGGGAAACCTTCTTCAAAGGAAAAAAGAGGGACGTATATCTTGCCTTTCTTCTCTATGGAGCATTTTAAGCCCATACAGATACTTGAGTTTGTGGAAAACCGTCTCACAAACTGGCAGGTTTCTCAGTGAAGGGGGAGACCTCATCTAGATCTACTGTGAAGAAAGAGGGGCGATATGACCTCAGTTGAGCTCCTCTGATTTATGCTCGGTCAGGATCAAACCTCAATAGGTTCAAATACGTCTTCTGATGTCATGGGCAGAAGAACAGGAAAGGATACGGATTAAATTGAGAATCAACGTAACCAGGTGCCCATTTAGTGGTAAGAATAGGAAATATGGATAATCAGAACAGGTGGACTAAGATACACGAATAATTTCTTAAGAAAACAAGTGCAAAAGAACATATCTCTTATGCTGCACAGCAAAGCAAGGCATGCAAGGAAAAGATCGTATCTTTTAGTAGATCACCTAGGGAGAAAAAAAAGAATAAGCTTTCATCTCCTCTTTAAGCTGCTCCTGGACCTCATCAAACACCTTACCTTTGACTATCACTGTTACATACACAAACCAGCTTGTGGGGTATCTGGAAAAGAATAAATTAGCAGTAGATATTTACAGGTGGACACAGAATTTCCATTCATCTTAATACGCTGATGTGAAAAACCTTAATTACCAGCTAATTGTAGGAATGGTCTGATAACTTGTCTTAGATCAGCAGAACTTCTAGTACTGAATTTAGTTCATTTCCTCATCTTTTTAGTTAATTCAGACACATTTATTGAAGAAATTTGTTAAGTTTTGCTATGGTTTATCGGTTACCTCCCTCCAGTACTTGCAGTAAGCGTTGTGGAAAAAACAGAACAAAAATACCAACCAGTTCATGATCCAGAGAGCTTCTGTCTGCCCAGTGGCTCTGTCTGGTTTTGTGACAGTCAAGAGGACAGTGCACCTCAGGCGCTGGTTTTTGGGGTGGCTGTGCCCATCTGCTGAACGACTGACCCCCTGCTGCCAAAAGGGGAAATCCTTATTCACTTACTCCAACCTTTACTCCTCCTTTGCCACTGCTTCTGCCCTCCCAGGCATTCCTTTTGTGGCTCTCCTCGCACCTCTCCGCTAGCTAGGTTAGCTAACTTCAGTGGCAGAAAATTATTCCAGTCTTTGATGTAGATGTTTTCTGCCTTTTCAAGGAGTTAAACTGGTCCACAGAGAGGACCAAAGTGCAAAGTGGTGGCTGGGAGCTGGGGCAGCAAGGGGGATGGGAAATGGGATCTCACCACTTCAGTAGCAGTGAATTTGCTGCATCAACTCAGGGATCACAGTGGAAGCTCAGCATAAGCCAAGGTTGAAACCTGTGGTTCAGGTTTGCAGGGGCATGAGCACTCTTGCTGTATCCTACCTGTAATCTGCCAAATTTAGATCCAGTTGATGACTTCCAGTCTGAGCAGGATTAAAACTCACTGATGGATTATGCATTCCTCCGGCACCACAGTGTTCTGACTTCTGCTGTGTAGAACAGCAGGCTTGAATATAATAGTTTCCTCAGGGCCTAAAATCATTGTATTCTTGTATTTCAAGCCAAAATATAGACCACTTTTCCTATGTACCTGCCTTGCAGCTGAGGAAGGCCTTCGTCTACCTCTGTGCCCACCTCCAACCTAGCCTTCATGTCATTAGACCAGTCTCTTCTCATATCCTGTTGGACATGTTCCCTTCCTACAGGTGAAGTTGGGATACTGTTTTGCAAGGGAGCTCATTAGCTTAAACCCACAGGCTCAGTAATAACAGAATGGCACATTTTCTTCCTTTCATCTATTAG
Organism: Charadrius vociferus; assembly: GCF_000708025.1. Lineage (NCBI taxonomy): Eukaryota > Metazoa > Chordata > Aves > Charadriiformes > Charadriidae > Charadrius > Charadrius vociferus. The sequence goes on from NW_009649936.1 coordinate 1,111,810, forward strand.
CCACTTTCTAGCAACAGTATTAGAAGTAACTAAAATGTTTTCTTCCCTTCATTTCTTTTGGTTTGTATTTGGTTGTTTGTGATGCCCTGAATCAGAGTATCACATTTGGCATATTCTGTGAGATAATATCAAGGCCTGTCATATTTTAGATGGCAAAATTCAAGGTGACTGGAGGATGGATAGTCCACCGGCCCTGAGGTAGGATGCCAAGGTGGGAATCAGCATTTTTTACCTCATCCCATTTCCACATGATGGTCCTGGTTAGATGCATCTTTGAAAGAGCTCTTTGCAGCCTCAGAAGCTGCCAGCCTCTCTGAGCCCAGCCTCCATCCCTACCTCAGGTGCCTCCACCTTCACCTGATCCTGCAGGAGAGTCCCCACTCTCTCCTGATGTTGCAGAGCTAACCACAATATCCTCTTGCTGCCAAATCCCGTGTGCCACCTACACCTCCCTGCCGAGTCTCCCACCCCTGCTCCTCCAGGAACATCACACTAAAGTTCATTAAAACACAATGTAACCACAATTATACACACAAACAATGCCTGCACTGCTAAGAGGAATCTCTGCCTAACCTGGATCTCCTTCTTGCCTCTCCTCATCCGTTGGTGCTGCTCATCAGAGTCCCCTGCAGTGCCTTCATGGGGAGGGCAGGATGGCATTACAACTCTAGTGAGCTGGAGGCAAAAAGCAGGCTGTACTTATTAAAAAAAATAAATAATAATAAAAAAAATTTTGCCTCCATGGGACTCTGCAAAAACCCAGAGGATGCACGTGGGCAGAATCAGGCATGTGGCTGCCCCAGTCCATTACCCTGTTCCCCTGCTGCTGAGTTATAGCTGCCTAAAGAGCACGTTCCCATAAACAGCACCTCAGTGGTCCAGGAAATTCATCCCCTTTCCTTGTCACTCTCTGTCACTTGCCCATGCCACAAATGACCAAGGGATTACTCAGCAAAGGAGGAGCGGTGGGGATTCATTCCTTGGCTAAGGTCTCAGAGTGATGCCTCATTGCATGGGGTGTGCACGACTGCCCTGGCAGGCTCCAGGCAAGCAGGGAGACAGGTCTGGCCACCCATCTGCGTCTGTGTGGCAGCAGGGGAGCAGGGGAGGAGCTCAGGTTATCAACACCTACATTGGTCTGGGATAGTTGCAGCCAGACCTTGAAGGCTGCTAGCATGGGTATGCTTTTTGTTTCAGCTGAAAGAAAGAAAGAAAGAAAGAAAGAAAGAAAGAAAGAAAGAAAGAAAGAAAGAAAGAAAGAAAGAAAGAAAGGAAGGGAGGGAAAGAAAAGAAAAGAAAAGAAAAGAAAAGAAAAGAAAAGAAAAGAAAAGAAAAGAAAAGAAAAGAAAAGAAAAGAAAAGAAAAGAAAAGAAAAGAAAAGAAAAGAAAAGAAAAGAAAAGAAAAGAAAAGAAAAGAAAAGAAAAGAAAAGAAAAGAAAAGAAAAGAAAAGAAAAGAAAAGAAAAGAAAAGAAAAGAAAAGAAAAGAAAAGAAAAGAAAAGAAAAGAAAAGAAAGAAAAAGAAAGAAAGAGAGAGAAAGAAAGAGAGAGAAAGAAGCAGAAATTTATGTTAGTTTTAGCATGGAACGAGATCCACTGGTTCACAGCGCTCTGTGAAAGAAACCATTTCCCTCTCTTTATTGACATCAGAGCACTTCCAGGTATTTTTGCCAGGACTTTATATACCGTTCTTACTACCGTCACGTATCCTACTTGGCTGGGAATTTGTGCAGTAAGAATAGCACTACACATAAGTATTCCCACAGCACAAACATCTTGGCAAGTGAATTAATTTATCAGTATATAGCAAACATACTACCTAATGAGACACAAGCCCGTTTCCTGCACTTGGACTTGTGTTTCAGTATTCATGGCTGTCCAAAACCCTTGTTTGAAGTTGCTATCTTAATCACTTGGCTGGATCTATTGTAATGTAAATACAGAAAAAACCCTATGTAATTGACCACCTTCATTAGGCTACCTTTTATACTAAAAAGGCATCCCAGAAATTCCCCAGTGGGTTATGAACAGTTTGACTCCATCTCCTCTAAGAAGGCATTGTCAAAGCAGTTTCTTCCGTTCCTTGCACCTCTGAGTCTGTTATTAAGAAGTTTGCAGCGCCAGTGAATTTTCTGTACAATTTTTTTTTCATATAGTATGTAATAGCTACCGTTAATAAAACATGAGTTTATAATCAGCTATTAATGGTCAATCACCAGACGCTGGTCCCAAAACCTTTTTGTTATTGTTCATCTTGGCAAATTGCTTAGAAATGCCAATTTGTTTTTTAAAAACAGTGATGATGATAGCTTGCATCAATGCTGAAAAACAGTCTGTCACAATTCAAATCAACATGAAAAAAATGGCTAGGTGATCAGCCACGGAAAGGAAGGTTCAGAGGGAAACCAGGGGAAATGGTTGCAGCTCTGGAGGTGCTACCAGATGATAACGTAATTGCAAACAGGTTTTCTGCCCAATGAAGTATACCAAGTGGAGTTGCCTCACAGCTCTTGGAAGTATTTTTTTTAACCCTACTAAATGGCAGTGTGTTGGTCTGTATGTTGCTCTGGAGACACCTAGAGCTTTCTGGGGTTAACAGGAATCCAGTGCTTTTATTTTTTGTGATGGTTTTAAACCATAGTGTACATTGCACTAATCTTCATTGTAACATGAAATGGAGAGGGCTGGGTTCTCTGTTTGTTAGTTTGCTTTCTAATTGTTTGAACACACTGTAGAATGATTGCATTTTGCAAGGGTTTTAGAAGCAAATGTCTTGATTTTATTCTCTTCCTGACAGGCAATGGTTACGATCCGTGAGTGTAAGCTCTGCTGTCACGGAGGCTGCCTTGTGCGCCGAAGCCTGGATGAATGGAAGTTTCCCAAATGCCTCTCAAGTAGATGGAAATATTCTTACTAACCCTAAAGCACCTTCAGTCAGGACCTCAGGCAAAAAAAAAACCCAACAAACCAACAACAGAACTGAGCCTAAGAAATGAGTACATTTCATTACATGGTATTTGGGGATCGCATTCTAGAAATTGTTTTTCTGACCTATACAATGCATAGATTATACAGAATGCTATATCTGCTAAAGAGCTAAATGCCCCCATTCTGTGCCAAGTTCTGATACTTGATTTTTTCTTTTTAATTTTTTTAATAAAAGTTTAACATCAAATGTCTAGTTTTATTCTACTACTGACATTTCTAAAAACACAATTCCAACCCACTGAGATGGTTTGTTCCCATTATGGTGTATCGCCTCCTGTCAAAAATGTGCTAAAATTTTATTTTGATAAGGTCAAAACATTGCAGTATAATTTAAAATATTGGCTATAACATACTGTCAAATACATCTGTCATAATGCTATTGAAATTCATCTTTCAAGGGACTATAAAAAAAAACCCAAACAAAAAGTTAAGTCAAAGCAAAACCTTGTCATAACGAAATATTCATGCATTATGGAAATGAGAAGCTTAGCAGGCAATCACTGCTGCAAATCACTGTGTCTCACCATGAAGTTCTCTGTCTTAGGCAAAACAGCATGTTTTGTTGACACACTGTTCAAACAATAAGTTGTGGCCAGTTCCTCTTTAGTGCCTGTCATGGGGCAGAAACTGCAAACCAAACCATTACTTTTAGCAAAACTGCCCCTGAACTGCCTGCCTGCAAAACTCCAACTGAAAGTAGGCAGGTATGTGCTGTCTCTGGAATATCGCAGCCTCCTTTGTATTTATTTTCCAGGTTTCGCAGCAAGCAGTTTTGTGTTCGCATTCTTTCTTTCTCCAGAAAGAAAGGAAAGGAAGAAACGAACAATGGTAAACTCTGTATCGTAACCCTTATAAATTAAAAGTCATCTTAGCTTTGTTTTATGCCGTGCACAGAAATTATAAAGCAGCTGTGTCCCGCAGGCAAATCTTAGGGAACTCACACATAGTCATTTAATCTGTAGCCGCTATGGGAAGCAGATGTCAGGGAAGAAGCATGGTTTCCCTTGTAGACAGTTGGTGGTCTATAGGAGGGAGCAGTCCTCCTTATGCTGCTGGGCTGCGTCTGGCAAGGTGTCTCGTTCCCGCAACACTGGCTTGACGTGCACAGCAGAGCGCCGCCGAGGATTGTCAAAGATGCGGAGACGAAGCCAAGGTAAAGAGCTTGCCCTATCTCGTACTTCATCCCGCTGGGAAGCATGGGGTTGTAGAAATCTGTAACTACGTCATTAGTGGTCCAAGAAACAGGTACCAGGCAAACGAGACCGGCCAGGATGAAAACGATCCCCCCGGAGACGGCGATGGAGGCTTTGGCAGAAGTCCCCTTGGCACACTGCGTGCACTTCATACCGATGACAGCAATCACGCATGCCAGCGCGGAAAGGACGCAGGAAATTACCATCATGGCACGGGCAGCTTGGAGGTCACGGGGCAGCGCCAGCTGGGAGCGGTGGACTTGGCACTGGTAGATGCCGGTGCTGTGCCAGACACACTCCATCCAAAGCCCTTTCATATAGGCTACAGCTGTTATAATATTGGTGCCTACATGTGCCGTTCGCCACCAGTGTGGCAGAATAGTAGCAATTAGTGTCCCAATTAGGCCGAGCAGGCTTAGAGAGAAGCCAAGTAACTGAACAGCCGAGCTTGCCATGTTAATGTTTGCCTTGCCCAGTTCTCTTAATAAAGCACCTCCGCTTGAATTCCTTCAGAAAACACGGGCTTTTCTTGGAAGATATGCAGCTGTTTTACTTTGACACCTTCTGCTCTCCTAATAAAAGGTAATTGAGGAAAAAAGGAGTTAATTATTACCCAAATGCATTACCTCTCCAGCCAGTAAGGTGGATTCCAAGTGCAGTTAGTGCAATAATTAGCATAGTTATCGCTGTTAATCGTACTTTTGTGGAAGTAATGGGAAAGTAAGCTTCCCTCTTCACTTGTATAAACAGTCTTCTGTGGCCCACTGGGAAGAAAACTCAAGACAATTTATGAAATGGAAAAAAATATTTTAAATGCAAATATTCCTCTTCCCAGCAGACTATTCAAAAAAACAAACATGATTTCCTTTCTAAAGCAGAGAATTAGCTAGTGTTAATACTTGGAATGAATGAGATTTATAAAGTAGGGAACTGCAGGTTGCTTCACACGATGAAAACATTCCCAGAAGGTCATAGCAGGACTAGGAAAACAATAAGGGTGTATTTGCTCAAAGTATGGAGCAAAGAGAGTGATTTAAAACCTGTGGAAGAGGATAACAAGTATTGGATTAAAGTCACTTTCCTGACTTGCCAGTATTTCTTGAGGCTGAGTTTTAATAATGCAACTCAAAGGGGAATAATTTTCATTAGCCTCTGTGGAGTTTCAGCTTATGATTTTAGGTTGTGGGCAAAATGACAGCATGTGAAACCAGATGTACATCATGGAGCTTCTGAGGAGCTACACCTTCACAGTTTGGTTGCGTATAAATTCTAGCTGAAAAACAAGGAGCAGTAACTCCTCCTTCTATATAAATCGCAGATTAAGTGGTCTTTTCCAATGGCGGCCTTGCAAGGTCTGTTATACATCATGCATTTTGTGTGTGGGCAGAAACCTGATATTTTAATATATAAAATAACTGTTGCATCAAAATCCAACGTGGAATTCAGAAACAGAAACAAATTTAGGCTCCAATTCTGCAAAGACCCATGCATGTGCTGAACGCATGTTCATAGAAGAAAACGTAAGTGTTTGCAGGACTGGGCCTTAGCAGGCAAAGGAAAGAAAACCATCTGGCCAAACTAATGAAGACCATTAGAACAACAAAATAACACAGAGGGAGAAAAGTGAAAGCTGGTTTACATTCCCCTTATCTCACTAATGAGGCAGGAGTGCTTGAGGTATGCATCAGTGCTGATATTTGTCTCCAGACCATGCTGCGGCATGCACCGATCTCTGCATAATGGCAAGATGGGGTGTTTCTGCCCAAAACAACCAGAATCTGCCTTAGACGTTGTGCCAAAGGAAAGGAAAAAATTGAAGAGTACAGGGATTATATGGGCTAGACAGGGCAACAACACAGGCTGATAGTCTTGTAGTTACACATGTTCCTTTTCTTTTGTTTGGAGCGTGTCTGCTGTGTGCAGACATAGGATGGGGAGGAATGCGATGTTGGACAGTATCTGCGGAGAATTACTCAGCTCTCTGACTGGAAGGGAAGAGAAAAACCAAAAACCAGCTCTGCTGTGGTGTGGCTAGTTGCAGGAAGCCATTTTCCTAATGTTCAGACTTTTTGGCCTTTCAGATACTCTGTACCTAATGCTTTAATGAAAAGAACTGGGTTTATGGGTTTGTTGACGTAATTTGCCTAATTTGTAAATTGCAAGACAAATGCAGAGGGTTTTATATCAGAAATCATTGTTCCAGGTAGGTGCCATGGGATCTCTCTCCATTCTGCCAGGGAAGATCGAGCTGCAGGTTTCTCTCTTCGTACCAGCTATCACAGAGTATCGTGATATGACAGGACACAGGTTAGGGCAAAGCACAGCACAGAGGAGCACAGCAAAAGTAAGCAAACAGTTATCTCCGGCAGTACTGAACATTTGATTTCTATCCCCACCACATCCTGGATAAGAGCTCTAGAAGCCCTCAGTGCGCGTTTGCTTTCCAGATTATTTGGGTTTGAACCAATATTAAGCATAAGGAAAACTGAGCAGTGTTTTCCCTTTTTGCATTACTATTTGTTTCCTGTGAGGCATATCATTGTTGTATCTAAGCATGCCACACACCTTAGAGAAATTATCCTGGTAATACGTCTCCAGGATCAGGGAGATGGCTTTGGGGCAGAGCAGGAGGAGAGGGACCTATCTAAGTCGCACAGGAAATCTGCGATCGAACTGGAAATGGAGCTTGGGTTTCCCCCAAGCACCCCCAAGCTGAACCCAGCACCACCTTTCACATCCCCAGTCTCTGCCTGGCCTGGTCATCCCCCAGTCCCTCAGTAATTTTCCCTGTGCAGATAAGTAGAACCTGAGATGATACTCTATCCAATTACTCAGCCCATACGTTATAGCCGTATATTGCACACCATTCAGAAAAGTGTTCTACGTTACTCGTGTGTGTTTGCAAACAGGCTTTCAAGGTCAGGCATCAGGCTCTGCAGCTAATCCCAGGGAGGTAAATGTGATTTACACCACCAGTCACGGGAAATGGACTCCCAATTTAATGGAGGTCAGAATACTCTGGGGCTTGGCAGCAGCTATTTTTAGATATCATTAAGGTGTTATTTTTAAACATTAGCCATTAAGGGCCTTCTAATTTAAGAAACCAGTGTTAATTAGCCCTGCTTGCTTGGCGTCATGTTTTCCATGCGCCTTTCTCAGCAGATGCCAGCTGCCCCTGGTGCTCAGTAACGCTTTAACCGCTGTGGACCAGCCTTCCACTCCCTGCTTGCAAGTGGCAAAACCAGCAGTAACTTAACACATTTATCTCCAAGAACATCAACGGCCTTGTTAAAATGTCTCACCTTACAGCTTTGTTCCTAACGGGTTAGGCGAGGAACATGACTGCTGCAGCAGGATCAGGTGAGCGGCTGGATGGATGTTTCTCCTGGGCTGACCTAGTTAAACACAAGAATGAAAACAAGACCGTTTTTTTATTCTACATAGATTGTGTTTGTTAATATTTTTTCAGAAAGTAAAGAAACCAGAGCCAGCCTTTGTGAGGCAGCGAAGACAGCAGCTGTTCAGGGTAAAAAATGATGAAGGTTGGTAAAATGGCTGCTTACTTCCAAGGGGAGCCAGTAGAGTTACTGCCCAGCACCCAGCTGCCAGAGAAGGCAGAGATGGCTTTCTCAAGCTGAGCATGCTGCTGAAATGGCTCGTCTCTGCCTTAGGCTTGCTCAGCCTAACACCCACATCTCGGCTGCTGTGGAGTACGTGAGATGCAAGATGCTTCTGTCAGGGGAAGCTCCTTTTTGCCATGGTGGTGTATGTTTGCACCCCCTCCAGCAGCAACACCAGCAACCTCACAGGCTCTTGGCCAAGCCCATCATCTCAGGTAAACCATTTTGTCTTCAAACTCTTGGTGCAGTGTGCCCTGTACCAGTGAGAAACTTTGAGCTGGCTGAAGCAAACCCCTGCAGCACATCTGGCTTGATGAGTGCTGTTACTATGCTGACATACACGAAGTTATGGATCCCAATGTCAAGGTCCCATAACTGGACCAAGAACAGAGCAGGACAGCATGCACACTCAGCCTTCGTGACCTTCAAAGCCCATCTAAACACTGAGTGACTGTAAAATCCTGTGAAAATTTGTGAAGAGAAACTGTGAAACTTTTGAATTTCCTTGCTGTGACAGCTCATGCCAGCTTTATTTTTATGAGCTCAAGGGCTGGAAACACAACGTTTCCATACAAACTTTAGTTTTGCCTGGTGCCTGTGTTGTACCAGAATGGCCATAGCTGGGATAAATCCTTGGTTGTGCTTTCCACTGGGCTGTATCACAGCTGCGTTAGGCTTGGGAGACATGGCTCCAAAGTAAGCTCCAAATAAACAGCAGAAACTGATGTCACTAATCTGGGTATTTACCCAGGATTAAATGACAGATGCATGTTTTACTGCTGTCTCTTTCATTGTTTCTCATTTTACTATTTCCCTACCCATATCGGTCTTATCCTTTTGTTTCTGCTGTTTCCAAGCCCATTCTTCAGATCTGAAAATTGTTTCTTCTCACGCAGACTATGGCTGTGGTGCCTCCTGTCCCCTGGGCTGCAGATGGTTCTGACAATGAATTTTAATTCAGTAATTTTAGTATTTTTCTGTGCACCCTTACCAACCTATATTTTCACTTCAGCCCCTCAAATTCTGCGTCAATTCTCTCAAAAATGCCAAAAATCTGGCCTTTTCAGCCTCTGCAGGGGGAGTGATAAGTGGTGCGATGCCATGATGTCCTTTGCAGGTATCCTTACCAGCTGCAGACCAGTGGAGAGTCGGGCCTGAAGTACTCCCTGTTGTGGACCTCAGCTGAGCCAGGCCCTTAAGTATACACTCATTTTATGTGCTTGTTTAATCTCACAGAGCCTGGATGATTAAGGTTGGGTCCATGTTTAAGTGCCAGCTGGATCAGAGCTTCAAGGCATGCTCAGGTAGCACGTTTGCTGGACAGGCAAGTGAGGTTACCCGCTCCGACACTGTGAGTTCGGCCATTTCCCCTCCCCAGAGCCTTTCACGGCTAGCTCCTGCCAAAATGGTTTTTAGGGAAAAAAATTGGCTGGCACTTTGCACTCGGTAAGAAGAGATGCCTCTGTGTATGTGGGTGTGGGTGGGTAGATCTGAGGGGAAATAAGGCCCATCAGGCTCACAGCAAAACTATTATTATTATTCTCCCCACCCCTCACCCCCTTTTTTTGTTTTTTAAAGAAGAGATTAGGAAATGAATAAAAGTTTGAAAGGCACATTGTAACCGACCCTGATCCTACACCTACTCCCACCCCCTCTCTGTGAAACAAGTCCTCGCGGCAAACGCTGACATTGATCACTGCAGCACAGCTGCTGCTCTGCCAGATGTGCAGGAGGAGCCTTAACCCCCCCTCAGACCCACAAAGCCTCCAGGACTTTCCCCACGCAGCACTATTGGGTTGTAACTGGCCTTGTGCCGCCACGTTGCTTCCTTCTGCATGGACGAGACCCTTCTCACGAGTGCCAGGACAATCTGCCTGTGCAGGATTTCGGGTGTCCCTCTCAGCTATGGGTGCTGTCAGCCACCAGTGGTACAGCCATTCATTTCATGGCTTGTTCCTGCCTGAGTCCACTCATATATTCTCTCTACATTAAAATTATATCGTTTTGAAGTACTCTTGAGTGGATCCCACGTTTTTTTCTATCACAGAAGTATTTAACTTTTGGGGGGTCTGTTTTTTGGGTTTTTTTCTAGAGGTGCAAACCAAAAGATTCATCTTCACCCTGAAATTATGTAGAAGTCAATAGACTTGGAAAAACTACAAAGCCCACAAAGAAAAAAGGATCAGGTCCACATTTTGATCCCATGTAATTTTACTCCCCAAATTTTGGATTCCTGTCACCTCAGTCCTCCAGATAGGCAGTGGCTGAGGTACGTACCTTCACAGAGAGGTTTGCGTCATCACTTGGGTGAATTGTCCCCAAGGGGGGACCTGCTTTTGGGGGTCAACAGGGGCAGCTGGGACGAGTGGGTCTCCTCACCCAGGTGCTCCAGGCAGTGCCTGATCCCAAGCGTCAGGGAGAAGGACTGCAACATGAAGCAGTTTGCATGGCTTGAATAGGCAACACGGTTAAGAGATGAAGGGACGCTAACCAGAAATGGTATATATGTATATGCATATGTATATGTATAGATTTCCAAATTTGTCCACGTAGATATTTCCAAAACTGCTCATCTGGACTAAAACTTTCAAAAGAGTCCTGTGATTTTGAGCAGCTTGGGTTTTGGATGCTTAGCTCGAGAAACCTTCAAATGCTCAAGTTTACTCTATGGTAGTCAGATTTAAACTGTAAGAACTGGGAACCTTAAAATCATTTGTCACATCTATAACTGGGTCTCAATGTCCACCCATAAAATCTGTGGTAGGGAAAAAAGAATGACAGGACAAAATTTTCTGAGAGCTAAGCTGTGATTATATTGAAATGATTGATGTGTTCAGACAGAGGGATACACGCATATAACTATTTAGCTGGCACGTGAACAAAAGCTCTTGTGCTTGAACCACTTGCAGCTCACATGATCTCATTTTTTACTGAATGTAGCCAAGGTTATTAGTTTTGTATGATAATAAACATCTACAATGTGGCAGGGGTTTCTCCATATAATATAACATAGAAGGAGGGTATGATGAATGGTACATTTATAAAGTGTACTCTACATGCAATGTAGCTGCTTAATTCTGCCCTTTATTTATAGCATTAATGTCTTAAAAGAGCGTTGTAGCAAATATACACTATAAACCTTCATTTCTTTTCAGAAAGTCAATCCTTTCACTGAAATTGGTTTACTGAATCTAGGAGGTGTTTGTTTGCCTGTGGGACACTGTTAGATGAGTCAGCTTAACATACTAGAAATAATGGGCTCTTTTCTTACATGTTGACCGCGGCTTTGGAAGAAACTCTGCTGGAGTTATTAGTACCTGTCTGGGTAATCTTAATTTGGATCCGTCTGCAAACACAGAAACATTATAAAGTACTGCATATGTACATGTTAAAACAGCCCTTTTTCCTTTAGAGCCCATCCCCCGTTCAGGCTGGAGGAATGGGTTGTATTCAAGGAAGTGAGATGAACAGGGCTGCTGTCAGGGGTGTTTTATCCACACTATTCCAAGCGCTCCTGAGGAGTGTCGGGCAAATCACAGGTGCCAGATTTCATTTTCAGAGGGTACCAAACATGACAAGCATAACAATTAAGAAATTCAGTGGGAGATGGGACAAGGTAATGTGTTATGAAATATTCAGTACTATGGAAATCAGGTACGTGGTTCCACTTCCAAACACTAAACATTAGGTGACATTTCTGATCATTTTGGCTTTTCCTCTCCACATGCAAAACGGAAATAATTTCAACTGAGGGTAAATTCATCAGTGTTTGAAACACTGATTCTTTACCGTGAGACCAGAAAACCGTTGCTCTAAACCTAGTATAGCATTTTAATGTGAACTAGTATACAGGGAAAAAGCAAGATTTGAGTTTGTCTCAGTGTTTACACGTGGTATTGGTATACAAACAAATTTGTGCAAAATAAGGAGATGTGGGAACCAAAGCTCTGTTTGTGTGCCAGTGTCTTTGTGGACCCTTTTCTTCCACAATAAAAGTAGCCAAATCAACATCAGAAAGTTTCCCCGTTGCCTCATGTTGGGAACAACCATATCCATTTTTGGAACACGATCTGCTGGAACCAGGGGAAGTCTGTGCGTAGGCTGGCCTTTTATCGGGCCCTCAGATTAAAAGGCCACCACATCTGCAGAAAGGGTTGCAGCCGGAATGACGCAGAACTTACGGGGGGCTCTGTGCCCTGGAGGATTCCTGTCTGCAAGTGTGAGCTGGTAAATTAATCGCTGCCCAGTCAGATTACGAAAGCCTAACAGCTAAATCAGAGTATTTATTACCCAGGAATATCGTGAGATGGTGGAGCTATTTTAGACCGAAGGTCAGAAACCCTTGGGCCAGGCTCACAGCTACCATAAATCCATGCACGGTCACTCAGCAAGAGGAATGGAGCTACACCAGTTTACACCAACACAGTATTTGGCTTCTGCGAGCTTGGGAGGTAGAGGTTTTGAGCCTTGTCCCCCCCGTCCACATGCGTGTGGCTTGCTGGCTACCTATTGTATCTGAGTTATTATAATTTATGACCAGAGACCGTTGTGCTTGCACAGCCTGCCAGTTGCATGAGCATTTCCCTCCACATTATTCTTGGGTGATTTTGCCCGGTCAGTTGCAGGACTCAAGCCCTGCAGTTTCTAACATTTCCTGTGGCAGACTGCTCTACAGTCTGCTACACTTCGCAGTTCAGAAATACACCCTGAGAGCCAAACTAAATTCTCCTGCTCTTTCTCCCAGCCATGTTTCCTTGAATCAGCCTAAACAAATTACCTCGTTAATGTGTATGCCCTGCAAATACCGATTGAGAGTTATCATACTTTTTTTATTATCCGTCTCACCTGGGCATTCTTCCTCTTCCCCTTCTGTACCCTCCTTTTGTGCTATTTACATTACTTAATAGTGCTTGAAATAGTTTTCAGCCTAATTTGATTTCATCTTTGTTGCAAGCTATTGCACTGCATGCTGTCTTTGCCCCTTCAGCCGTTACATAGACTGATCTCAGGAAGGGATAGTGCTACTCAGACTGGTACCCACGCTCTCATTGCAAAATCTTTGTGTTTATTCCTCCCGGTCAGCATTATCCTGTGATGCAGGTGGTTTCAGAAACTCCTTCTGAATAGTCGAACCACTACTTTTTGTTAAAGACTGAAACCAAATTTTCCGGGTTGCCGGCAGCATCACCTGCTAGGTGTCTGCATCTTCCTCTCATTCCCAGGATTGCTGATGGCTTTCTGGAGGCGATGGCTGGCAGCACAGCCAGCCCTCCCCTCCCGACTGCCTGCCTCCAGGCTCAGTCCCGGGGGTGTCAGCAGTCCCACACGGAGAGGCCGGTGCTCTCTCGTTGAAAGATCTAAGGGAGAAAATATGCGCCATCCCAAAACCTGAAATAAGATCTGGGCTGCCATGCTTCACTCAGTAGCCACAAAGAAGAGGGAGGAGGGGGAAGGGGAAGGCCATTTGCTGGATCTGAGCTAAGCTGCCCGGAGTCAGCAGGACGTCTCCCCATGATTTCCATGCCCACGGAATCAGGGCGCCCTTCGCCTCTCCCTTCTGCCCCCGTCTTGGCCTGGTAAGCTTTCATCCCAATCGCCCATAGTTGCATGGGCATTCACAGTGCGCTCACATTTTTTATTTTATTTGTTTGCCTTTGTTGGTTCCCATGTTTCGGCCGGGAACACTCCCAGACTGAAATATGGGCAATCTCTGAGCCGCGCATCCTATACGTGCTATATGTGTATGTTACACAAACTGCACCTAGCCCGAATAGATGTCCAGCACAAGGGACTGGTGGCACTTGTGCTGCCTAGGGCACTCACATGCACATGGTGCCCCATGCCTAGGTTTGGCAGACCCCAGGGTTGTGGCTGGCAATGCTGCTGTCAGTGCACTTCTGGACAGACATTCAGCAGCCCCAGATCAACAGCCGAACGTCCCCATCCTTCCTTACACCTCACTGGGGTGCACAGAAGACATAACTGAGAACAGGTTTGAACTCACTTGTGTTGGTGTAAATGGAGAGCAGTTCCTCCAGTGTCCATCCCATAAGGGGATGGTACATCAGAATCAAACCCGATACAAAGATCTTCTCTCCCTTAGGTGTTCGCCTTTGGACTTGTGACACACTCGTGGAAATTTTCCATAAAGTTCTAGGTCCTTGCACTTGCATACCTTAATGGGAGACATATTTTATTGCCAGGCTGGCTTAGGTCCACTAACAAACAAGCTGAGAGCTGAGTACCAGAGAGCTCAAGATGCTCGTGACTTGCTGCACAATACCCCTGGCACTAAATGTAACTTAAAAATCGGTGAAAGTACTGAGTTCAAAGTGTCATCTTTCCATCAAGCTGAGCGTGTGTGGGAGTCCTCACTGCCACACTTTGGCGTGTATTTGCTTTGATAGCTATGTCTTTGGTCGTGTGTGAAATTTTCCCTGCATCATTTGTCTTTCAAGACAGCATCAGAATAAGTAAGACTGTCGGCCACAAACTCATTCGTCTTTCCTGTAGCTCTCAGAGAGTGCTGTAATTATTTAACTTCTTAAAACTTTCACACTCTTACAACTCTCATAAAGTAGTTATTTAACTCTTGATATTTTCTCCCCAGCTGCGATGATTTAATCTAGCCTGGGTTTTGAAAGACTCAGCCAGGAAAATCCCAGAGCGCAATACAGCTCATTTATAAGGATCAGCGTTTCTGCAATACCAAGCCTGCGCTGCACTCTACATCTGTCTTATCTAAACACTACCATCACACTGTATTTAGGTTTTCACGGTAAGTTAAACCACGACACGTAGATTTGAGAAAGTCATACATCTGGCCTGGAAAGATCATTCTGTATTTTAAACATTTTGCGGAACAGCTCCATATTATTAATTCAGGTAGAGCACATTTGGTCTGGGCGGTTTAGTTCTCTTGCCAGCAAGGGGGAAGCACTGTGGTCTCTTTACCACAGAAGTCCTTACTTCTTGAAAAAAACCCAAAAAATAAAGTTGGTTCCCTAACTCTATAAATCATAGCCTTTCATAAACATCACAAAACTATTCTGATGTGACAATTGTGTTATAACACAGGTGAAATTCCCTTTCTTTCCCAGTGATGACTTTTACCCATAAGTGAGAAAAGAGACAAAATAACTCAGCAACACAACAGTGACATTTTATATTTCAAAACCAAGCCCTCTAAATTCCAAAGCCAGGAAATTCTTATGATTAAGATGCCTCTTACAGACATTAAATACCCAATATAGTTTATGTTGCTTATTAATGGTCAACAAGAATACTTTAAAGTTTATATTTAACACAGAAATTGCAAGTATAAACTTCTCCCACTACATATATTTGCTATTGCTGAGCTAACATTGAAAGACACGTACTAACTTTTTAAATTTCCTGACTTTTATGATTGCTCAATTTTGCAACCTTAACATTATTTTGAAACTAGGATTGTGTAAAATTTTCCCCAAGAGACTAAGAGAACTATGTGCTTTTGAAACGTTGCCTTTCTGTAGCTAATTTTGCTGGTTTTGTTGGGGTTTTTTTTTTCAGCTGAAAATCTCGCAGACAGGAGCAAAATTGCAGGACCTCAACAATAATCAAGTGTGTTTCTAGTACCCTGGTGCCTCGACTTTTCTGTATTTGCTGGGTGTTCGTTCTAAGGTGCAGGTGTACATCTGCTATGGATCACAGCCCTGTCCAGGAAAGCACTTGACATCACTAGAACCACTCACATGCCTAAGGTGAAGCACTTGCTTAAGTGTTTTCCTGGATTGGGGAATATCTTTAGAGATATTGAAACTTGAAAGGAAATTGAATTTAATTTTCCTATCCGATGCATGTGGGATTTAAACAGGTGAGGAATTACATCTAATGGCTGCTAGCATGCATATTCCCTGAACATGAGTGGGAAATTAATCCTTTCTGTCTGTACGGAATCATAAAGTAGCATAATAAGTAAAAGAAACTGTTCATTTAAACCAAAACACAGGTCATACTCGGTTTGTATCCAGATTGTTTTGCATCTCAAGTTAAGGATTTTTTCGTGTGCCCACTGTTGGCTGGTTTTCTGGGGGTGAGCAGACGGTGGGAACTCTTTTATTAGCTGGTCTTTTTAGGTGAAAATTCTCCCCTTGTGAGGGGGACTTAGCAGACCCGTACAATGTTTAAACCCCCTTAAACAGGATTAAATGGTGTCTGAAGGCTAATGCTGGCCCTCTACAATGAGATGGCTTTTTACCCCTCAGCAGCTGAATGCAAAATCTGAAAGGGAAGGAAGGGCAATGTCCCTCAGTCCAACTCGGAAGAACTGCAGGATGGTGCAGTGCCGGCAGGCACCTGCTTCTCAAATAGTACCTCATCCTCTTCCCTTGACAGCAAAACAAAAAAGGGACCGGACACTCTACGCCTGTCTGTGATGAACTGTTTTATTACTAACCTTAAATGACACATGGCTCTACACTGAGACCGTTAACCGCAGGAAGTCACCTATACCAATATGACTGAGAATTGCAGTGGAAAACCAATATCTTTTTAAACAAGGGCAAATCATTTGTGCTATAAAGAGTACAAAACCTTGTGGAAGCAAAGGTCTTCCAAAGGGCTCAGCATTGTACAGGAGAAAACGATTCACACTGCTGGTAGCCTGGTTTTCAAAAACATGTACAAGGATAGGTTTATTTAATTTGGAAAGTACTGGGTGACGCAAGTTTGTTTCCTTTGAATACGTGTCTCCCTAAACCCTGTGCCAGTATCTTTTCCTGCGCTGACAAACATATCTAGTTTAGGTGCTGAAAGGAACAGGAGACACTTTCACTGTGTTCCAAAGAATGGGAAATACCATTTCGTAGGTTTATTTTTCTTTCATTTAGGTGCCATCCAGTTGACTGCTGCAGATGCCTCTGTAAATATCTGTGAAGGAGGGACCTTTCGGGAACGAGAGGCTTCTGATCCACGGTGCCCAGCAGCCAGAGCCAATGGAAATAGACCCAATGTTCTGTATCTCTGTTTTCATTTCTTTCTTGTTCCAGCGTAGCTGCAGATATTTTTCCCTGGCTCAGAGGTGAGCGGTGCCAGCGGTCGGTCTGGGTGAGCCGCAGCCCACAGCGAGCCCTGCCTTGAGCGGGCTGGAAGGTCTGCACGGGCAGTGCGCGGTGGCCAGGATCCTCCCGTCCCTGGCAGCAGCAGTGCCCTCACGGCTCTCCTGCCACCGGCTGAGCTTCAGGAGGCAGCAGAGGTGACTCTTCATCCGCTCCCAGAGAAGGATGAGAGACCTCCTGCGCTCCAGGTGCCATCGGGCTGGCTAGTGATAAGCCAGGGGCATTGGCAGCTCCTTAAGGCAAGGGCAGTAAGAGCACTGCATGGCCCTGGAGTGACATGTGAGAGTCAGCTAGGGTAAGGAGTGCTTTTCTTCCTTCTAAACTAAAGATTTTAAGACCCTCCACTTCTTCCTTTATTTTTAAAGGGAAAAAAATCAAAGCAGCAACCCCTCTCTCTTTCTCCAGTCTCTCCCTGCCCCACAAAACGAAGGTGTTGTTTCCAAGCAGCGTACCCCAGCGTGGAGCGCGTTTTTCTATGGCAGAGGTTATTTGCAGTGTCAGCTATTACGATGACTCAAGGATTTGACCATTACAGCATCACTGTCTGATTGGTATTATTATTACTGGTCTCTTACTACTATTTTCAAGGCAGCAATATACTTTTCAGAGGCAGCCACATCTTCTGAGGACTTTATCAGTGCCCATTACAGAAATGGAAAAAGCCACATGTTAGTCTAACTGAGACTAACACAGCAATTAACCTGCTGGTGCTTCCTTGAGGCAGCGATTCGTAATGATGAAAGCTTCAGACCTGCTGGCTCCAAGGAGTTACTTTTACTGTATCAACTTTTCACATGTAATAAAAAGTATAGCCACATGAGAAAGTGAACTTATCTGTGTACCCCCAGGTTTCAGAGAGCAAAAGACTTCAAAAAAAGTGATGTGATTAGGAGAAATAAGGAAATGAAATCACTTAATGGGAATGTGCAGTGCATAGAAGGAATCAATAAATAGTTCCCAGGAGTTACCAAGGGCCGTTTAATGCTTTTTGGACCTAAACTGTCTAATCCCTACTCTTTCTGTTTTATTTGTCCTCCATTCTACCATGAATCACTGGAATATCATGCATCCTGTGAAGATCCCAGCAGCTGCTCAGTCCCAGGATGCAAGGTACGGTAAAAGGGTCAAGTTTTCTTTATGTTACATATCAGATTCTCCATAAGAACTCTCTGGCTCTCCACAACTGCTTTAAAGTCTTATTAAGGATATGGATATAAGTCTATTTCCACACACACAAAGTTACCTTCCTTTTCCTGGGGCTTAATGTATGCTGTGGAATAATCATCCTCCAGGATTGCCCAGTAGCAGTAGTTCATCTGGATGCTGATAGATAAAGCAGTGGAGTGCGGTGGGCTGTGTGGCTGGTGAATGATTTAAAAAAGTAGTTATTACAAAAGAGAAAGGAGGTAATAAAAGCCCACAGGCCCTCTTGGTGACATCTGTGTGACCTTGCTGTGACTAACATCTGAATCGGTTCCTGGATGTTTTCTGGCTTACCTACCTGGGTTTCTTTCACTACACAAACAGGACAAATAGACAAAGGTAGAAAACTGTCAGTCCTGAATTCAGCACCCACTGAAGTTACCATTCAATTGAAAGAGTCCTGGGCCAAGATTTTAATTCTGGGTGGTGTCAAATTATTCTCTCATCTCTGTTGACGACAATATGCTTTCAGAGGAGGTGATCGGTAGAGTGAATGCCAGGTGACCTCAGCTGATGAAAAACTCGGAGAAAGTTATGAAACTTATGAAAGACATAATTTGGGCCAGCAGATGATTTTAATACAAGGTAGTGCTAAGCAAAATCAGTCTTCGGCCCTTTTGTTTGGTGACGTCTACTTGAGCTGAGGAAGGTATGCCAGCAACCAGCAGTGCATGTTAACTCATGCCTCTGAACCCCTGCCACGCAGTTAGGACATTTTCATTGAAATATCTTAGTTTTGACCCTTAATAGCACCCTATATTCAGCCAGGAGGATGGTCTGTCTACTGATATTTATCATCGCTGGAAAAAGTCCAAGTGCTTTTATGTGAGCAAAAGTCCTACTTGTTTTGGTGGAAGTTGAGCCAGGGTAAGGAAAGCTGAGGAGGGCTTCAGGCTTTGCCTCACTCTTCTGAAGATTAAAAGAGATTATCTGTGGAATGGACAAAAGTTTTACCAGATACTGCAAACAGCCCATCTAATTTTAATCAGACGGAATTCTGAAGTTAGGATATCCCTACACCTAGAAATTCTGTGTGCTATCAATATGTCTGGTGATGGGATCACACCAAATCCTATGTCTGAAGACAGCTAATTTGGGAGATTTAGGTTATGATTTAGATCCAGTTTACAGCTTAAGTGTGTGTCTCAATATACAGCAGTCTCTTTGTGCAAGTTTTTCTCATCCTTTGGCTCAAAAAATGTGTTTTACATAGGTATGTAAAATATTGTATTGAGTTAGATCAAAGATCCATCCACTCCTGTAGTGTGTTCCAACAGTGCCAATAGCTGAGGTTTAGGAAAGAGATTAAAAATAAGAAAAAAATATAGCATTGCTTTTCCAGAATACCATCCCTGCAAGCTGACAATCACAGATTTTTTGACCCTGAAATGTTATCTTAGTGTTTCACTTCAATGACCTTTTTTTCATTATTTTGTCCATGAAAGCATTTAATATCAAGTGTCTTGTGGCAGAAGGTAAAGCTTTTTTTCTTTTTTCTTTATGTTTTTAACCTGCTACATCCTAGTTTCATTGCATGCCCCTTTCTTCCTATATTAGGATAGTCATTCCCCATTTAACTTCTCTGTGCTGTTCATGACCTTGTAATACAGATGCAACTGCGAGGACAATCCAAAACCACTCAGGTCAGATCTACATGACATCAGGAGATATAAAATTGTTTGGCTTTTCATAGTGAAGCTGTGTTTCCACCGCTTTCTATTTTCCACCTATGCAACCTGCAGTTCTCAGCATAATAAAATATAACAAGCAAGAGTTCTTGGCAAATGGAGGTAAGTTATTTAATGCCTGTTGAGAATCTGTCCCCATATGTTTAATAAATGCTTTCATTCAATAAATGTGTACTCAGCTTTAAGAAACATGGAAAGCTACAGGGTTTTTTGCATCAAGTGCCAAGATAATAACAATCTGGCAAGTAACTGTTTACTCAAAGTAGTAAAAGACCAGTGAAGCCAAGACTCACTGTTACCACTTTAATAATAATTATTTGCTAGTGACCACCAGTCTTCAGTGAAAGTTTTAGGTGCCTCTGGTATTTTTCAGTTTCTGTTAAGTACCAGGTGACTCAGGGTCCAGCTCTGC
The DNA here is from genome assembly GCF_000708025.1 of Charadrius vociferus. Classification (NCBI taxonomy): domain Eukaryota; kingdom Metazoa; phylum Chordata; class Aves; order Charadriiformes; family Charadriidae; genus Charadrius; species Charadrius vociferus. Next base: position 1,132,010 of record NW_009649936.1, read on the forward strand.
TGCTCTTTCTCACACTGAGTTTTATCTGATTGCAAATTAGCCTCAAAAGATTTGAGTAGAAGCAAAAAAAGACTCGTGCTGAAGAACAGCAGCAGAATCTGATCCTGTGTTGCTGGTCTCTAAATGATTTTTGAGTAGCTGGCACCAAGGTTTTACATATATCTTCAAAATACTGGAGGTCTGGGTTTATTACCAAACATTGTTTTAAAAAAGGGGTATGTTATTTCTATTAGATTCTGTTTGTAAAACCTGCATATTCTTAGGCTGAATAGTGCAACTCCTGAAACAAAAAGTAAATGACAAACTCAGACTTCTGGAACTGTGTAACTTCCACTGAGAAAATAACCCTGAAACCTCACCAGCCACGTCTGTGTATATCACCATTCAATTATTACTGTTTTACTAGACTGCAAGTTATTTTACCTTACACCAAATGGTCCGGGGCAAAAAAAAAAAAAGTTCTTATTGACAATCAGTGATATGGGGAAAAAGTTAAATAATAAAATGAAAAATTATCTGACAATAATTACAGTTGCGAGGTTTGCTTCTGGGCATACCATGAAAGCAATCTGAACTTCAAACCTCTGTTATTATACCGCTCTGTTTCAGCTGTAGAGCAATCCACTTTGGTCCTGGGAGTACCAGATGCTGAAATCACTTTTTGGGAAAAAAATATACTAAAAATATGCTAAAAGCAAAAACTCAAGAAGGATGTTGCTTGAGTAGATTTTCATTACCACGGGGCTCCTTCTCAGACAGGAACTGCAGAGAGAGGCACACCTGTGAGAGAGTAAAACAAGCTTCTCCTTACCCCTGGCTGCCTTCAAGACGCAAACCCAAAGAGACTCCTAAGCAGAAAGTGGTATACTTGCTGCAGGCATAAATCAGAATAGACCAATAACGTGGCACCATTTTTTAACCAGCTAAACAAAATGAATACGCACTTGAGGATGAAGAGACCAAAATCTAAGCAAGGCTCGCAGTATATAGAATCATAGAATCATAGAATGGTTTAGATTGGAAAGGACCTTGAAGATCATGGAGTTCCAGCCCCTCTGCCATGGGCAGGGACACCTCCGACTAGACCAGGTTGCCCAAGGCCACGTCCAGCCTGGCCTTGAACACCTCCAGGGATGGGGCCTCAACAACCTCTCTGGGCAACCTGTTCCACTGCCTTACCACCCTTAAAGTGAAAAATCTCTTCCTAATGCTTAATCTAAACCTGCCCTCTTCCAGTTTAAAGCCATTCCCCCTCGTCCTATCACTACATGCCCTAGGCAGTATCAGGCACTGTCGTTCGAAAGTTGTTGAGTGCCTGCTGAAATCGATGGGAGTCAAGGGCATCGGGCTCTTTCCAACAACTAAAACAGAGGCCACTGCACTAGGGCCTTTCTTTCTTTCCCTCTCTGAGCAGATTAGAAAAATTACCACCAACTCTCCAGGAGCAAACAGCTCAGCACACCTGGAGTAAGCCGAGATGTGGTTTTGCCTCCTAGCTGGGACCCCCAGATAGGGGGAGCCAGGTGTGATTCTCTCCGTCGCTGTCAGCAGCATGGGAGAGCTCTCGCCCACTGGAGGATGTGCGCAGAATCTATAATGGTTCACTGAGCATCAGGCAATTTGTAGCTTGCTTCCAGGTCCTTGGGCAAGTGGCAGTAGGTCAGTAAAAGCTTTTACCATTGTTTGTTTGAGAATATAAAATCTTCAATCTTACTCATTTTAAAAATTATATTGTCAGGTGAGCAGAAATAGGTTTTGATAGCTGCCTTGTGGAACAGAGCATACTAAATGGACGCTAGCAAACGTTCGGAGGGGGGCTCCCCACCCTGTGGTGAAGAGGAAAGGCTGTGTGAGTCAGGCTGGGCACACAGGGTGTGTGAACACAGGGATATGTACCCATTCTCCCCCCACAGAGAACTGAGGCACATTTGCTGTGAGGGGAGTCTTTCTGAGTTCGCCTCAGTGAACACAGTAATACTTACTCGCCACCTGCCTACAGCCGATCCTCAATCTCAAAGAGATTACAGAAGAAGACATATAGTATGACCCATTTCACACAGAAGGAGAAATGGGGGCATGGGGATGTTTACTCACACAGAAGATCGGGAGGAGCGCTTGGAGCAGACTCCCACATTTCCTGTTTCCTGCAGAGAAAACTTCTCCAGACAGAGCTGAGATCCCTTCTGAGGGCATCAGTTTAAGCCCAAATCTCCTTCGTCCCACCCTAGCAGCAAGTCTTCAGGGCAGGCTCCATGATGTTGTCTCAAATATCAGCCAAGTGAGTGGATATGAGGAAAGCAAGGCTTTGTGCTATGACAGTGGCTGCTCATTGCATTTTGAGACTGTGTGGCTGCATCTTTCGCTGTCTGGGAAGCGTACCAAAAGAGAATTACAGTAATTGAAAAATGTGGCCAAGAGAGCAAGCACAGCTCTTGCAGGATAATTGCAAAGTAAATAAGGATGCATAGAGCATTTGCAAATTTTACTGACATTAAAAAAAAAAAAAGGGCAAACAAAACTGCTCTCATGACACATCCAACACACGTCTTCCCAGCAAGAACTCGTAATCAAAAATAACCAAGTTAATAATACTAGAACTAGCACTTTCAAATTGCATTCTCTTCTAATACACACAACACAGATACATACTAATCACCCTACTCATTTGTATTTACTCTACGTTACCTGTCCTTTCAACATTGGAGGTCTTTTGAACCCAGAGAATTATATCATTTGAATCTCCACCAGAAGAGCTCAGCTGTAGAATATCAGTGTGTCGATAAGATATTCCATATTTAGTATGTTCTGAGGGAAAGGCCTCACAAAGTACTCTGAAATGCCAGAAATAGGCCAGATTTCAAATCCATCAGTACTTCCTTGCAGTGACTCTCAACTGTCTGAGTGATGACTGCTTCCATAAGTGTTAAAAACCATGTAAGGTTTGTTTCAGAGAAAAACTGCCAACAACAATCTGCAATCAACAATTTGAAAAGCTGCTGAAATGTGCTGCATTATCAGGGATCCATGACATGCAGCCTATAGGAGCTGGCGGGACCTCAGCAGCAAGCAAGAGGTCTACACCGGCAGTAGAAGAAAGCCAGCTGATGGGAGTGACTAGGCCCAGAGAAACAGGTGCCTTTTCCAGAATGGGAGAATCTGACACCAGGGACTGACCATATATGCCATCTCAGAGGTGTCACAATAGACACTGGCGAAGTAGTCCCTAAGCCTCTTGATTTTCTTTCAGACCTTTAGCTGTGAAATTCTTCAGAGTCTTACCGCCGTCCTCCTGTTTGTTGGCTGTGTCAAACCATGAGCCAGGAGAACAAGACCCCATGAGTTGTGGGCCACCACTATCCCAGCAGCCCTAGTGCCCCTCTCTTTCCCATGCCCTGGCAACAATTTTCCTAGCTGTCTGCAGTCTGAAGAAAGTTGGAAACCATATACAAGGAAGTCTCTTCTGGAGAATAACTGGGAGAAAGCAATTGGGTGTAGCAAAAGGGGAGAAACCAATAGGACTGCAGGAGCCGTGGCTTCTTTTCTGTTGGAAGGACTGTCCCTCCTGCAGGGGATGGATGTGGACCTAAGGTTCCCATTGCTCTTTCTGTTTCAGGAAACCAAAATAACAACAGGAACACCTAACTTCATCTGAAACTAGCCAGGAAATTGTGCCCCTCACATTTGGATGTGGAACTTGGCTGAGCAAACTATCCTTTCATCACCTTCAAGTTAGACCATTGCAAGCAATACATTCTCAAGCTGGAGTTAACCACAAAAAGGCACTCAGAACCTGTAACTGGTTCGTGAGACTTGTCTCCTGAGTCAGACATGCCAAAGAAAGCACTTCACACCAGTGCTCTGTACTCCCTCTGGACTCCTGGTCCAGTTAAACAACTGGCTTCAAGGATCTTGTCTTTCAGCTTTAAAATCTTGAAATGGTCCAGGCATGGCTCACAGTCCATCTTTCTTCCTTCTTCCTCTCGCTATGATGAGTAGGGACAGCAGTCAACGTTTTCCAAAACACCAAAAGAGATTTAGAAGCCTTTATCTTTTTACATTGCTGTTGCTTGAGCTCCCACATCTCTTGTACATTTCAGAAAATTTTATACACAAAAGGATTCTGAGAGTCTAAAGTGCTCTGATCTTACGTGTAAGGAAGAGGCATTCCCAATTTCTGGGCTGAACTTCAAAAAGGAATGTGGTTTGATTAAAAGCAAGGACTTAGTATCCCATCTTCTTGTGATGTACTTGGCATCAGAAACCAGGTGATAGGCACTTTCCCTGAGAGGAGATAAAGTATTGAAACCTCCCCCATCCTCCTAAAGCCCAGGCAGTATGACAGGTTGTTGATTAGATTCTCCCTGGAGCTGACTCAGAGCCCCACTGTGGAGGGTTCAGTAGTTTACTTGGCTTCTCTGATTCATGCTGAGAAAAAAACAACACAAAAGGTCCTTTGTGTGTGGAAGTATCCCAGAAGACAGGGGCTAAATTTTTCCAAAACAGTTAAGTACTGTAGGAGCTACATCCTTTCCATAATAGTCTGTACCACAAGATTCAGCAGAAATATTCACAGTGTGCCTCTCACTGTATGTTTAAGCAGCAAATACTCCATAAAAACTCTAGTACACAGAACAAATTCTATTCTTGTTTTCCTTATATTTAAACCTTTTTTTTTTCCCCTTTTCAATTATCTGGAGATTCAACTGAAGGAGTTGTGGATGAACACAGAGGCACACAAGTCCTTGTATTGAGAAGAAGTGATGAAAAGAAAATAAAGCTCCTTGTAGGTGAGGATTGTAGAACTCAAATACGAGGCAAACAGTGCTGGGATAAGGAATACTGAAAGCTACTGTATGGGAGTGAAAGGGGAATGTGATAGGACGTACAGAGCCCTTACCACAAGAAAAGAGGATGAAGTTCCTGAAGCAGAGAGACTGGGAAGGGAGGTGTGCAGCGATACAGGGGATGGAGGGCAAGAGATCAAGATGTGTGAAACATATTTGGCTGCAAAGATGTTCTCCCTCTCCCCTGGTTCCTTTTTGCAGTTGCTCCCCATGACTCACATATCTCTTTTTGCCTCTCTCTGAGAGTCTTTTCCTCATATAACAGGCTGAATTTGAAACATCTTGAAAACCAACAAACACAAAAGCATCACCATTGCCATGGCTAAAACTGAGTAGAGAGAAATGTGAAGGACAGACTTCAAACTCAACAGGATACGTTTCCGGGGTCCCTATCAGAAAGGTGTTTTGATCAGGCACTTGTACGAACAGGAAAAATAGGGTTTTACCATCCTGAAATATGGCAGGGGTTTTGTGGGACTAAGCAATATTTTGTTGGTCGTTGAGTATTTCACACCGCAGCTTTGAGCCAGTTCTTATTCTAACAGCATGGTGCTGATAAATAGTGCTAATAAGGGAATCTTTACAAGAATTCTAAATCTCACAGCCCTGGATTGAATTCATGTCCTCAAACACTGTAAGTGGATCCTCCTATATAATAAAGGCTTTTACAAATCACCTTCTTCCTCTTGGGAAAAGGAGGAATATGAGAAACCCCTTAACTACCACCACTACTAAGCACACACTTCAGTTTGCTTTCCAAGAGGAAAGGATTTAAGGATCTGCCTTTTCTTTTGCACAAATTAATTATCGTCTCTTTTATCTTTAAGCAAACTTAGAATAGACCCAAGGAGAACTAAAAAAATATTATACTGCAAAGGCAATATTGACATAATTTTTAAAGCTGTAAAAGTCAAGCAATATGGAATGAAGGTTGAAAAGCTGTCTTTACCTCATCAGTCAAACACGGGGATTTATGACAGCACCTACTTCCTGCAAAAGCAGTGGTAGGGAATAATAGCTCTCACTCAAGCTCATGATGTGTTATATTCTGGGGATGAACAGAAATAGTGGGTTTGGTTTTATTTCCCCTTACTTTCTTCTGAGACTAACAGTGAAAGGAATTAAAGTCTTCTGTGCAGGATCTAACTGGTTCAAGTTTTTCTCCTCTTGCACTCTTTATCCAGGTATGTAACTATAGCCAGTTAAACATTTCCATTAGCATTATCTTCGTAAATAACTTTAACCACATATAGTTCATATCACATACATTGATTTTACACTAGAGCATGAGTAAGCGCGCTGATGAATAAATGTTCTGTTTCTACAGAATTTAGCACAATCTTGAAAATTTGATAAAAATCAGAAAATGTCAAGATTTGCAGCAGGTGTTTTTAACCCACAACAAGAATTTCAACAGATAATATTACAGGAAGATCAAATGCAACATGGGAGGCACCAAAAATGAGGTTCAAGTGTTGCTAACTTTGTTACAGACTTTACAACATCCAAAGGTTTGGTGTCAAGGTTACAAGCAGGCAAAGAGAGGTCTCCCCACCTGTTTGGGTTGCTAAGATGGAGCGTGTAGAGTCCCCAGCTCTGCCTCACTGGGAATTTAAATGCAGGAGAGAGTGGGGAGAAGCAGGTTGAGACTTAGTCTTTCTATATTTGGGGGAAGGAGGGTTAGAGAAGGAAGGGTGTAGGCCATGTAAAAAACTATGCCATTTACTTACTTCTTCTTGTAACGACTCCAATTAAAGCAGCAGTTTTGAAGTTCCCCAGTCTGCCAGCTGTGGCTGCCTTAACTGAGCATAGCCAAGCTTCTTTGTAGCTGGAGTGAAACTCATGTGCATATGCTATTGGTTCTCAGGTCCTTTTATGCCGGATAATGTTTGGGTTTTGTTCTTCCCAGAAGAATCTGAAACAGAAAATATTTTTTTGTGTGTTCTGCCCAAAGGCTTACCTCTTTGGGGGCAATTAAACAGGCTAAGTCCGAGGAAATTTAGTGGGTTGTTAGGGATTTGTGGTTTTTTGTAAGTAGCAACCTGTAGTACTTTGGTTTCTTAGGAAGCTGAGGGTTTTTTGAGTAGATGTCATATGAGTTGGCAGCTATGTTCAGCATCCATCTCCCTTTGAATCCCCTGTAAGGCTCTAGGTGAGCTCCCGCGAAGCTGGAGCACCTCTCAGGACCCCCTGTCTCACAGGACCATCTCAGCCCTCATGTTACGGAAGTCACTTGGCCTTTAACAGGGTGAGCTGCAAGTACTTCTATTCTAGCAAAAAGTGGGCCCAAAAAACTTGTTTCCCGTGAAGCAGTGAGCTTCCCTGTGGTGTCTCTGTGGTGTTCAGTAAATGCAGTTCCGCTGCTGTCTTTCTTACATTGGAAGCATTCATAGGGAAAGTTTCTCTCTCTAGCTGCTTATTTCCATAAAACTTTAGGTAACAAATATCTCAAAAGCTTCTTCTCTCTCAAGTCTTGTTGAAGGTGGCTGATAAATTCAAAATTGATGTGGAGGAAGTAGCGCATAAGCAAAATGATGGTGTAACCCTCAGGAGAACAAAACTTCAGTGTGTATCTCAAACATGGCCCCAGTTGCTCTGCTTCGCTATATGGGAGAAGTAACATCCAGGTCATGGATTTATACCAAACAACAATCTGACAGACAATGCTTGTAGTAGACAAGTGCAGCCTTATTGATAACATTTGTTATTTCAATCATATAATTATGTATACAACCCAGGAACGGAGATGCTGTTGTGTAGCAATTTTCTTGAAGTGAAGGAAGTTCAGCTATTACTTAAAAAAGAAATACAGCCTGAGTAGAGAGGAGAGACCTGGTGATCTCTCAGAGGCTTATTTTGTATTGTGTTTGCCTCTAATACAAAATTGTTAACATATTCTCTCCCTCCCATGGAAGCATAATAGCAATATTAAAGCCAGTTTTACAATTTTCATCCTGTATCTAAATCCTCCCTCATCCTGCTTGCTTCTTATATGAGACTTTTTAGCCTGACCTTTTATACAGTATGCATTACTACTCTCTAGCCCTCTCTCACAAATAAACATCCCACACCTGCAAGTGGAATTTCATCTGGGCAGGAAAAATGGAAACTTCTCCTAACGGAGAAGGGTTTGTGCATGTCTCGCCGTGCCACCACCGCTCTGAGGTGCATCGCTGCATGAATGCAAGCCGTGAGCTGAGCGATATGCACCACCAAGACCTTATATTGAAAAGGCTGCGCTGGCAGAGAGCTAGGAAAATAATGGGATGGGGTTCAGGTTACTGCATCAGCACTTCCCTCAAGCAAAAATGTAGGCCACTGGATCTTAATAAGGGAGATGTCCCTGTTCCCCTTTGCTGGCTTCTGTAATAACTGTAGAAAGGTAGGCAATTTTTTGTGGCTCAAGAGTGTGAATTTAATATCCTCAGTTCTTGAGTTCCCTTGCTAATTACAGCTCACTTCATCACTGTGTATTGGAAATGTTAAGTTTTACCCTAACAGTTAAATGTGAGTAGGAAAAACTATCACAAGAGAAGCACAAACCAAAGCTGCAGAAGCAGCAGACTCACAGCACCTGCTTCTGCACTCTGTGAATTAATAAGTTCTTGGGCTTTATTACAGGCTGGCTCTGTTTAGGTGAGTGCTTGGCAAAGATGTGTTCAATATGTATTCAGGAGGACTGTGTGAGTGGGTTTTTTGGCTCCTTTTGAACAGTTTCTGCTAGTCAGAACTGTCTGCACGTGTCCAAAAGCTAGTAAGGCTCCGTGGACCTTTGGCAACACATGATATGAAGTGATCGAGAAAAGGCCCTCCAAAAACTGAAGCTTGTACAGAAGCAACGTAAATATTATGTGACAATTACTGCAAAATGAAACCTTGCACAAATGTGCATCTTTGGCCTGATTTTCATTTTGATGCAGGGGACAGTGTGCCCTTTTGCTTTCTTTCTTTAAAAAGTCTGAGCCTTTCACTGCTGGACCCAAAATTCTGCATAAACTTCTGATGTTGAATTCTGCAGCCATGGAAGGGAAGCTGTTTAGAAGCAATCAGTAAGGTATCAAAAGATTTCATCTGGTAGTGCAATTTAGTTACAAACAACAGCAACAACGCCAAACAGTTAAAGCAACCCTCTGTGTTCACAGAAAGTTAGAACAGACTGTTTTTTCTCAGGTGAAAATAAAAAATTCTAAAATCACTCTCCCCCCTCCCTCCCTGAAGTCTCATTCCTTCTAAAAGCATGATGTTGCCCCAACTTTGTTCCCATTTATTAATAACTTGGGGTGGGGGAAATCTTCATTTGGAACAGTACTAAATAAACATACTGCTCTTATAAACTCAGTTGGAGCAGGAGCTGGACTTTTTTAAACCCTGGCTGATTAAAAAATCCTGAGAGATACACAGGTTAAGCTCATATATTTCATTCTACAAATAATTAGCCTTATATGCCTTGCTTGGGAAAACACGACAAGCAAACTTCATTATTCATTCTCTCTCATCCATGCGTTTAATAGGAAAGACAAGAAATGCCTGTTTTCCACCACAGTGACTTACGCTCTCTCTACAGCGCTCTGACATCCCGGCAACTTGCCTCTACATGCTTCAGAAACGTCAGTGCAGAAGCTCGTGGTGATAATCCCTGGTGGGCTACAAGTGCTAAAGGGTAATACCATCACACTCTTGATTAGAGCTGAGAGGTACTGTGTCGTGAAGGGAAACAGTATACCCGCTGCTGGGAAGCCACCAGAAGTGAGTGACATGCTCACCCAGTAGGGCTGTCCTGCTGTATGCTAAGCGAAGACCTGATCCGCTCTCTGCATCAGCTGGTTCCCTATAGGACTCTCCTCATGTCGCCTGACATGGATCACTAGGAGATGCTGCGGAGGACAAGCCCAATAACTACCAGAGGGCAGTGCTCAAGGAGACCTTGAAAGCAGGAATTAGAAACACATCTTCCCACATACAAATGCTGTAGGCAGATCCTTTGCTTAGGGGGAGTCTTGTGTCAGTAACCAGCTGGTAGTACATGACCCAAGCTATCTAAATTTGTCATGGGAGGAGAGGTGTCAGAAAACAGAGCGTGCCTAACGGTTTGGTGGAGGATGCAATGCTGGAACAGGAGCATCAAGTTCAGCTGACTGTTTACAGTCTCCTAGAGACGAGGAGCCTGCAAGTTTTGGAGTGCTGGTCACCGAGATGGAGACAACACTGCAGCTGGGCATGACTGGCTAATATGGGGTCCCTTCAGTCTAATATACATCATTAACTCCCTTTTCTACCTACAGCAGTATGCTTTACAGTGTGAGAGTTTAGCCTTCAGTGTCAGACCGGGATGGGTAATTAATTGGTTTTCCTATCCCACTCCCCCTCAAACCCAACACCAGAGCCCCTGGTTTTTTGTAACATGAACTTGGAGGGATGTAGCTAAACTAAAGAGGAAAGTCACATTAGGAGTATGTAACCGAAAGTATTTTACCTCTGGTTTTCCGTGTCACTTTCTCTTGCTACATTTCTGTACAGGGAGCCACTTCCCTTTGCTGGAAGGTACATTGGGTTGGCTAAAGCCTTTGGAGCTGCCTTTTCCCTCTCAGACCCCAAAAGGGGACTTGTCAACTGCACCTGGTAAGTAGGTGGGAACTGTGGCTGAAATAGAGCTGGGGCAAGGAAGAGGATCACCTTTCTCTCTGCTTATGCCAGAGCTATTTCAGAAACAGCACACCTTGGGCAAGTATAAATACACTTCTCCAGACTCTCCATTTGTCTTGGTGTTCTGAGAGCTGGACATGATGGGGATGGAGTAGGAGGAGGCTGCAAAATAATTTGGTGGTATAGGGCAACCTTCCTCCCTTTGGCAGCTGCTTCTGCGGCAAACTGTGGTGAAGGTCAATCCCACATTGGCACTTATGAAACGCTATGGGTATAGCCATGAATGTCCTCGAGGAATAAAGGTTTTCTTTTCTTCTAACCCCTAATTCTTAAATATATGCTTTCAACAGGAGAAGACAAAATGGCCTGTGTTGTAGGATTGGACTTTGGTGAACATAACAGCTCCCAACCCGAAAAGCGTTGGAAGGCTCCCAGCAGCTATGGTTCCTTGTAGACATGGTTAGCACTCCCCATATTGGAAAACACTGTCTCCTCAAAAAAAAAAAAAAAAAGAAAATTACACTCTCACTTCCCATACAGAATACCTTGCAACTTCTGCTTGTTGTGCCTTGAAAGGCAAACATGTGAAGAGGGACATGCAATGAGAATTTCCACTGGCCTTAAGACCATGTGAAGCTGGGGATGGGTGCTCTCTTGTCAGACAGCAATGCATTGCTGAGCAATGCATCCCCCTCTACTCTGCCCTGGTGAGGCCACATCTGGAGTATTGTGTCCAGTTCTGGGCTCCCCAGTTCAAGAAGGATAGGGAACTACTGGAGAGGATCCAGCAAAGGGCTACAAAGATGATTAGGGGGCTGGAACAGCTTTCTTATGAGGAAAGGCTGAGCGACTTGGGTCTTTTTAGTCTGGAGAAAAGAAGACTAAAGGGGGAACTTATCAATGCTTATAAATACTTAAAGGGAGGGCGTAGAGAGATGGGAACAGTCTATTTTCAGTGGTGCCCAGTGATAGGACAAGAGGTAATGAGCACAAACTTGGACATAGGAAGTTCCATCTAAACATGAGGAGGAACTTCTTTACTTTGAGGGTGGCAGAGCACCGGAACAGGCTGCCCCAAAGAGGTTTGGGAGTCTGCAACTCTGGAGACATTCCAAACCCGCCTGGATGCTGTCCTGTGCAACCTGCTGTAGGTGACCCTGCTCTGGCGGGGGGGTTGGACTAGATGATCTCCAGAGGTCCCTTCCAACCCTGACCGTTCTGGGATTCTGTGGGAGCAGCAAAGCCAAGTGCCTCAGTGCAGACTTCAAGACCCCTTTTCAGACTGATGGTTGAAAATGAGTGGCCTGCAAAACGCTGCTTTGTACTTTTTTGGGGTTGGGGGTGTTTTTTGTTTGGTTGGTTGGTTGGTTTTGGTTTTGGTTTTTTTTAATTGTTCCAAGCACAGAGGACAACCAAGTACTTTCCGGAATACCCACTAGATGTCAGTGTGCTCTGCCGGTTGGAGTGCCCCCCGCTCCGGCCGTCGAGGCTCCCTGCCCGCAGGCGGGGGGAGCGCCCCTGGGCGCCGGGGCTGCGGGTCGGCATCAGGGCATCCCCCAGAGCTGAGCCCTCCCGCCGCCCAGCTCCTCCGCATTTCAAGGAAAGAAGCTTGGGCCGTTGTCGTGTTCGCGCCTTCGGGAATTGGCGGTGGGGGCTGCCAGATGGGCGCGTAAAGACTTGGTGATGCCTTTGGGTGGTTGAGTCTCGTAGATGCACATGCCTTCCTAAAGAAAATGGGGTTGAAAAGTTAAACTGCCTTGGGGACATTGCAGACATCAGTATGCGGATCGGAAACTTGTTTGTTTACTGCTGGGCCGCTTCGTGAAGCATTTATTAAATGACTTATCCAATTTTCTTCTTGAATTCGAGGTTATAAATTTTCACTCTGTTTTGTGAATGCTGTCACCAGTAAAGATCCTTTAGGAAGTGCCAAGTCTGCAAAAGGCAGATCTTTGCATTAGCCATTAAGCTCCCTACCCTTGCCTCCCTGGAAAGGTCAGGGATGTTTTGGCTTGATGCGTTTGGTGCAAATCATTGGAAAGAGAGGAACCAGCCCAACATTGAATCCAGATGTGGGTTCAGAGTCACCCAGCCCCTCCGTCCGTGCTCACAGCTGTTGGAGCTTTCCTGATCCCATGTTCTGGGCCTATCTCAATCACAGACATTTCACTCTTGATTTATTTTTAAAAAATACAAAAAAATCCCACTGCCACTATATCATCAAGCCTTGGCAGATATATAAAAATCTACTTGTTATACTGTTTCAAGGGACTGCCTCTTGCAAAGAGTATTAATATTCCTGAGATTTAGTATTTAACAAAAAAATCTGGAGCAAACCATTGTAGGTGATGAGGCAAGAGAGAACGCCTCCTTCAGATGTTTGATATATATCTGAACTGTAAGTTTGGCAGAGCCTTCATAAAGTCTGAACAAGTAAGTCAGGTATTTGAGCATTTATCTGTTTTATTTATTCCATGGTGGATGTACAGGGCTAGCATGAGATTTTGGTTGTTTTTTTTTTTTTAAGGGAAGCACAGTGCTGTTCAATGTAAAGCAGATTAGAGGATGTAAATTAAAAGTGAAATGCAGCAGGGAACCCAGCAACAGCTCTTACTAGAGCAAGCCAGATATCCACCCTATTGATCTCATCATTACATAAAACAATATTAGGAAAATTTTCTTAGCTGACTAGCCCTACTGAACTGTGCAAGAGTCTCCCCAAGGTGATGCACAAGGTCCCACTGCCTGACTCACTGAGTAGTGCAGCGGACAAACCACTAGCAAACTTGGGGAACGGTTCTGGGTTGGCAGAGGATGGATCAGATGATCTAACAGTCTTTTTCTTTTATGCCTCTAAATTTGGATTGAAAAGCTTTCTGTTTCAGCAAACAGAAGAGGTATGTGACCAACTATTTCTAGAAACATACAATTGACTGTACTCTGAAACATACAGGACATTAGGAAAGAATAATTCCTTAACATAGCTCATTAAAACTTGTTCCTTCCATGAGGCATAGAAACGCTCTTCTGCCCATCATAAGACTGATATGTTAATTTTTTTTGAACTCTGAACCCATTTGTATGTGTGTGTTACTAGCCACAGCAATGCACAGCCTTATTGCTATACAATTAATACAATACAATATTTCTTGTTCCTAGTGTTGCTGTGACAGGATTTTCCTTTGGGGGATTTTCATGCAGGGGAATCCTGTGAATTATATAGGCTGCAGATATTGACTTACAGTGTCTGTGAAACAGCCGATATTGGAATAGTTATGAATAATTATAACGATAAATCATAATTGTTAGTAAGGTCAAGAATGGACAATCAAGCAGGAGAAAGCACAGTAGTATTTTTCATTGTGTGAAAGGACTAATGCTTTTGTGACCCAAGGCAAATTGTCTGCTTGGACTCACTAAACCCTGGTAAACGATGATAGCATTGAGACGCAAGCTCAGCTGACTTCTCATGAATTGCCTTTGGGTTGCTGCCAAAATGAAATTTTCTGCTTCTGAAAACCAATTCCAGCTATTGCCAAGAATGGAGGTTAAAATGGAAAATGGGGGAATTTCACAGCCCTGGGGTGTGCCAAGTCAGCCAGTGATGGGGCTGCTCAGGAAAGCTGATGGAAAGCAGAGGCTCTTTTAATGGCTGAAGCCCAAATACATGGGCTCTGGGTTTGAAGAAACTTTGTTTGAAACTCTGTGGCCTGCATCTTTGACTGGAGAACTTGCTAGAGGACATGTTCTGGAGGAACTTAGACCTTGCACAAGAGCAGTACTCTCCCATCATACATTCAATTTATTTGATTTGAATCTTAATGACAGCCCAGGAAAGTGGAAATCAGCTGAAACCAAGTGGTTTGCAGTGCTGTATGTTGCATGAGGACAATGGTTGGGTGACAGCTATTCCTACTCACCTGGTAGGCTTGTACCTCAGCCAAGGAGCTCCAGTTGAATGCTGTCTGCAGCGCCATGCCGGCTGTGCCTGTGGAATTTGGGAAGGGAGAGCGCACATGCTCATGGAAACAGCTGCTCTTAAACATTTCTGAAGTAACTGTTTATAGGAGAGACATACAACATGTTGTACGCCATCAGTAGGGAAAAAGGGAGAAATGGAGCAGTTCTTACCCATAAGCTCTCTACTCATCTTAGATGTCCATCTAGGATCTAACTCCCTGTAAGAAGCTAAGAGATTTTATTTCCCCCAGCCTTTTCCACCCTCTAATTTCGAGTCACTTACTTTAAAATGGACAGCGGATGCACCATGGTTAACCTCCCCTTACACTCTCCCTGAAATGTTTCTCGGAACCGCCATAGTGCACTATCTTAGAAAGGACATGTTTGACAAGCCTTGTGCAGCACCCTGTTTTAATCTGCTCTTGTTAACCACCACTTCAGTTAGTTCGAGATTTGAAAAATCTTTATTTACATGAACTCCAGGTGAAGAATCATGATCTCTCACACATGTGTACACAAAAATGGGAGGGGAGTATGTGCTTTGGGTTTTTTTGATGCTGTATCCAGTTATAAAGCAGGCAAGCGCAGTGAGCTTTGTAGCACATACGCTTGAATCTTCAGTTAATGAGGAATGGAAATAGCTGTATTCACTCTGAGATCTCTCTCTTGCTTTAAAACAGCCAAATAATCTTCACAGATGTCTGTTGATTGAGTCCTTCCAAATCCTTTTGGTTTTTCTACTACCTCCAAGCATTACTTGCAAATAAGTTCTTAATGTCAACCTCTGACCTGTATTTGATCAAGTTATTAATACACAGCTACTTTTAGTCAGGTAAAAGAAAAGGGTCTTGTGACAGGGAAAAAAAATGAAAAAATGTTGTTCTGCTAGCTGGGTGATTGAAACCATTTTTCTATGATAGCAGCTAATGTGTGATCTTTGCACGTCCTTTCACATCTCTGGTTTGTTGTAGACTTGCTCCTCTTTACCACTGAACAGTACTTAATCTTTCACAGAACTCCTTTGGGGCATTGCTTAAGCCCTTATATTCCACATATATGTAATAAGCTCTGAACATTTTGTTACCAAATATATATTGTTGCAAAAATGGATTTTTATAACATGCTATTAGTGGCCTGTGACCACAGCTGCCCTTAGCCATGCTGCATTGTCGCAGTCATATGGGTGACAGCAGTCCAGTAGTGGAGCTGGTCAGATGCTTTGAATAAACTTTTAAAGTGAAAAAGGCTGGGCTCTTCTGGGTTTCAAAGTAAGAAGAAAACCTCGCCTACGTTTCCCCCTGACATTTACTTATTTATTGGTAACAGAAGTGGACAGGGAGAACATCAAATCTTATGAAAGCAAAACTCTTCAATTAACATTTTCACGAAGGGAGTGAGTGGTAGAGGTCCTTTTCCACCGGCGAAGTGCCAAAGTTGCTCTGATTCTGCACTCTCTTCTTCTGCCCTTGCAGCAAAAAGAGCACTGTCTTTGCAGTACAATCTTCTCCTTGCTTGCGGTTTGTGTAAAGTGGTTCCTTGTGGTTTAGGGGCTGGAAACAGCATCAGAAGGGAGTGGGGCAAGGCAGCTGCTGGGCTTCAGCAACACTCAGTCCTGCAGAGGCTCCTGCGAGGCAGCTGCTGGGGAACACGGACGGTAGCTGCACCGCATCTGGGAGAGCGTGCGGTTGTCAGAAGGATGATCAGAAACCAGGAGAGCGGCATAAGGAGGTGGCTTTTCCTTTGGAAGACTACTGGCACAGGAGCATCTCACTGGCCTAATTTGTCCACCATGAGCCCTTGTGCCCAATCTCTTACTCTTCAAGCATTTACTGCTCTGGGAGGTAAATATTGTTTGATATTTCTTCCTGCGCTTGTTCTCCATAGCCAGTTTTAACTCCAGGAAAGGTTAGAGCTATACATGGACATCTCCCCATCCAGTTTTCACATTCTTACTAGGTACAACTCCTAAAATGGTTTCCTCATTGTGTTTAGGCCGTGTGCCATCATGGAGTGCCTGGCACCCTGCTTAATCCAGTGACATGGCTGCACTGCACCACGGCTCTCCTTTGGCTCACATATCCAGGTTTTCTTCTCCTAGAAGTGGGGCGTGGGGCAGGCTGACATATATCCTGGTCTCACCTGATTCCGGGTGGTGTAAAAGCCTAGCCAAGGAGCTCCTGAGGAGCAATCCCAAGTCCTGCAGCTGAGAAAGATCTTATGTGGCTCAGCTCAAAATCTGTTCTCAGCTGCATGGCCTGTTGCCCTGTGCTTGTACAGTGCAAAGGACCTTGTGTGAAAAAGGTCAATTTTTTTTTTTTTTTTTGTGTCATAGCAACAGCCAGAAGTGAAGGTCTTCGCAAAAAATGTTTTATATTAAAGAAAAATCCATTTTCTTTCCCAATAGGAGCAGAGCATCAATCTTAAACTTTGGCTTGGATGAGAATATCTGAATGCTGGCTTTGCTATAGAACATAATTTCTTTAAAAATTGCACTTCAAAGAATATGGAAGACTATCATTTGCAGCTAAAGTGAACAGTATACTAATAACAATTATGAGTTCTGGGATGCAAGACAGGTTTACAGACTGTGGAACATATTTAGTCATGTGGTGACTAAGCCACCAATTTCCCTCCCTCCACAAGAAGTGGCTAACTAATAGCTAACTATTAGCAAAATAGCTTTTATATCAATAGGACTTGCCTCAGGGTATCAAAACTATGAAGAAATCTGTAGGTGAAAATATTATCTATTTTTAAAAATAGTTTAATCTCCTTGCAGGTTATTTGAAAAGTAAAACCAAGAGTTTCTGATTTACTTTCTGAAAAGTACCCACAGAATGAAGTACGTTATATTACCAGTCCCAGAAGTCAATGTGCCTGTTAAGGTTGGCACTGCCTGTTAAATACACAACCAGTCAAGCTGTATCACCCAGAAACATGAGAGAGTAAAGTTGGCACTGGTCTCTATTTCAGTTCTAAGAATTGCAGCACTATGGTCTTCTATATTATTTTAACAGATAGCAATCTGGCTACCGTTTGCGATCAAGATTATGCAGAATTCTCCTTTGTGAGTAATTCCTGAGGAAAAATATCAATTCTTGTTTGGGTTATTCTTGAGGCATGTTGAATAATTTTGAAATAGAGTGCCAGCTTTATCATCAGAGCAATCTTCCACAAAGGGATATAGGCGCATGGGAAGGTGTAATGCTGTAATCATTGCATCACTGTGTCTGAAACTGATAGTTACTTGTCCATTTTCTGTGGATCTTATACAGAAACTCACCAGTCATATCGGTTTGTTATTGAGGACAAGCCTACACAGCATGGCTACAGATTCCTGAGGATGAAGGAAGGAAGGAAAGGAGCAAAAGTAACTGCAGAATCAGTGCTGCTGACTAGCAGGGTCTAATTCCCGCTTTTCAGCAGTCCGTAGGCCAATGGAGGAGGAGTCACAAAAAGAAAACATATCTCTGAGGTATAGCAAATAATCCTTGCATTACATGCTGAAATCAAGCCTGTTTTATTGTGATCCTAATCTCAGTCCACACTTCCACATCTAAACATTTGTGTGCACGTCTGTATAGAGGACAGCCTCCTGCACTGACCAAGGGCCAGCACTGCAGCAGATAAGGAGCGTGAGCGTGCTTGAGCTGTATTAATCTATTATCTTCACTTTTTCCGTCTTTTTTTTTAAGCTTTTGACTCTCCACTTAAGCAGCTATTCAGACTGTTGGCGTAGTTTGAAGGTTCCTCAGAGGGTTCCTCCTTTTACAAAGACCATATTACAAACATTAAATCTGTAATTATATACAAAATTAGATGCTGGGCACAAAGCCTATCTCTAAATCAAACTGGCGTGAGGCAGGGTGGTGTTACTGGAACAGGCTCAAAATCAAGTTATGAACCATGACTTGGCTCAAATTCTCCCCCTAGTCCTCAGTCATTAGGTTTGATATATACAGGAATTTTGCAAGGACACACTGGAATTTCCAATTTATTTTTGATCAAAGTATCCATAGAACTGGACAAGAAAGTTTTGGCAACTCAGAGACAAGTTCTGTTATGACTGAGATTTCTTTAGGACCATAAATGTAACTATTCCAATTAAATTTGCTAATAATTGTCTTAGGAAATGTGAATTTGAACCTTCCTGGTAGATCAGACTGACAATTAATTAGGGTACAGCTACATTAGTGATCTTCTCATGATTGCCACTTACCACGCTTTGGCCCACAGCACAGAGCAGACTCTGAGTACACAAACTGGTTTCCTTTTGGATTAAATGAAACCAGACAATGTGTTCCAGTGTTGCTCTTAATGCCCTCCAATTATTTCTACATATTCAATCCACAGGCCCAGACTGAAACTAGCTTGAAAAGTAAATTCCCTCGAAGCATGTATCATCTGCACATCAGATACTCAACACTGGGTTTTCACTCTATAAATCCACTCTTATCAGGCCACATGCTTGCTAATGTAGATGTAGCAGTTGGCAGTTTGAGATTTTAACAAAAATCGCTTTGAGAATATTTCTGAGAGGTCCTCGGATTCAGCAGTAAGAAGCTCTTGGCTATGGAGCCGTATGCCTTTGGGAACATTTTAGGATTTAAAAGCTGTCTGTAAAATACATAGAGTTGGGCTGTGGTGTTTGTTCTTAGAATTTGCTGAAGATTGAAGGAACCAGAACTGAAGTTTGGGTGAATTTGCAAGTTGTCTCTTTTGAAAATTGATAATGTATTATCACCTAATGACTTCTGCTTTGCCACTGGTGCCTGAGAAGCACAACAGAATTTCAGTATGTAAACAAAGCTTAAAGGCTTGGATAGAGAGGATAAACGTCCAAAAATAGAGGCTGTGTTGAGCAAGTGGCCACACCTGAATATATAGCAATTCGCTTTCTAAAACTTCTGCTGTTCTTGTATCATCAAAACTTTAAAAGACAGAGATAACTTGTAAAAACATACAAATCCTTTATATTTTAATGGATGAGAGAAGATGATGGGTGAAAGAAACAGGGGAAGAAAGTGGACAAAAAGAGGGAAGTAGGCACTTGTATCTTATACTAAACTTGCTAAAGCAAAAAGAGCTGAGGCAAAATAAAAAGACCACAGGCAAAAGCAGCACTTCACTTTTTTTTTGTGTGTGTGCGTCTGAATGCAAACAAAAATAACACTCCTCTCCCTGTCCCCAATTTTTGTTAGCAAATACTTGAGCTCGTTAAGAGTCAAATCTAAGCATGGCACTGCATACAGAAGCTTTCTGACAAATTAGTCAGTCGAGTCTTTCTGCCCAGGTGACTAGACATCATCTTGAGCGCTTATACATGTGCAATTCCTTGTTTTATGAACTAAGCAAACTGGGTAAAATAGTGGGTAGTTCAGACATTCAGTCCTTCACTTCGTATCAGCCAAAACTTTTGTGGCCTCCCCATCCCATACTTGGCTATAGTGGAGCCATTTGCCAAGAAAGTGCAAAGGGTGTTTCCTAAACACATTATTACTATACCCTGGTGTGCTCTATGGAGATGCCTCACACCCGCTGGGAGCCGGCTTGTCTTGTGGGATGCTCCTGCACGTGTATGATGCTGTATGTACTCAGGGTCCATGTTCAAAGCCTCCTTTCTGCAGTTCCTCGCTTTGCTGTGCATGAATCTCTAAACAGCAAACTACACTGCAGCACAAGGCTGGATGAATTTTTCTGCTAAACCAAACTATCAAAACCAGAAGCCAATCCCAAACCATTTATATATGCAATGTGGTATTTGCTCTGAGTTTAAAAAAAAAAAAAATTAAAAAATTGATAAGTTGCATGTCTACCAGAAGACCCGTATGCTTGGGTACCTTTGCTCTCCTAAACCGGGCTTTTAGGCTCTGTGCTCTTTGCCTTGCCTGCTCTCTTTCAAATCTTCCTCATGTGTATGTAACCTATCGTCCCCCGACTGTGCAGAATTGGGCCATGTGTTTAAAGAACCTTCAGGATTTTCTCTCTTGTACCTTAAGTTATGGCAGCAGTTATGGGTGGTTTAAGAGGTAAGATGGGCATCCAACATGACCCACCAGAGCTCTGCCCTGGTTTTACCAGTTTCAGTAGGCAGTTTGGTGACATTGACAGATTTTTGAACTACATCCCCAGCAGACAGGGATGTACAATGACGGACAACTTTACTTTTATGTGCTGTCACCGCCCTCAAGTAATCAAACAATGTACACCACTTGTGAGCAGGATAGCCTCAAATTTACTACCTGATTTGCTATTTACTGAAGTGCTTTTAACTTTTTCATGTCAACTTGCTCTGAAATAAATAGAGACTCAATGTACACTTCTGTTCAGGAGATGAGTCTTTCATGAAATGCTGTGGCTAATTGCTGTAAGGGGCTGCAAAACCCAATCTTTTTCTTCATGTAGTAATAACAAAATGCCTTTAATTGCCCAAGACTTGATTTTAACAATTTGTTGCTGAGTAAAGTCAGTGTATATTAAAAAAAAAAAAAAGTCTTTGTTTTTCCACAAGTTCTGTGATAACTTCTTAGAGTAGCTTTAACAATTATGACTGTAAACGTGTAAAGCTTGGTTGTTCATCACAGATGTGATAATGTCACAGACCTGGACCACCCCGTCAGCTTGTCAACTTTAAAATATTACTCCTGGAATAATGAAAAATTACCAGCTTCTCAGTATGGCTTTTTGATTTATGGGTAGTTCCTTGGAGATTGATTAGTTGTTTTGCTTTGTTACCTGGAATGAATGATGAATATTTTAAAAAATACTTAATGTTGGATCCAGTGCAAATGAGATAATTTTACAGTGACTTGTTTAGTTGTTTCCAGAATAATTGGACATTATTACCTGCCCACCATGCGTGAACTATAGCTCTCCGGAGGGGCTAAATAGCTTCAGTTGATGTTTCCTTAATATTTCAATGCAGTTCATCTGCACTGTTCGTACAGGAGCTTTTAACAGATGGTTAACCAGCCCTGTAATGACATTTCACATTTCCTGTCTATTACTCACCAATGGAAAACGATACAATTTGATTCACTGTTCTCCTTAACTTATGACTGACTCACTTGTATACCTGTACTAAAGAATCCTGGCCAAGTGGCTCAGCGAGGTTAAATTGAAAGGGAGTTTGCTGTTACCTTGAGTGGGATCAGTACTGACGTCTACAATATTGAAGCAAATAACTTGCTCGCTTTTTTATGATTTAAGAACAAATCCTGGGAAACAAACTGGACTTTATTGGGCTTTGCCTGAGATGAGTTGGCAAATAAGACAGTTGGATAGCTACCCCGAGAGTGATTTTTTAAAAAATCATGAGAAATCCATTATGATTTGGAAATCCTTTTAAACCTCTGGCTCTGCAGGTAGAGGTGGGAGAAGAAGTAGCAGTAGTTAGCTGGGAGGCCATCAATAGCTGACCTTGGTTTCTGAAAAATGTACTATTTGTTCAATTCCTGAATGTCAAGGCACCGCACTTCCCACTCCTTTGGCTTCCCTGACCATCCGTGTTGTTTCAGCACCTGCAAGTCAGCCTCCTGGAAACCAAGAGCCACCTCCAGGCATTGCCCACAGCGGGGAGGCACCACCGCTCTCTGTCTCCTCAGCTGCTGGGAGACAGCCGGGAACAGAGGTCGTCTCGCCTTTGGTGCCTTTTGGGCAGGGGGGAGGGTGAGGGCAACACATAATCCAAACACATCTTTGTCTCCACTGGGCAGTATTTAAGTAGCTTTTTTTTCAAGAGTTTATTTTTACTGGATAGTTTTATTATGCTGCTTTTACAAATGGACCTTTTAGATACCTAGTGTCCTTTTGTCTGATGACCTATCAGTATTTTATTTGTCAATAAAGATCTTGAGCATTGAGAGGGTAGCAGGAAAAGGACACTTTTGAGGAGACATTCAGAAAACTGCTGTTTCAAAACATAATCTTGCCTGTGTGCTGTCAGAAGTTGCACACCAGGAGCTGGATCTGTAGGCAAACAAAAAAACTTTTCTCTTCCTGCTATCCTTGTTATTCTCCTTTGATCCACTCTCCTCTACCTTCTTCCTTTTCTGTCTCTATAACATTTCCAGTTTGACCTTGTTGTCTCATCTCTAGGCTGTTTGCGTTTGTTGAAGGCTCCTACACCCATGTTTGTTCTATATGAGTCTGGTTTTGCAAACTCTTGTCTTTGCCAAAGGATGGAGGTCAAATAGGAAAGTGAAGAAAGATGCTATTTCAGCAATCAGTAGCCTTCGATCTGTTGGTAACACCTCTAAGGACTGGCTAGTGGAAAGGCACCTGGACTGGACCCCTGGGATCACAGAGCCCAATCCCCCACAGCTACGAGCAAGCACAAAATAGAAGCTTGGTCTGGAGATGCAAACCAAAAAATTCCTGCAAGCCCCAAAATGTTCCTCAGGAATCTTTAGCAAACTTCACAAGGAAGCACAAGAGACCTCTAGCAATTTCAGGTATTACGGTGCATCCCAAGAAGGGAATGAGGACATTGCCAATGGCTTCAGACACTGCTTTAAGCGGAAAACCTTCCATAATCTGAAGTGCACCATGTACTGAGCTGGTGAAGAAGGGAACCCTACAGGAGGAAGCCTTCCTCGCTTTCTGGAGCTTGCCCAAATTGCCTGGTTGTCTCAAGAGCTCTCCACTTTTTAGTAACCTGATCCTACAAAAACCTTTTGTTCTTACATTTCTTTCCTGGCTAATGTCTGCTTTGCAATGTAGCTAGTTGACACGTGGATTACACTTCTATCCAGTTTTCTTTCTTTGCTCATTAAGTGTCTGGCCTCTTAGAGTTTTCTTGACTTGAATTTTTGGTATCTTGCTGACCACAGCTATCTGTAGGAGTCTTTATGATAAATGTATATGCTGGGAAATAATTTTGTTATGATGGCAAAGAAATGGGCGTGGGATGACTGCTGCTTAGTATTTGGATTGTGCTACTTTATTGTTTCCGTCCGTGTTATCTCCATCCCTGTCTTCTCCTTATAGGCTCTTTGGGCCATCACTACCTACTTATTGTGTATACTTTACCAAATACCTCGTTGGAGTCTCTAAGTGTTGCTGAAGTCTGTTACTAAAATTTGACATGGTAGAAAGCAAAGAGAAGAGAAGATCATATGCAGAGTTCCACCATATTATTTTGATGTCAGAAAATCAAACTGAAAGGAGACCCTTTTTCCACTTTTCTGTAAAAAAAAAAAAGCTTATTTTTATTCATAAAAGAGGCTGCTTCTTTAGCTGGAAAAAAATTTTCCCCTCTCACTAGGAATATAAATAATTTGAGCAGAAGAGAACAGAGAAGCCACATTAATCATGTATGTATGGATATATTTTATTTCAAAATTATTTTCTTAAATCTAAAAAACATTCATGACTGTCTTATTCAAGTACAGTAGTTTTCATAATATAGTGGACATATATAAGTATTTATTTTTTTCCCTAGAGACTTGGGTTTAAAAACATTTTTCTTTTTAATATCCAAAATTCATGTAAGGTTTAGGATTGACTTAGGTTGAAACCATAATTCTTAAAACGCTTGTGCATATGCTTGACTTCAGGAATGTAAGTCTCTTTCAGTTCAATAGAACAACTTTGTCTAAGTTATATGCTTAAAGAAGATCAAAGCCTGAACCTAACTTTCTAAATAGAAGTTACAAACATTAGTTATAATGATCTAAGCCATGAAAAAAAAAAAAAAAAGCCTTTTTAAAAATGACCGTAGTTTCAAATGGGTAAGACAGGATAAACTGTAGGTGAGAGGTGGAGCCCGGATCTGTGCTGGTCCTGTGAGTTATCCCTGCATGAAAACCAGCTTTTGCAGAAGAAGTGGGAGGCAAAGCGGGGCAATGGAAATGGAGACACATGGCAGAGAATGGAAAAAAGCTGAGCTCGGTGAGGCTCAGAGAGTTTCCAACTCTTTCAAGTGAGTTTTAGGCTGTAAAAAGAGTTGGAGAACCACTGCTACACCTAACACTCCTGAGTGCTAGTTCCTTTGCAAGCCCAACTTTGCCATGCTCGTAAAAGCTTCAGTAAAAATCCTGTTGCACCCACTGAGAAGGGTTGGTAAAAATTATTTCGACTTGAGAAAATTGCAAGGGCTTGATAGCCATCATTTGGAGACGCACAGTGTCTTGGCTGTCTTTACCCTCTCTTTACTGTAGCTCCAAGCAAAGCAGGACAGCTGTAGAGCCTCTGTTTGGCTCTGCGGTGAGCAGGGGGGAGGTTTCCAGAGGCACAGAAGGGGATTAAGCAGACAGCCACTGCTGGACGCCCGTGGTAGAGAGGCATCCTTTCCTCTTTGTGTCGGTCAGAATTTTTTCCATCTGCCTTTTCCACACTGACGGCACAGTGAGGTTATCAGAGAGTTCATGTGGCTGCTAAAGAAGTTCAGGGCTGATTTTAGGGAGGGGGCTGCTGGAAACTTTGAAAAAAATTAATTTCCTGTGGAAATATGTTTTGTGTCTTGGTGAAATACCAGGACCTGAACATGCTTCTGGTTTTAATAAAAATGTTTAGGGCTTGGGTTTTGTTTTTTGTCAGTTGAAGAAAATTCAACCATCTCCACTACAAAGCATCTTCTCCATGTGAGAGAGCAGATGGAAAGTTTGGTTGCCCAGATGGTCTCCAGGGATTTTGTAGTAATGGATGGTCATTTTAACTGCTCTCCCGTGGAGATCTGAGACATACATGAAGGAGGGAAGGCAAGGCTCCAGAAGCAGCTACTGAGCACCGTGCGTGGTCGTGGAAATTGGAAGGCTCCAGAGATACAGCCGGAAGGAAGAGTCACTGGATGCAGCCGAGGGAGACAGGCAAAGGCTGGAGGAAGAGGAAAAGGGAGTATCTCTAAAACTGTGCAGCAGCAGGAAGAGTATCTGAAGGAGCGGAGATGAGACCACACAGACCAACAGATACTCTCTGCGATGCCAGTGACATCCTGGAGTAGTGGCACCCACCCCCAAAAATCATTCTTGTATTTGTCTTGTTACTGTAGCCTTTATTGCTAATGCTGTCCACATATATTTTAGTCTGTGGGGAGAGAGACCATTATTATAATACATCCTCAAAGCATAGCAGTAAATATTTTCTCTACAGCCTTTATAATGCACACAGAGCCCTGGTGTAGACTTGGATGAAGTACCAATTTGCCATTTTCTTGCAGAGGCGTCCCTGGGATGGGCTTTTCGTCCCACTGCTCCTGCCCCCAGATTGCATTTATTTAGTCACCCAAACTACTGAAACCCTTTTTTTTCCCTAAACGTTTGCAACACATTGTGGGTGGCAAAAGATTTTGAACCCTACGGGTCATGCAGTGCTATACGCAACAGGAATACTGATTTCTTAGTTCTTTACTAGAAACAACCAAATAAAACTTGATGAAAAATGTACTCTGTTTATTAGCTTCCCTATTAGCAATTTGAAATTATATAACACTTACTTGTTCTAGTTTGCTCAATAAATATTTTAGTGTTTCTTGTAGTCATGGGATTTCTTGAAGAGTTTGCTATAGACTTTCAGTACTTCATATTCAAAATTTGAAGTCTACAGAGCAGTCAAGACTTAGCGCTCATATTAATGTATATTCTCGGTTACATCAGTAAGGAAGTGCAGCTTTTTCAATCCTGGGTAGGAAATGAAGAATTTGAAGCCTCTGAAGATTTTTATTTCCCAACAAGAGAAACACTTTTTTTTCCCCTTTTTTTCAAGAACAGATAGCAAAAAAAAACCCTGAGATAGGCATGTACTAATCTGTACCTAAAAATTGAAAGCACAAGCCATTTCCTTGTACACCTTTCAGAGCTATAGCTACAAAAGTTGTTGTAAGGTTTGTTGGCTAAAAGCATGGAGTTTCAGCACAGTTACAGGCAAAGAGTGTGTGACAAGTGTAATCACGTTGTTTCTGGGTTATCCTTGCCCTGGTTTAGATGCATAACTTTGAAAATCTTATCATGGCTATGCAAGTTACAGAACCTTGTCTACAGGGTGGAAGCTCCAATGTGCAAAAGAGATTTTCAGCCGGTGTGAACTGCCATAGAATCATAGAATCACAGAGTGTTTTAGGTTGGAAAGGCCCTTGAACATCATGGAGTTCCACCCCCCCTGCCATAGACAGAGACACCTCCCACCAGACCAGGTTGCCCAAGGCCACGTCCGGCCTGGCCTTGAACTCCTCCAGGGATGGGGCCTCAGCAACTTCTCTGGGCAACCTGTTCCAGTGCCAGTCATGTTGCAGTCATGGTGCCAGTGAAATAAATAAAGTTTTGACAGCCTGTGTTAGCTGAGTTCGAGCTCCTATTTTGAGGTACAAAATTCGGGAATGCCAAAGAGCAGAAGTCAGGAGAATGATGGAATCTGTTTACAGCAACTTGTTGCAAAATTCATCCAGGCTCAGAAACAGATACTCTCTATTTTTAAATTGTGGTAGTACCCAAAAACCCAAACAGACCAAGGTCCCTGTTCCTACCCTGTATCTGTAATTTATCAGAGATAGCCTTTGCCTCAAAGAGTTTGCAGTCTAAATATAAGACAAAGGATGAGGCAAGATGCAGTGATATAGTGAGGCAGTGATTTCCCCCCATTTTTGCAACAGGTCAGCATCAGCATCAAAAATGGAACCCAGCCTTCAGACTGCTGGTGCACCGACATGTCACGTTGTGGACTAAGGCTGTGTACCGTCAATGCCAGTTTCAAAGCTCATTGGGATACAAATGAAAAAATGCTTAGGCAGTTGTCTTTCGGATCACTCATGTCTTTTTCTGCAGACATGAGGGAACAGAAAATCAAAATTATTTGTATGAAGGATGGTTTTGGTTTGCTTTATTGCAGCAGTGTTCAGTAATTCTGAAAACACAGGTTAATGCATTGTGAACATGTTCAGATCCTGAAGCAGTAGAATTGTATTTAAATTAGCTGCAAATTGAGAAAGATTTATTTCGTGTTGAAATATGGATGGAGGAGAAAAATCTCTGATGTGCAGTCCTCAAAGTAAGGTGAGATAATTTTACTAACTGGAGGGATAAGTCCCCAATAAACAATTCCTGCAGGTGTTCTGCCAGGGGTTTCTTTCCCCAACATGGAAGCAGTCCAAAAACACACTCACTAGAGTCATTGATGTGACAATTTGTGTTTGTTCTTCAGAGCCATTTTGGTTTTCAGTCCTCATTGGCAAGCCTAGAAAGAAATTCTTGAAAACACTCCCCCCCTCAAATAAATTGTAACTGTCTGAATAATCTCTTGTGGAATTTCTGTGTCGGAGCAGACCTGTGGTCCTCCTTTTCCTTACTCATTCTGAGAGTTGTCAGGGGCCAACAACATGAAGGAGCTGCAAAATATCCTAGCTTAGGCTGTTGATTTAATTACAGGTCCTTATTACTTAGACCTTGGTTTATGTCCTAAAATACAAGGTTTTATATACCTTCCAAAATGTGAAATTCCTCACTAATGCGCCTCTGAATGTTTTTATTATTCATGTAAATCACAGGTGGCATGATGAACAGAAAAAAACTCTAAATGATAAACAAGTTTGGAACTGAAAAGAGGGTGAATTAATTAAAAGCCTTCTGGCCCAGTGTAGGGACTGTTCTGTGAGTCACTGATTTTTTCCTGAAACAATGAAGTGTATTATTTCAAGAAGAAGCTGAAACAAGAATACAGGAAAGAAAATGTTTTTTATAAAGTATAAAGAATGGCAGGTAACTATATTTTGACACTATGTTTTATTATAGTAGAAGTTATACTATTACATCAGTTTTTACGAAAGTTCATCACTGTAGTACCACTACTGTATTTATTATTATGAGGAGCAGAGCAATCAATGTGTTAAATAGCTGTTTTGATAATTTTCAAAAGTTTTTGAGTTTTTTAATCCTAAAAAAGGGAAAGTGCTGCTGTCCTGAAAATATCTAAAATTTGCTAATGGTAAAAAATGGGATAAATGGTAAAGTTACTGCGTTCATCAGTCAACCACCCCAAAACATTTGCAACTGATTATATATTTCAAAACTTGGCTCAGAGTCGTGAGGTTCCTTGTAAGCAACATGCTGTATTGTGCCAAATGTAGGAAAACTAGAAGGTACTTCTGAAATGTGCTGAGAAAAAAACTTTCTTGTTGTTGTTTTTGTTATAATAATAATAAATAATAATAATAATAAATAATAGGACAAAGGTATGGGAATAGGTTTTGACTAGTAATAAGCCACTCAAGGAAGACCACAAAGTTACAAAAACTAAGGCCATAATAAAAATATCTCATGTATGTAACATTTCCTATTTTATTGCCTACCAGTTGCTGTTAAACCATACTCAGGTTGTGTCTCTTCCTGCTCTTGCTGGAATATTTGTCATGAGAATGAGGTGCCAGAACCTGAAGGCTTGTCCTAGGAGAGAAAATAGTCAGTCAGGGTTTATTGCAAGAGTCTCCACAAATGGTGGTCTGCGAGTCAAACACATTTTTCTCCCTCCTCCCTTTCCTTTTTGTGACTCATGTCTGGTATGCCTTGGCTTCTTAAAAAGGCTTGCTACCACACACAGTGGACATCACTCATCCCTTTCCCCACTCTCTTACACCTTCTTTCTCCTTCCTTCTCCTCACTGCTGCTCTTTCAAGAATGTCAGACTCCCATCCAGACTTTGTACCTTAAGCCCTTTTTTCTTCCTGATGGTTGGCTGTGCCCTGCTGCATTGCCACCAGCGATGGTAGGAGAAAGCTGACCTCCCTGGACCATAGCCATGTGTATATCTCACTGCAGCATCTCTTGGACACTGGGATCCGGGATGTTGCTGTTTTCTGTCTGTTCTGCTTCAGTGGAGGAAAGTTTTAAATTGCTGATACTTTTTAGGTTGCACCCTTCCTACCCTGTGCTATTAGTAAATTACGCTGCCATTTCTAGTCCAAGAGGGTGGGATCAGACTTGGGACATACTTCACAATTAGAGTTGCACAGAATATTTCAAGTAATATGTACAAGCTCATCGGTGTATTGGAAATATGTAGGATCTGCATGTGCAGTTGTCTCTGGGTAACCATGATTCAACTTTTGTTACCCGTGATGCACATTTTTTTCATCTAATTCTCTTCATCAGATGCATTTTTTACAGCTCAAGGAAAGAATTTGTCTATTATTGTCTTCTTTGATTTGGACTGTATTAACCAGATGTTGTTAGATTGGTACTCTGACCCTGTGATAATTTATTATCACTTGGTGTTTTTTGTTTTTTTCCCCTCTGCTCAACTTGACCTGCTACATTAAAGGGCTCTCCAATCCCCTACTTGTTATCTGTTATTTCTGGTTCCAATCAAATCCCCATTACAGTCAATGCAAGTATTTTCAGTAATATCAGAGTGCTTGGAATTGAGCTCCAATCAAAAGTGAAGCAGACATTAGTGAGCTAAAAACTATGTCAAATATTGGCTCACTGAAGTCACAGTCTTACTGCAAAAAACAACCCAGAAAAGAATGGCTTTGTAGCTTTCAGCTCCTTAGCTTTTTGTGCTGCAGTAGTCATGCCACCTGTTTCAGTTTGGGGTTTTTTTTAATGTGAGTTTTGTATTCCCCTCCATATTGGGCAGCTGGTTTTACTTGAAACTTCACTGAATTGTGGTCATACCTTCATACCACTCTCATCTTATTTGGAGCAGCTAGTGCGAGCAGCAAGCTGGAGACCTACTGTGTAGTCCTTTTACACTGTATAGTTTCTCCCACGGTACAGCCACACTCTGACCCCTATTTTTAAGCTAAGTCATTGGCCTGACCTCAAGGGAGGGAAACTGCAGAGAAAAGGAATGGTTCGCATTGCAGCCACCCCCAAGAAACTCAAGTCCAGGCAGAGGTATCTTGCTCATAACATGGGAACTGAAGTTGTGTGCCATCTTTTGCATGGACCATGCAGACTTGTTGCCTCATTGAGCTCATTAGCCATTAATAAGCAAAAAATTAGCAGGTCTAAATGCAGCACAAGGCCATCATCTACATTAAAATTTAAAAATGTAGATGAAAGTAGTCTGGAAGGTAATGAAGAGCAAGGTGTTTCTGAGGAAACTTTTGCTCCTGCTTAGGCTATACTGATATATCAAAGATTTCTCCAGGTCCCTCCATGCTAACTTCTGCAGTGCTCATTGAAACTAGTTTAAATTAGTAGCTAAAATTATGAGGACATCACAAGTCCCATTTAAAATGAGAACATATCGGGCAATGTTACTTTAAAAAAAATTACTAAGAGAAAACGTCCAATTTCTAAAACACACTTAAACTGAACTTAATTCCTGGATCATGACAACTAGAAACTAACAACAAGTATCTTATATCCTGTCTCTAAGAGAGTCTGGTTTAGACAATACATAATACATGCTATTGCGTATGTTGAATAGCTTCCTAGTCTTGGTTGTTATGTCTTTAAGGCAGTTCAGCAGCAAAAATGCAGATAAATGCAATTTAACCAACCTACCTATTGGCTAGAACAAAGAGTAACAGAAACAGATGCTTCCAGATTCCTCGTATGTATTCAGTGGGTATGTTTCTTGCACTACATCCTATAGGTACTGAACTTGAGGAACAGGATATGGAACATAAGGCTATCATTCTTACTAACATGATTACAAAAATCTTATTGTATTAGCAGCATTCCAGTTTTACTTACAGAGTGCTTAACTGAATTAGTAAGTTCTACATTTGTGTGAGATACTATCATTATTTAACTCTGTAATTTACTATGAAATCCTTATTGCTTTGTCACAGGAGTTTTATGACCATTTTTCTTAATGATAGGGGCTGCCTTTGCACCAGGGGACTTTTTTTTTTTTTATTTAATCGTGGTCTTAAGAGATTTGAAACTTCAGGGATTAATAAAGTATCCCCAAAATCATAAAGCAAATCACAGCATACCAAATCATTTCTCCTTTGAGACCGGTGCCAAACATTTTCTGTGGTGTTCCAGTGAAACTGGACACTTCCAGCCCAATGGCTAGTAAAGTCAGCAAAGAAAAGAAAAGAGAGTGACTATGTGACCAAACTTTTATTTTCAGCGCATAGCTGGAATTTCAGCCTCTCTGCACAAGTCCTTGCCATTACAATTTATTAGATGTTTTATGTAGCAGATTTTATTGAATGATTTAGGTAGTCTTGACTTGATCCTTTCCAAATGTGTTCAACAGTATTCTGCTACATGCGAAAGCGTTTTTATATTCTCACTTTCATGTAACTAAATCTCTGAAATCTAGATAAAGTTACGCGCCTGCTACATATACTGTTTTCCTTTCAGAGTTAATTTGGAAAGCCCTGTATGGCCTGGCCTCTGCAGCCCTTTCCAGAAGATTTAAGATTATAAATTAGATTGTCTGACGTGCGTCGGCATTTCGAGCCGGAAGGCATGTGTCTGCCAGCAGGAAGAAGAGGGGCACTGGAACCACCAAGCTGACTAAGAGCTATTAAGCTCCTGGGAGTGTGAAGGTTAGGATAAAAGGAAATGGAGAATATTAAAGATGCAGGAACTACATTTTCCAGAGCATATCTTGATTCCATGGTGTATTGATCTGCAGTCCTGGATTTCATCAGATGTAATAGCTCGTCTTCAACGCGCTCATGAAAAGAACGGGGGAGCAGGGGAGGCAGCCTGAAGTAGTTGTTCTCCCCAAAACCCAGGGAGCAGCTCTGCTTCTGTAATAAGTATGTATTACAAACCTTTTGATTTGCATTCAGATACATCCATATTGCAACAGAATTTATAATCTTTGTTCTGAAGGAAAAGGAGAAGCTTTCATCTCCTAAGTCATCTTTTAATGATAATTCCCCCAGAAAAACAGTTTTGATGAGATATAGCATCCTTTATGGCACCCTGTATCTCTTTTGAGAGCCACCATTGCCAGATCAACGGATATTTTTTAAAAATGCTGCTTCAAAATACAGGAATGGCAATTCATGTATTTTCAGGTGTTATGAATTCCTTATCTGATGGTAACTCCCAAATCATAACAAAGTTAGACACAGTTTTTAATCCATTCTTAGTTGGTTTGCTTTAAATTATTTTCTTGTCATTCTGATGTATAAATTTGTTAACTTTATACATGCATAGTGCATATACACACATCTGCACATATTCTGCATGTCAATTTGAAATAATGTGACATTATTTACTGAGTTACATTTCCGTGAAAACTTAATGCCTTTTTCTCTTCCTACCAAATCTAACTTAAGCCTTAATTTTTAACTTTAACCAAGGGATCATTCTAATTTTCAGTATAATGGATGAAATTGCACAGTATAAACACTACACATCAAAGAACTTTCTTGGACATTATCAATGCTGTTCATTTAAGTAGTAAATTTATAAGCAATGGGAAAAACATTCCTATAGATGAAGCCTGAGCCAAAGAGAAAAACAATTTCCATTCAGTTCTGGAAATTAGAATCCTCTCTTACAGATTTGACCATGTATCTTTGCAACCTGGAGGACACACATATGTTTATCGACTGTACGTACCTTCTTACAAGGAAATCTGTTTATGTGCATGTAAGAGCCACTGCAGACCAGAGATCTGTCTAGCCTGGTTTCCCACCTCTGTCAGTGGTCACTAGCAGATGCCCACAAAATGTACGCAAAGGGGTAATCCCAGAGGGATACATACCTGGGCCATTCTCACGCCTGAGAAAGTCTCCAGCCTGGAGACGTTTTGAGTCAAAGGTAGCACCAGCGTTGTGCTTGATGAACTTCCTTTCCAATAAATTGTCCAATAGATCTCTGAAACCATGTTAGTTTGAGAGCTCCCAGAAAGCCACATGGCAACATGTTTCGCAGCTTGCCTGCAGGTCATGTGAAGAAATACCTCCTTTGTTGTGATTATAACCCTGGCTGGTTTTACCCTTTTTTCTTGTATTATAGGGGTAGCCAATAATGTTCCATATTCACTATCTCTACATCACCTAGAATTTTATATATGATTTGTGTAAAGTTAACTCTTTTATTTTCTCCCTCACCCTCCACTCCTCACTCATTGAAACTAGATTGTGGTCACTCATCAAGTGGAGACTCTCCCATATCATCTTGACCTTCTCCAAGACATCTCTAGTTCTGAAATATCTGCCTAGAAATAGAGGCTAGAAATCAACACTACCCCTGTAATCAAGAGGCAGGTGTGTTGTGGGTTTATCTAGGGAGATGGTATTCTGGTATGATTTTCCTTTCCTATACTACTTGCTTTTTGACCACTACTGAACACTGAGCTGTCTATCTATCAGAGCTCAGAAATCTTTTCCCTGAATAATAGTCGATAGTCTGAAAACTCTTATTTCATATGCAAAACTTGCATGGCTTTTTTCCCAAGAGTATTACTTTACATTTCTCTGCATCAAATTTAATCTGCCATTTTATTGCCCAGTTACTTAATATAGTGAGGTCCTTCTGGAGCTCTGCAATTGACTTAGCTTGTTAATATCCTGAATAATTTAGCTTTGATGCCAACTTTGTCATCTTACTCTTCATCCCCTCTTTCATCTGATTTCTGAAGAGCACAGACCCTATCACAGAAATCAGAGGAACTCCACACTTGACATTCCTCCTCTGAAAAAGAAATTTTTTTTTTTTCTCTGTGTTCCTCACCTTTTCATCAGTAATGTAAACATGTCCCGACCTTCTCTCCAGTCCCATGGAAATCTGATTATCCCTAAGAATACTTGGGTAAAAATATTGTTGAAAACCTTTTGAAAACCTAGGCAGCCTACAGCAACCGTATCTCCTTTGTCCACATTTGTTGTCTCAGGTAATTCTAAGAGATATGCAACAACATGACTTTTCACTATAAAAGCCATGTTGACTATTTCCTAAGAAAAAAGTTATCGATTTGACCATTTATGCATATATCCACTAATTCTTTTCTTTCAGTTTAATGTTTTGATGCAAAGTTGATAGCAGCTTTGGCTACTTATCTACTATTTCTGGCCCAAACTCTTCAAGACAATTCATAATCTTCTATTTCTCACTGAAAGTCCTAGTGTCTGTAAACTGAAGAAGAAATGTGAACTCATTCCACATAGATGCTAATATACCTCTAATATGAATTTATATGACCAATTGACAACATTGGTCTACTGTCTTTGTTGATGTTACATTGAGGCATGTATCTGAAAAATTCTCAAAGTCAAAGGAGCGCTGGATATATTTCCTTTTCCACTGGGTATACTTAGACTAGCAATTAAATATGTGTTGCTGAACTAGTCTTAAGAAATTCAATTAGAATTTGATTTGCATTTGCTTCCATGATATTTTCTTCCCAGTTTAATATCTAAGCAGTAATATGTCTAATATCCATTCTTTTATGATTCAGGTTTTTTTATCTGGTTTTATTGCAGCATTGGATTCCTCCAGTCAGAAATGACCAAGTTCACTGTGCTGAAATGGTACTTGGTGGTGGGTGGAGAAAGAAAGGAAAATGGGGAATGATTTTCCACAGCCAGAATTTAGGGACCTGACTAATCAGTGCAACAAGATGACTACGTGTAGTTTGTTCTCCTTTTTCTGCAGCAATGTTCGTGGCAATGAATTTCTCTTCAAAGATGGAAAGTTTACAATGAGGGTGGTGAAACACAGGAACAGGTTGCCCAGAGAGGTGGTAGATGCCCCATCCTGGAAACATTCAAGGTCAGGTTGGATGGGGCTCTGAGCAACCTGCTCTAGTTGAAGATGTCCCTGATCATTGCAGGGGGTTGGACTAGATCCACTAGATCCAACTAGATAGAATCATGGAATCATGATTTAGGTTGGAAGGGATCTTGAAGATCATCGAGTTCCAACCCCACTGCCATAGGCAGGGACACCTCCCACTAGACCAGGTTGCCTAAGGCCATGTCCAGCCTGGCCCTGAACACCCACAGTGATGGGGCCTCAACAACCTCTCTGGGCAACTTGTTCCAGTGCCTTACCACCCTTAAAGTGAAAAACTTCTTCCTAATGTTTAATTTAAACCTGCCCTCTTCCAGTTTAAAGCCATTCCCCCTCATCCTATCGCTACATGCCCTAGTAAAAAGTCCTTTCCCATCTCTCCTGTAGGCCCCCTTTAGCTACTGGAAGGCCGCAATAAGATCTCCCCGGAGCCTTCTCTTCTCCAGGCTGAACAGCCCCAACTCTCTCAGCCTCTCCTCACAGGAGAGGTGCTCCAGCCCTCGGATCATCGTTGTGGCTCTCCTCTGGACATGCTCCACCTTTAAAGGTCCCTTCCAACCGAAACCATTCTATGATTCTATGATTCTACAAGCAGTAGTGCAAAACACAGGAGAAGACAGTGTTCCTTGCTTAATAAGTGCTCTTTGCCTCTTCTAATACACAGCCTATGGCCAATTAATCAGATTTCACGTAGGTCTGTTTATCATAGTGGCTGGAGGATGGTGATCTTGCAAAACTGTTCCTAGCTGCTACTACATGCCTCTGAAGTAGTATTAATGTATATGTAGGTCTTTTGTGAGATGCACATTGCAGGTAGGCAACAGCAGAGCCCTGGGCAGAGGGGAGAAACACTAAGGGGGTCACATCTGGAGTATCAAGGATCAGAACAATGAAGGTCTTTGAAGACAAGCTGAAGAATCATAACTGGATTCAGGGGAAAAAGTGCAGGGGAGGGGACTTTAAGCTGTGATGTGATGTAGGTAACACAACCTCGAGAAAATAATGGTTCATAAATGGCAGGGTCATGGGAGAAATCTGATTAGCAAATGTAGTTTTTATGGAAATAAATTTACTGTGTCATTTAATTCTACCATGCTAAGCTGTTTTCTCTTTAACAGCTGTAGTTAGTGTATCACTGTGTACAATGATAACAACAGAAAGCAGGTTGGTATATCTTTATCTTAGAGCTGTTCTTTCCAGTGAGTCTAGTTGATATGCTTAAGTAATAGTAATGCTATGGGTGGTGTTTTCATTATTCTAGTATTAAAGTACATTGTATGACTAGTGCTTCCTCTTCTGGAGCAATGAAATTTCAATCTAGATGAAACAATCTTCTACCTAATTACATTATGCTCCTCTAGCAATTCCAGAGGTCATACAGAATAACATTAATGGCCCAAGGATTTAATTCATAAAGCCAATTCTGGTTGGAATGAGCAGTAATCTGAAAATTGCTTTAGTTTCACTTTTTGATTACTTTAGCAACACTTGACAAAAACACGTTAAGCAAATGAAATGTAGAAATAACGTGGGAAGGCCTTGGATTTTGCAGTTGTAGACAGCCATCACTGTGATATTAAAGGTGACTTGAAGCACGAGCACACAAGGAATATCTTGAAGGCATAGAGCCTACAATTCAAAAGCCCTTCCAGGCATTTTGAAGATGGCAAAAATTCTTAAAGCATCCTCAATGATTTCTTGATTGATTTTTTTTTTTTAATCTTAAACAAATACTTGCAACAAAGAAAGTAAGATTTTTTTGTTTTGTTTTGTTTTAATGTTTTGGCCTTACAACTACAGCTGATCACCTGTGTTAGAAGGAAAGATGTTTCAACTTGAACTGGGAGATCACACTTTCAAAACTAACTAGAAAATGTCTGGAAGCCATTCTGGTATGCTGTGGTATTTATTTCAAGTTACCGAGGTAGGACTCTCAGTTTGTGGTGGTAGATGTTTATCCTTTGGTGGGATAAAAATGGCCACTGTCTCCACCGAATTCTCTTTGTGGGATGTCATTTGCAAATACGTTTGCCACCCCTGCCTATGATGCTCTATTCTTGTTCAACTCCTTCATTTCACTAACAACATTTCTTATCAGCTTATTTCCAAAACACTTTTTAATTATTTGTGGTTGCTAGTACCTTCCATTTTTGTCTATTTCAAGTTACTTGACTTCTGGAAGAAAATATATGTTTTCAGCTATTTTGGAGCTCTGCCTTAAGGGATGCAATGTGCAAGGGGTAAATGTCAGGCTTATCAAAAACACCTCCTTTTTCAGTTGAATTGAAAAGCATGCCAAATGTTTTCAGGATTTCTTGTCTTGCAATAAATCTATGCATCATTCACTTTTACAGTTTTGTTATATTTCAGTAAACTACGGCTTTTTTATGTGTTTTTTTCAGACATGGAAAGCTGAGGGCTTAATGTGGACAGGGGAACGTTTCTGGAAAAAGCTATAACATTGTTTTCTTAGGGCGATTGCTGCAACCTCATGTATTGTGTATTTTCTGCTAGAACTTGTATGCCAGGTCAGCTTATTTGTCTTCCTAGTTCTCTCATTCTATTTTATTTGGTGGTGGAAGGGATGAAAGAGACAGAGAGCAAGAGAGCAGTTTAGAGGCTTCATTATTGCTGTTATTGTAATGAAGTGTTTAAATGAAGTGCTGGCCCTTCTAAGATACTATTTTCAGCAACAGAAATACAAATGAACCTTGTGCTGAGTATAACCATTACAGAGAGTACTCTCAAATGATTATTTAAAATAAATGTGTAATCTTTTAATCAGTCTGAAGTTTATACATAAGAGTAATTACTCTGGCGTGGATCCAAGTAGTCCCTATAAGGCATTTTATTAATGCGCTAGTTAGCATAGTCAGGACACCGTTGGTAGGGCTCCGTAGTCTAAGCCTACAAGAAATTGAGGCTATCTGCCATGAAACGCTTTCCCAGTCCAGCATAAGACATTGGAATCATGTCTAAAACACAGAGGAAAAGTCAGGTATGTCAGAAGTGAAAGCAGTAGCCTGAATGCTTCTCTTTAAAGCAGTGTTAAACTTAATTTTAACTTAACAGAAGCAGAGAAGGACCAATTCTGAGAGACCTTCATGATCCTTCCAGTACTCTGCTGCCAGATTTGCACATAGGTCTCCTCTTTTGTTGCAGTCAGTGATTTTTTCTGGCTTGTGGAAAGTGCTAAGAGCAAAGACTTTCAGACTCTCTAAAAATAGCATTTACAGAGTGTATTTTTAACTCCTGAAGGATTCCACACCAGGCTGTATCACTGAATAGAGCAGCATTTGTGGTGGAAAGTAAAACATCATCTGCATGGCTGAAAAACAGAGATTGCCTAGATGAGAGATCTTTCTTTTCTCCTGGAACACGGAATAGGAGAGGATCTTCTCTAACCCCAGCTGTGCCTGTATCAAACTATGTTTATTTCTATCAAATTCATTGGCTTCCTCCTCATGGGCATGAGATGGTCCCAGTTCTAATTTGATCTGGAAGTACCCTAAGTCTGCTAAACAATTTGAATCGCTAAGCCGTGTCCACATCTACTGAAATGTTACAGAATTGCAAGCACAGATCTATTGGAGGCAGGGGCCTTCCTGAGCACTGGGTCTCTCTTCACCCCACAACTGCAGCAACCCTTCTCATATGTCATGGGAGACCTGCTCAGCTTTGCCATTCACATGAGGGAGTACCTGTCTGAAGATATCTATCTGCTTCTATCTGAAGCACCCTCAGGTCCTACTGTGTAAGTTGGGGATCTTTTCCTTAGCTCTCAGGACTGCTGGGAAAATAAATACATCAAATCTTTCCCAGCAACTTGCTTATTTCATAGAAGATGCTTTACACATCCGATGTATCATGAGTGTAGTTTTGTTATAAAACTCTGTCATTTGGCTAATACTAAAATAAAATATTTTCTTTCTCTATTGCTCAGCAACACTATCTTCTCTTTATCTGTCAGTGTTCAGTAAGAAGAGCCTTTAGCACTTGCAGCTCACAAAATACAGCATCTTTTGCTCTGTACTACTAATCCAGCTTTATTTCTCCATTTCTGCTTGAATATTCTACCTCTCCTATATATTGGCAATGCATACTGACTTTTTGGTGAAGTTTGTGCTTTCTGTGACATAGTTGTTTGGAGGAACATTGAATCCATCTTTGAAGAATTATCCTAGTACTTTTCCTCTGGCTTGATACTTGCTTTCATTGCAATCTCTTTTTGTCTCTCTGGCAGGTAAGTCTTCACTTCCTTTCAATAGTTGAATCCATCCCCCTCTTTTCTACTTTATAAAGATTTGCTATGTGTCATCGTGTTTTATACCTTACAAAGGCCAGACAGAGTAGATATAATAGATTTCCTTTGTCTAAAAAAATCAGTTATTAAAGAACTTAAAATGTCTGGCATGATCTCTTCAATAAACCCCTGTCACACATTTTTGTATGTTGTGGCACTTTCCTTTTAATTATTCTTCTTTTTTCAGCATTTGTTCTCTTATGTGTTATTTAGATTAAACCAGTGGACTCAAAGATGCCTTGGCCCGCCACCTCTTCTAAAATACGTATGCCATTATTACAAACCCCTGTATTTGTGGTTCCACTTCTTAATTTGATCTATTTGATAAAGTTTCTTCCACTGGAACTGCAATTTCATTTTCAATGCCATGGTAATTTCCATTTCTGTAGTCATCTTCCCATGTGGCTTCTCATTATCAACAACAGCGTATTTCTTAGAAGATAAGGCAAGATAGTCAAGTTTATCTGAATCTCAAATGAATGATTTTTGATGCCTAACTTATTCTCACTGGATGTGATTTTTTTATAACAGGTATTCTGGATGAATCTTTTGCTACTTGCTTCCCCGCCCCCCCTATTTACCTTGTCTTGACTCTTGGAAATTCTCGCTTTATACTTACACTTTCCTACTTAGAGCAGAGTTCTCAGCTTTTTCTCCTGCTTTTAACTCTCCATCCCTGCAGTCATTTGCATCTACTCTCATTTTGTAAAGCAATTCTTTTATTTAGCCATCTGGTCTGAAGATCTTTCTTATGAACATTTTCCCTTTCACTAGAATACAGACTTGGGCCACTTATTCACACCTTTGATTTAAGGAAATTTAAAGCCTCCTCCATACTGAAGTCCCAGACATCTTCAACTGAAGTGGATTCACTGAGTAGTTTCAGGCTGGTCACTTTGAAACACTGATCTTTTAGTAGCCAAGATCTCCTCCATTATTTTCTTGAAGTTTTCTACCTGTATTTCAGCTTTCCCTCCTTTATGGAACAAGAAGCACAGGGAGCTTTCCCCCCATCTGAGTGTCTCACCATGCACTCCCAGAATTGGATGTGCTTGTCGTCCTCCAGGATGTGAAATATTTTTTTCTGAAAGTCAACTACAGGCAACTTGATTGTGTCCCCAGCCGGTGGTGAAACACTAATTCTGCAGGAAACACAGGGGTTTAATTTTTTTAGCTGACTTTCTCAGCATGTTCGTCTCACCTCAGTCTGCACAGGGTTAGACTAGCAGAGACCACTGTTCAATCTTCTGCTTTTAGCTTTGTATATCACAGAGTTAAAGGTTTAACCTGACAATCACTGGAGTAAAAGAAAAAAAAACAAACAACACACAAAAAGATGAAAACATTGGTCTAATGCAAATAACGATGGTTTACAGCTCCCAGGAATCCCTTCCTTAGTGCTGATACGAAACGTGGAAATTAATAAATCAATGTATTGTACAATGTGTCATTTTTTTATAGCCAGCTTTTTATAGCCGCTGTTTTAGAGCCTGTTTATGTGCACGGAGAGAGGGAAGTTTTGAATTGCATTTTGTTTCATCTATTTAGACAGATATATTTACACACACACAGAGCTATGTAAGAAATGAGTGCTCGTGTGCATAATGTATGTATTTATGATGCAAACCTCCAAAGAGGCAGGTCATCGCTGTGCCTTTTCATACAAAGGGGAAAATCTGCAATTTAGAAACAAACCCCTGTCATAACAAAGTGGTTTAATTTTAGTTACAGGCCAAGCTTAAAATGTACCCAATCTAGGGCAAAGCCCATCTCTGAAGTGCACAGCCTGAGGTAAATTGATACATTCATTCCCAGCGCAGACTTCTTCTACACTGATTACTGGTCTCTACTAACAGTGTTTGCAAGACGGCTTATCTATTCTCCTCTTCTATAAGAGACACTGTTCAAAGAGCTTGAAACACAGCTGCCTCTTTACAGGCTTTACCTAGTTTTCAAAAGGAGGGGAATCACGTGGCTGGGGGTTGGATGCCTCCGCAATAGAAAATCTAAATTAATCTTCGTAGAAAGTGGGGAGCCTTGTTTGGATCTATCAGAAAGGGAAAGCACTTGTAGGTGAAATCTTCTTAAGACCAAAGTGAAAACTTGGAGGGAACCCTGTGAAAACGCGGGATGGCGAGGCTTCCTGGGCATTTCAAACAAAAGAAATTAGCTCCCTGCATAAAAGGTTCCTGGTTTAAATGTGAAAGTTTTCACCATGAAGAGGCAGTGCAATGCCGAAAGTCTAAACAGACTGAGAGTTTAACATTGAGCCTCTCCATCTGGCTCTGGCACAGCCTCTCTTCTTCCTCACCTTTTCCCTCAGGGCAGGAGCCGTGACACCAAATGCACATTTGCTTCATCTTATTGGGAAATGAAGCAGTGGACTTAGGTGCATCCTAACTTCTGTAGGCAACATTTCAGTAACTTCTCACTTTTGAATTATTATTTTGGCCAGCTGGCCAAAACCACGAGGCTGGAAAAGATATCAGGAAGAGACCTCTTTTGGTGTTTCTCAGTCTCAGCCCTATTTCATGCGCCAGTGTGGGAAGGCTGTGCTGTGGCAGGAGAGAGGGTCTGTCGGCATTAGGATGTCTTGCAGACCACTGCTGGTCCGGGAAGCACGGAGCTCATCCATCTCACCCTGACAGTGCTGCCCTGCTCCCCAAGACGGGGAGCAGTGAGAGAGGGGAGTTATAGCCAACAGGGATGACCAAACTGTGGGTGAGAAAAATCAAGGTAACAAAAGGAGAAGGTGAGAAAGAGGGTATTGCAAAAAGGGCAGCCTGTTCATATAAAGACATAATCCAAAGGTGTAGGCTAGTGGAGACTGACAGCTTTTGGCTTTCTTTTTAATGAACTTTCATGGGAGGAAAAAATACTTCTTTTCTTTGTGCGAGACTTATGAGAGCACAGAGCTGTTCCCATGCGCATTGCTGTTTGTTTGCAGTCTGAGCTGCTCAGTTGCTTAAAAGTATGTAAGGGAGGAGATCTTTCTCTTCTTTTTAGAGCTCTGCTAACCAAGGATTTTTGGTATCTGAAGGGCTTGCAAGATGTACAGAGCTACTGCACCACAATCACCATAGATTTGTAGTGCAAAATACATCAGAAAATTTCTGGTAATGTAAATCGGATGCTTTTGATCTGCCATCACTATGGCTTTTTTTTCCTCAGTTTGTTGGAGAGAGAAACTTACAGGATGATGAATGAGCACTGACTTCTGTCCCAGGCTGCACTCAGTGTAAAATCCATTGGCTTTTCCAAACTGACCGTTGTTTGTCCTTCCCATTCATGGGAAATTAGGCTTCTGAAGGGTGACATCACACTGGACAAGCTCACATAGCTGTTTCTCGTTTTTAAATGTTAATTCACTTGCACTTGGAGATCTGGAGTGTAACTGGGCAAAAGGGAGGTGATGTACCCATAAGCCTGTTACAAATATATTACAGCAGGGCTGTGGCTTGTCCTGCCACCTGCTGTTTTGAAAGTGACTGTTTTGCATATCTCTTGTACTGGAGATATAGCTGCCTACATTTCTAATAAGTGAATAGCACAGTAAGTATCCTTTTTTTTCTGTCAAAATGTTTTGTGTGTGTGTTTGTAGAAGAGCTGATCCCAATATATGGGGTTTCCATATGCAAAGCTCTACACCTGAGACAGTGACGTTTCCTTTCCAGAATGCTGTTTTTCATTTCAGAAACAGGTCTCTGGCAAGAAGGAAAACAGCAGCACTTACGATATGAGTGGGGACCGTAGATTAGTGTGCAAGTTCCCCTGGGGATTTCCGTGTTCCAGTTTTGCACTTCAATAGGCCTTAGGCAGCAGAAATTGCATGCCTACATCAGTTAGATTTTGTTTCTTCTTGAATTATGTGCAAGATACGCAACCCAACCCTCCTGTAAAAGACTCGCAACATGCAAGCTCACATAGCCCCCCATGCAGGGGAATTTTCTTTTATGGAGACTGGCCTAATGTGTGAAATCATGAAGTTAACCCCTTGGCATTAGCAGTGGGCCTTTGCCTTCACAGTTTAAGACTGAAAATTCCCAAGTGCCGATCCCAAACGCTTCTGAAGCCCAGTGGACACGGCTGCAAGCAGAGCAACTTCCCACCTCCAGATATATTTCATTTCCCCAAGCTTAATACAGTAAAATGCATCAGACAGATCTCACTGAGTCTTTGGAAGCAAGACCACCCAGGGGCACCTCTGAAAAATTATTCTGAGTGAACATGATTTGAGCAATTTAGTACAAGGTCAATGAATCTGGCTTTTTTTTTTTTTTCTTTTTCTTTTTCTAACATCTCTTCTTACTTCCTCCCATTTCACAATTGTGAAAAAGTCCAGTTTGATTTAAAACTGCAACACCACCCAATATTCATCTTTGCACAAGGCAAAAGAGGAAAACATTTTAACAGCTCTGCGTAGTTAGATTCACTCAGATAGTGAATGAAAATGCTTACAAGTAGCAGGTTTATGCACAGCTGTAGCCTTTCATTTGTTTTAAGTACCTGTTATTTTAAAATTATTCCCTTAAAAAAAAAAAAGAAACATGCATTTATTTCTTCTTCTTGCAAAGACAGCTGGGAGGACTTGTGAGCCATTCACATGGAGACAGAACCGGCGGGGGAAGTGGCCTGTTAACACTAGGATCTCACCTGCTGTCAGATCAGGCTCGGTACAGAATAGGATGGGAGACTTGGATGGGGGTCTGTGGGGCTTGATCCGACGCCAAGGCAGGGCTCGTCTCAATTGCTTAAAGACATGCTCCTGCAGACAGAGCCAGTGTGAGTGCTGCCGTTGACTTCCAGGGAAACACCGTTGGAAGCTTCTCTCCATCCCTCCTCCCCTCGCTCATGTGCTCTCCCTCTTTTTCTTTATGTCTCACCTCTTTCACTTTGTTTCTGGCCTTTGCAGAGGGGGCAGCAATTCGGCCAGGGTCTCTGCCAGTAGATTAGGGGCCCAGTGCTCTTTCTCACTGGACTCAATAGAAATCTTTCTTATGACTGTAAAGGCAACTTGACTGAACATAAATTATCAGGCATGGGGGATTAGCTGTTGCGTTGAACTTAAGTAATGATCACAGGTAAGAAGTAAAAGAAATATTTTTGCAAGCAAGCTCTCTTCTGGAAAGATATTTATAAAAACAATTAAGGTAAATGAATGATTAATTCAAGTGCTTTTTCAGAAAACGAAAGAGATTATTACTTTCTCCTGCACAGAAATTCATTGAATGGGAAATTATCAAATACAGCATTTACTGCATGGACTCCAGACAAATCACTGAATTCAGCAGCACCCTTCCTGACTCTCATTTCCTACATAAGAGGAGAACCGTCCTCTGGGCCTGGAGAAAGAAAAGATTAATAAACACTAGAATGAAAGAAGAAAGG
The DNA here is from genome assembly GCF_000708025.1 of Charadrius vociferus. NCBI lineage: Eukaryota > Metazoa > Chordata > Aves > Charadriiformes > Charadriidae > Charadrius > Charadrius vociferus. The sequence continues at coordinate 1,176,793 of NW_009649936.1, forward strand.
GAATAATTGTACTATTTTAACTATAACACATCCCTCAACTACTTGGTCTCACTGCTGTTTCTCACAAGAAACTTTCTAGGTAACTTTTGCCCTGTTCAACGCTCAGTTTCTCAGTTACCAGCTCCCTCTGTGTGGACTAGAAATGGACTATGCAGGCCTTGGATCTGCCCTGCCAGCCACATGGAGCATAAGGATTCATGGGGAAATCCATCATAAATCCCACAGCCCTCAAATCGATCCCATAGAGGGTGTGCTCTCTAAGTCTGCTCCCTTGGCCCTCTTCCATAATCCTAACTTCCTCCTTGCTGCAAGCTTCCTTTAAAAATCTCAATATCCTTGGCTACCCCAAAGGCTGTGGGAGTTGGCAATTCTGTGCAGAGCTCTGTTGGTATTCTCTGCTGGAAAAATCCTGGGTGAGCTGCTCCTGGGCCACCGTGCCGCATGGAGAGATCAGTTTCTTCTTTGGCCTGATTTGGCTCCAGGGCACATCCTGTCCAGAAAGATAAAGGAGAGGTACTCGCACCCTCAGGGAGGAAGGAAGATGTTTCTACATGGGTTTTGCTGCCCTCTCACAGGCAGTTTGAACTTTGTCCTCAAAAAGTTTGTGCCTTCCCACTAGGAGACAGAAGAGTAGAGGGCAAGTTCCCGGGATTTGCTGACAGGCTGGAGAGGTGGGCCCAAGCAGTTCATGCAGTTCAACAAGGCCAAGTGCAGAGTCCTACATCTGGGTCGGGGCAATCCCAAGCACAAATACAGGCTCAGCCGGGAATGGCTGGACAGCAGCCCTGAGGAGAAGGACCTCAGTGTGCTGATTGACCAGGCACACAGCATGAGCCAGCAATGTCGCAGCCCAGAAGGCCAACTGTATCCTGGGCTGAATCAGAAGTGTGACCAGCAGGTCAAAGGAGGTGATTCTGCCCCTCTACTCTGCTCTCATGAGACCCCACCCGGAGTACTGCATCCAGCTCTGGAGTCTCCAACATAAGAAGGACATGGACCTGCTGGAGCGTGTCCAGAGGAGGGCCACGAGGATGATCCGAGGGCTGGAGCACCTCTCCTGTGAGGAGAGGCTGAGAGAGTTGGGGCTGTTCAGCCTGGAGAAGAGAAGGCTCCGGGGAGATCTTACTGCGGCCTTCCATTACCTAAAGGGACCTACAAGAGAGCTGGGGAATGACTTTTTACTAGGACATGTAGTGATAGGATGAGGGGGAATGGCTTTAAACTGGAAGAGGGCAGGTTTAGATTAAACATTAGGAAGTTTTTCACTTTGAGGGTGGTAAGGCACTGGAACAGGTTGCCCAGAGAGGTTGTTGAGGCCCCATCCCTGGAGGTGTTTAAGACAAGGCTGTATGTGGCCTTGGGCAACCTGGTCTAGTGGGAGGTGTCCCTGCCTATGGCAGTGGGGTTGGAACTCGATGATCTTCAAGGTCCTTTCCAACCTAAACTATTCTATGATTCTATGATTATTTTTTTTTCCCCAAAAAGTCTGTCTCTAAACTAAAAGGTTTAAATGTTATTTGAAAAGAGCTTAAAGCTTAAAAATAGCTTTAAATGTTATTTTCTTTTATAGGTATGTATCTCTGGCTTTTTGTATTTTATTTACAGTATTTTGCTTTTATTTTTGCAGAGTTCACATGCTTTTTATTTCAGCCAAATAGCCCTGGCGGAGCCCTTGGCAGCTATTAAGCACAAAGGCATCCTGCTACTTTTGCATTGCCATCCATCACCTTCCTCCTCCCCCTCTCCCATCCGTCTGTTTGTCTCCATCACCTGTCCCAACACTTTTGGGGCCGGGAGCCCTTTGTCACAGCCCGTCTGTCAGCCCGCCTGTTTGAGCAAGGCTGAAGGCAGCGATACCCAGACCTGGGCGAGGCCTCTCTCACAGAATAAATTGTGATCCGCAGCAGAGATGGCCTGTTTTTGCAGACAGCTAATCCTCACACATCCTTGTGTGGGGTAGGCGTGCCTCTCACTTTTCAGGGGGAAGGATCTTCCCGGCTCAAGAGGCGTCAGCCCTAAAACCAGGGTACCTCCCACTGGAGGGGTGCTGGCTGCGATTGACACCCGTGGGACAGCGTCCATAATGTTTGGCACTGGCACACGCAATTCCTCCCCACACACCCCCATATTTCACAAGTATAGGAAAATCATGTGCATAAACGCATCCTCAGCACCAACGCGCTTCAGCTGGCTTTTGTGGTCAATGACAGCTCCGTCACCCAGCTTCGAAAAAGGCGATGTGAAGATTTTGTGAAGCAGCAAGCAGTAACCTACCCCAAAATACCTCCAACCATAAACTCTTGAGTTTTCTGCAGATGTTAACCCTTAAAGTGTGTTTATGGGTCTTGGTTCAGCCCTGCAGTGAAGTACTGGAGTGCTGGAGAAGTACGAAAATAGAGCACACAGGTGAGTTTTGTCACCCCGGACTGGCTGCGGTGCTGCCACGAAGCTCTGCTCACACCGAACACCGGCAGCGGCAAACCCCAGCGGCTGCTGGTGCTCCTGGCAAATGTCAGGGCAGTTACAGTAATAAAATCTGTAAGGGCAGGAACCTTTTTCCTGCTGTAACGTTGAAGGTGAGTGCTGGAGAGAAGGGTTAAATACTTTTCGTAAGCAGCATCTCACCGGCACCAGGAGCGTGGCAGTTGGTTCTGATTTCTTGCACTTTCGGATGCTGCAAAACACTCATACGTAGGTATGCCAGAGGCTGGCAGCATGCTGTCTGCACATGAGGAGATTTCATCCCGTAATTTTATTTTCCTTTTTTCAGCTGTGACTTGGGAGTTTCCCCAGAGTGCAGATGAGAACTCTTCACTACAAGTCTTCTTTTAGGCATGCGGAAAGCTGCACCTCCTCACATCTCTCTCGTGGGCTGGCAGTCAAATTATACTCCACGTCTACTTCAGCATTCGCAGCTCAGAGCAGTAAAGAAGAGTGCAACACAGTTTTGAGAAATATGCAGGTTTTGAGTTACAATTGTTGTGACAGTTCGGTTTGTTGGGCTCCAACTCAAGCTGGTGAGCAGCAGCCAGGAAATAGCCGGGCAGGGTGGGGGAGGCAGGGGCTGCAAGACATTAAACCAGAGTCAACATTTCAAGCTCTGCACCTCACAGAAGTCAACAGAGTTTCTTCCCAGCTTGCTCGCTGTGCCGTATCTATTCTGAAACTATAACTTCCAAGGGCAGTTTACATTTTTAAAAAAAACTTGCTGAATCTGTTCAGAAGTTTCAGTGTGAAGCAACGCAACAATTATTTTTCCCAGGAATTGTCTTCCCAGCAACTGTGGATTAAAACCTGGGGATATCTTTTTATAATATTTGTTATGCATGCCCGCTGGTTTCCCTTCCCTCTGAGATATTTCTCTGCAGTTTCCAGATGACTGCCCACCTTTTCCCCCTCCTTCTTTTCGCTGTACCTGAAATTCTGTACCTCATCAAATTCACCATGGAAAAATCTTGCACATCATCTGTAGATGAAAAATTATAGTTTCAGATTTTAATTAAGAAATAATTTCCAGCAAATGTTTTTCCAGTGAAGTCAAGTTTCACCAAGTTATTTGCATGGATATTTAAAGAAATTTCATAAAAACAAAAATAAAATGAAAATATGCTGGGTTAGGCCCCAATTCAGCCATGTGCTTAGGCACGTACTTAAACTCACCCATGAACACATGTTTGAGCGCTGAATAAATCCCCTGTGGTATTTAAAGCTTGGAGGAAGTTTAAGTATTTTTGTGATTTCAAATCCCAGTCCTCCTCAGTAGGAGGAAAAAAAGTATGCCATACGTTAGATAGAAACACTGTTTATTTTCTTAAAAAAAAAATATTAAAGAGGATTGATGTTTATAATACAGACAATGTTTTGGGGCAGGCCAGACTGAAACACGGGGCAAGCCGTGCTCCTGTAGGCTGTCCTGCAGGGACAAACCAGCAGTGCAGGGTGACTAGTGCCTGTGGCCGAGTGGTGAGAAGACTCTCGCCTGCTTTCTGCACGGAGAGAGAGGTCGGCCACCCTCTCCGTCCTCACCTGGTGATGGAGGGTGAGTGGTGCTCTGCAGGTGGCTCTGTGTGAGGACCCAAATGTGGGGCTAAGCTCCCAAAAAGCTAACAGCAATTGCCGGAGGAGGTTCCTGCTGCTGAGGTCAGTCCTGCCGAGCTGCCGCGCTGCAGGCGCTGCACAGTCCCCCTCACCGCCTCCTCGGGCTCAGCCATTTGCTTCCAACCCCAAACGGACGTACCCGTGTACACACAGGGCAATAGGCACCAGCCAAGCTATGCTATTTCAAAGTCACACTCCTCTTAATCTGAACTATTTTCCCAGTGCTGACAAAGACAAGAGAGGCTGAATCCAGCTGAATGGGTCATGCCAGTGAGGAACTTGCTTCACTGCTATTAAGCAGGACTGAAGTTGCACCCTCCTGCAGGAGCAGTCAAGCAGTTTGGGCATCCTATAGCTGCCAACATATTTTCACCTCCTATTTTCTTCTTCAGCTCTGATGATAAAAAAGGGGAGACTATGTACAATTCTGCACAGAAACTGAAAATGAGACAAAGTCTTCGGCTTCAATGCAAACTGAAGACACCATTGCACTCATGGTAGCAATTCTCTGAAGTGCACTTTCAGCTCAGCTTTTATATAAATATACAATGAAAGTTCGATGACACATGTAAAGACAACAGTTTAAAATTTCAGTGCTTATTGAGAAGGGTGGAGAATTGTTTTTCTTAGACAAAAGCCATATTGAACAAAACAAGAGTGTGGCATAACTCTCTTTATCTTTTGGCCTCTACCTGAATCCTGAAAGGACTCGGGCATAAACCAGATAAACCACTAAATATGACTCAGCTCATTCACCCAAGGTGCAAAAAAAACACTTTATTTATTTAAAGAAAATTCTCTAACAATAGCCCTACCTGCTTCAGCAGGCAAGCTTGACTGTTCGGTGATGCCAGGCTGTAGAAAGTATTATTTTAAATGCAGGATTTCCCTTCTTGATGCTGTTTGAACTGATGGTTTTGTGGCAACATCTCTACACTTATGATGATGATGATGATGATGATGATGATGATTATACTAAATTTGTTTGGACTGTATGATGCAAGCTATTAAAAGGAGCAGAGTATGAGGTTTCAAAGTATCCTCTCAGTATGACACTCAAAAGGATGTAATAAAATGTCTGAGGGAATGATCATTAGCTCTCCCAGTATTCTCTCCTGGTGTCCAGTACCAGGAATGTCAGGAATGGATGTAAAACTCCAGGATATTTAACCTGGGAAAAATTATACAGCTGTGTACACAGGTGGAGCTGGACTCCTATGTATTAAGGGGAGGAGGTGGAGAGGGAAGGAAAGGGCAGGTAGAGAGGAAGTTGTTCGAAGCTGTTGGTGATGAGTGGGATGTTTAAATATGTGGGGGAATAAAGTGAAGAGGGTTATTTTCCACCTAAGTATGCAAACATGGTTGTCAGAGTCCCCAAAACATCAAACTGAAGAATCCCATAACCTTTACTACAGGGACTGTAGCAGACAGTGTCCCCTTACTGGAGACACTGTCCGTTTTGGTGGGTCCCCTGGACATCCCATAGTATCAGTAACAGCAACACAATTGTGGAGGTTTGTGTTTTGAACCCTACTAGTCACATCCAGCTGTACTCTTCCTCCTCCTCCTCCCCATCCATGTTGGTCTCATTGCTTTAGCTCAGCTCCTCAGGTAGGCTGATCCAAGGCTGGGCTCTGCAGCACACCCCCATCCCTGGAACACCTGGGCTTGGTTACTGCACCTCCAAGTGGGTGCCACTCAGCTCAGGTCCAGGCATCATCCCTGCATTATCTGAGGCACTTATTCACTGTGCAGCCACCGTGAAGAACTGGGTCAGCAAGAAAGGGTTGTCAGGCACAAGCATATGTTTTGAAGGAACTTAGGTTTACCTTCTTGCTCACTTAGTCACCCTCCACCCTCCACAGTTTTTGGAAAGTCACCAAGACATTCGGAGCCCTGTTGCTCTGTGCGAAGGTTGGAAAGTAGCCCTGATCTATGAATTACTTGTTCTGTGGTAGCAGAGGTAGTGCATGTGCTTTATAAGAGAAAAAGAGGTGGGCTAACTGGCCTAGATTCGATACAGATATGACTGAAATAAACCAAGTAGATTGGAGGGAAGATGTTGAAGTAGGAGCAGATACAGCGTGTAGAATCCTGCTCCAGTTGGCAACCAAATTATCATTGGTTTTAGCAGTTCTGGGGTTTCATTCATGTTGTCCGCTGTTACTATATAGATTTCAAACATTTTGAATTTTGAGAAAAATATGTACTTATATCCCCAAAACACTTCTTTTACATCAAGTTTAACTCTTCTAGAGTTTTTCATAATCTGTTTAGCCTGACTAGTGCTCTATTATATCTGAAAAACTGTATTTCTGCTTATGATGATTAACAAAGAAGATAAACCCAATTTAACTTTAAGCCTGTGTTTTCAGGGGTAGCAATTGTGCAAACAGTGGTGGATATAACATAGAAAACAGAAATGAATTCCCAATAGCACCTCTTTTTACAACATCATTGTGGGTTTGTTGACTTTAGTCTGGCTTTTTTTCTGTGGATGCCATGGAATTTGAGATGACTTGAAGCACTCAAATGAACACATTTAAATGTGTGTATTTATGGGTAAGGGAGGGGGATTCGCACTTAAATCCTAAGTGCTGGAATTAGCTTCAACAAAGCCTGAGTGTGTTGACTTTCAAATGTATTCAGCTGATGGAGCAGAAATTTGTTGGCTGGCCTCAACAGTTATCTAATTTTCAAATGTTTTTTTCCCCTGGAGAACATCTTTGCCAGCTATCTCAGTATAACAGAATAAGTGCAATATGTTTAAACACAGAATTTCAGCTTTGGAGCACTGGGGTGGTGGGTTTCCTCTGCCAGGCTTCAGGTTCCTTTTCTGGTGTAATTTGATGAATCCTGGACTGTCTGTGCTGTTCTTGCTCTGCAAATGCAGAGCTCTCCATCTGCCCTCAGTCCTAAATCCTGCACTCAGGGGGGCTCTGACAGAGAGACTTTGGCGAATCCTGCCAGAGAAATCTAAGATACTAGCCAGGGCCCCCATGGATGTTAGTGTTGACAAGACCCAGGTGGGAGACTCTTGCCATGGCAGAGGTGGCGGAGGAGAGCAGAGTGCCCACACGTTGTATCAGGTCAGTGTGCCGGGCAGCCAACAGTGTAAACATAACAGCAAACCCATTTTCTCTTCCACTTTTAAAGCAGATGGTAACCTGGGATGGAAAGGGGATCGGTAGCTTTGGATGTCACCTGCAGCTAAAGTCTGAAAGTTCATCTGTTGGAATCAAAACTAAACTGTACGTTACAGGGGACAGCTCGTGTTCTTAGAAGTCTCTCTAGACTACCTCCATTAGTCAGATTAATTGTATAAATTGCCACAGATTTAATCTGAAACAAACTTGGCAAATTGCCTCTTCTTTGTATGATATAAGGGAATAAACCTTTTTAACCACCTGTCCAAGCCTCTGCGTCACCTGTTACAATTATTTTTACAGATCATATCGGCCCTGGCTCTTCTCTTTCCTATGGGTGGTGTGAACACCAGCATTGCAGCTGGATGCCAAGACAGGGGAAGAACCGTTCTGTAGGAAGAGTCCAACTGGTGCTTGCAAGTAAGTGGGCAGGACAGCGCTGACTTGAGGGGCTCAGACCAGGGCTTCTCAGGAGGCTGCTCCATCATGCTGACATTTTTGTCTTCAGGGTATTAAAGAAAGATGATTCTGCAAAGATCAATATACCTAGCATTGTGCCTGGCAGATTTCCTACAGCTTCTGGCACTGTCTGGGAGAAAAAAAAAATCTCAGCTGCTCCTGCCCCTTCCTTCATGTGAGTAAAACCTACAACCTATGTCTAGTTTTTGCTTTGCAGATATAATATGCACTTTATCTACCTGTTTATCTATCTACCTACATATGATGAAGATAACTGTACTCTAATTTAACCCATTGTCTATCTCACCACAAAATCTTCACTGAAACATGATGAATCACAGTAGTTTGATACACAGTTGGTGCAAATGACTGTTCAGAATGGAGTACAGGGGTTTCGTGCATAATTCTTTTTCTATAACAGAAAAGGAACATATAATGCAAACATTGTGTGCCTGACATATTTTTATAACAGAGTACTAAGAAAATACTTGCTACCTGAAATATTTCTGTAAGTCACTGAAGCAAGCAATCCAACATGTGGGTTACATTACATTCAGAGCTGATCTTAGTTTTGTAACACACACTAAACAGCAGTATGTAGGAGGCTCAGGTTTAATAAAACTAAAACTTTCGGTGGTGCATACAGCCAATAAAGATTTAAGCATGCTGGGCATGATCAGCATACTAATTGCTGCATTAATAAATCCTGAAGCCTGGGTTGTTTTGAAAGGCAAATAAAATTATTGTAGAAACCTTGAAGAGCATTTACTTAGAAAAGTTAGCGTATGTCTGTACTGAGATGTGTACGAATGTAAAATATCAGTGAAAAACACTGATCAGATGTTTTTTCATGTTTTTTCTACCTCTCTGTTCTGTGCAATCAGGACTTTGCAATGTCTGATGTTAAGTTGTGCTGCCCTAGTGTTTATTGACAAAACATCACCAAAAACAATCATGTTTCTGTAACTACTAGTGATAATGCAGTTTTTCTTTCATTTTCACTAAAGTCATGCTGTCCTAAAGAATAAAGCTGCACAGAGCTATCTATTTGATTACAGCACTTCAGGCCACAACCACAGGTAAAAGGCAACTTTACGGCAATTGCCTCAGCATAAAAAATTGTCCCAGGTATCCATTTCACAAAGCCAGAGTGCACTATTTCCCAGGAGGCCAGGGAAACAGAAGGGCCCCGAGGTCTCTTCTCCTGTGGAAATAGGACCACAAGTGGGTCTGAATGTGAAGTGGCACTTCGAGTGCTGCGGGCCAGAGTTCAGTGTCTTGTCCAGCTGTCAGCAAGAAGCTCTCTCCTCTCATTTCTGCTCCCTAGCAGCCCATCACCAGAAAAGCCGAAAACTTCGGGCAGAAAGTGGCAAGAGGTTTTCAGCTTAGGAAGGACAACCTTGCAAAGGTGAAAAGAAAGATCAAAAAATTACCCCTGCGAGTCTGCAGAAGTGGAGAGTACTCTGTGCATTTCCAAACCTGGTGATGGAAGAAAGATGGCTTTACATGCAAAAGAAATGTTTTATTTTCAGAGGGAGCTCGCTAGCCTAGCAGAAAGCACTCTCCGCTATTCTTTACTTCCTAAATAAAAATTGTTTATTAAAAAGTTTGGAATTTTTTTAATGAAAGGTAAGATTAATGAGCCATGCTCAAGCAGCAAAGATTCCTGCCAGCTTGTGCATTAGTCAGCTATTAACATACTTCTTGGGTAATTTGAAGGCATTTTTTCATAGTGCATTGGAAATCACAAAAGACTCGTTGAACTCAACAGGATCCTTACTTGCCTTACAGTCTGATGACTGCGGCTGTTCTAATACATTTTGGCATTTTTCTCAGTGGCATCAGTACATTTAGTGGAGAAAATCAGCAAATACTGTAAGGTGAAAAGGGCTTCCTTTTAAAGACACCTCATTTTTAGCACAACAGTCATCCTAAGTCTCTCTCTCTCTTTCTCCCGCTACTGTTACATGGCCTGTAAGGACAAGGAGGTGAGATCTGGAAGCAGAGAAGATGAAAAAAAAAAATAATTTCATCTCTTTCCTCATAAGGTCTTGTCTATCCAGTCTGACACAGATAAGAAGCGCACGTTAGAGCTGTGAGTTCTGAATCTCAAGCAGAGTGTTTCCAGCACGCAGAAGATACAAGCGCAGTACACAATACTCCCATTGGGAGAAAGTGATGAGCGAAATGTGTTTTGTTATTGCAGTGTCAAAAGGAATCCCCAGGCTGGAGAAGCTGTGGTTTCTAGTGAAATTCAAGGGTGAAATATGAATGAACAAAAAATACATAGTGAGGCAGCTGTTTTGGCAATGGTACTTCAGACTTCCACCAAGCAATTTTAATGAAGCAGGAAGCAAGGAAGTGGGATTATATTAAAGGACCTGGGCCCAGACTTTAGATACCAGACGTGGTTCTCAAGTCTACAGCAGATTCCATAGGCGATATGGATCAGACTAACCTTTCTCTGCCTCGGGTTTCCAGTTGTAAAGCAGGGGCAATAAGAACACTGGCATTTGGTTTTTTCTAGCAACTTTTTTCTCCTTTGTTGGTTCCCCTCAAGAGAGTAACCATCTTCTACTAACCATTTTGACTTTGGCCAACAGTGCTGTGACCAGCAGCTCTTGCTCTCGGCTGGATCTCGTGGCTGTTAATCTTATAGACTAAACAACCTTTGGTTTTGGATTGCACACACATCAGGCAATGTTTACAGTATCTTGGGTCCTGAGTTGATGTATAGTTCTTAGGGCACTATTCTCTCTCAGCTTACGTACCAAACTCCCTTTTTCCTGTTGATTACCGCATGGTCTTTTCTCCTTTTGAAGCAGCTGCTGTAATAGGCAGATATTTATTGGCCTCCCAACTTAGACCTCAAAGGCAAACATTTCAGGCTCCCAAACATACATCCCATGGAAAATCTGTGGCTCCCCAAGGTACCATTCCCTCCTTTCTTCTGCCTGAGAGTCCAATAAAGAGCTCTTCAGGACACCACAGCAAACATTAAATGGGATTCACCCAAAGGACTGGAGAAATGTCAGACCTGTTTCTCATGGCAGAAAGCAATTCAGCCTTGTAAGGGTGGTGGTATTGGTGATATCTTCCCCCAAAACCCGACTGGGGACATTTTTCATTGTGATTAACCAGACTTTGCAGCACTATAGAGAAATACCCCTTTCTCTGCTGAGGCACTCAAAGATCTAGTGCTAGAAGCCCTATTCCCATAAGGATGGGAATACATGGTCTGTTACTGTACTGTCTGCACAGCAGCTGCTGTGGATCCTTTAATGCACCGAATCCACAGGCAGTTTCCAGTGCAGACATGCCCTTATTGTTACAGGTCAATCTTCCCTTTTGATGCTTTCACAGCGTATATTAAATGAATCTCACTCCTTTTAAAACTTGGCTACTGGAGTCGGAGGAAAGTGTTCCACACATGCAGCTACGTTCCCAAAACATGCTCTCACTGTCTTAGGAAATATTTCAGGTCTCCTATACTTCCCAGGCAGAATTCAGTCCTCCTCCTGTTGTAAGCTTTTTGCCATTTCTAATAAAAGAAGCATAGCAGTACTTTTAAAATTCTTCAAATAGGGATTGTTTAGTTTATAGTGCTTAATACCATGGCGCTGCATCCTGATTCTGATTGCCGCCACGATGCT
>NW_009649936.1:1188298-1212604 GCF_000708025.1 Charadrius vociferus
TGAACCCCACATTTGAGCTAAGTTTGGCAAGTTTTTGGTAAGCATAGGTTAAGGTTCAAGCAAGCATGAGCTAAATCATCACCTGGGGTGGAAACTGGAACAAAAACAAGATAATAGCTGAGTTTCTGGTTTTCAAGTTTTGGTTTCATTTGAACCACAAACTCAAAACTGAAGATTACAAGAACGTCTAGAAGGCATGCCTGCATTTGCAACACAAGCACTGGGTCACATTCAGCCCAAGTGATGAGTGAATCCTAATAAATTATTTCTGTTTATTCAGACCTCTAGACATTAGAGGTATGCTGGAAATCTATCTGTCTAGTGAGATTTACTGTCTGACCATTCTGGAAATAGCACGAGAACAGTCTCTTTTATTGTATCTGTTTTATCACTCGTGGTCTTACTCAAACCCGGAAATCAAAAATTGCTGGGCTGGAATGGCAGACAACATTTTTAAAGCTTGCTAATCCCAAGTTTTTATTGTTTGGCATAAGTGTTTAGGGTCACTCTTATTTTATTTGAGCTGGTTAAAAAAAGAAATAAAAAAGGAGGGGAGCACGGAAATTGCTCATGAGCATACCTATATACTGCACAGATCAAAATCCTCATCATGGTTTGCATGGCTCGGGGAAAGGTTCCAAAACATAAACCCACCTGGTCATACAGTGACTCTGACAGAAGTTGAAACATGCTTACCAGGGGTTTTTAACTGCTTGTCAGCTTCATTAAGTATTGCACTACTTGTGTAAGCAGCAAAAATAAGTGCTGATGAGTTAAAAACATACACTGATTTAAAATAAAATATGTCTACTCTACTCAATCTACATCCTACAAAACCAACATACTGCCAGTAACTGTCTTTAAATAAGCTCTTTAAAAATACTAATGGTAAAGTGATATACCCAATATAATGCAGAATAGAAGCATTTCACTTTTCATATTTTTACTATTCTATAGATGAGGGAACTAAAAGTTACCATTCACCATAAACTTGTATTTATTGACTGGTGATAACCAACTTCTGTTGGGGTATTTGATGCTGCAGCTCCTCCCATACTATCTGGGTGCCCTGTGACCCACAAGAATATATTCTCAAGGTATGAAAAATAGAAATTTAAAAAAATAAATTTTGGAGTCATTATAGAAAAACTAAGGAAACACGCCCTATATAGGTCTGCTATAACCCAGCAATAATGACCAAATAAGAAGCAATGATGACTCTTGAAACAAAACGTGCATTTAAAATATCTCAAAACAGTATATTTATACATCTGCAGGGGATGATTTTCTGCTACGTGTGCTTAACGACAAACCAGCACAGTTGCTCTGTAGCAATGCCAGTCCCACCTGCAAAAGGTAAGAAATTCTAAATAATTAACAGGGAGAAGAGCAGCCTAAATAATCCGTCGTGCTGGGTTCAATATATAGCTGTGCTCCATTTGTGCACCTTGGAGTCCTCCCTGTGTAAATAGGGAGTCTCTGTAGCTGATGTGCTCCTTTCTCAGTGAGAAAGATGAATTATGTGGCTCAGCCCCGCTGGCAAGAAAACATACAGCCCCCACATGTCAGTAGAAGTATCCTCATCACCACTCATGTAAAATCTAATCCCTGCCTGTCATGACAGTCTCCAAAACATGGAGTATTCTCTGAACCGCAGCCAATTTTTTGGTTGTTCACTGCATCAGGAGCAGCAGTCGCTGTTCTCCGTGTGTGTGTGCATTATGCCTTGATGTATAAATACACACACTTTTAATGCAGTTACTTTAAAATTGAGAGGGGGTGGAAATCAGTGGAAATCCCTAGCGATTTCTTTTGGGGGTTGATACTTGAAACTTTGAGTTTCATTCATAACAATATGGAAAGAGTAGCGGTCTTGGCGTGCCTCTCTTTGGGGAATTTTTCACAGATGAACATTTTCCCCAGTCTTATTTCATAACGTGTGAGTGAAATACAGTACACAATAGATTGATAGGGCTGTTTTAAAGAAGTCTTTGTCAAAAATTCCTGTGTGCTTGACCCGTTTCTTCAGTAGTAAGTCCTACCAGAAATGCAATCTGAATATACAGTGAGCAGGACAAATGTGGCTTGGCATAAGCAGCTGCAGGTCTGCAGACGTGTGCCATGATGGGAGGTGAGTGCTAGCTGAATTGCTGCTCCGCCGAAAAGGCACCTGTTGAAATAAAATACAGTTAAAGAGCAAAAGAGACTATGTTGGAGTGGCAATCCTTAGTAGCAATGTGGAGGTAAGACCACATACGTGTCTGAGTGTGCGCATGTGTTTAGCACGTGAAAACAGGGATCATTTTCTCTCCGTGCGGGCTGAGGGGGCAGTTGGGTCCCCAATAAGAGCCCAGGGCTGGGGGAGGAGAGGGTCCAGGGCAATACGTAGATTTGACAGCGTCTGAATTATCCAAATGCTACTGAATAAATGGGTGGGCTAGTCTATACTAAAAGCAGTGTTTTGATGCATTGATCTGGTTTCAAATGATTCGAACAGGCAGACAAGCTTTTTCATGAGGTATTTGGTACCTCATGGAAACCTCAACGTGGTCACTTTCACATCTCCTCTTCCGCTCATAGCTGGAAAATGTACAGAGCCTGTGAAAGACCTGTGCACGTGTGGTGCACTTAATACAGTAGGGAGGCATATGATTTTGTACTTCTTTGCCTAACAAGTAGCGGGTAGGTTTCTGAGGGTGATTTAGCACTGGAGGAGAGGAGAGGAGAGGAGAGGAGAGGAGCCCTGGGCAGATCATTTCTAATCCTTTTTCTGTCATACACACTAACAACATCCTCATTGAGATGACTTGTGGCTCAAGTCCTTCCTACTTGCATAAATGCTATGTTCACATGACAGACAGGGTAGAGAAGTATGTTTGAATGAGGGAAGACAGGGAAAACTGTGGACATGTGTAAACACGTGGTTTCTCTTCCCTCTTTGATGAAATGTATTATTTGGTGCTGGCGATGAAAGCTGTAGAGATGGCCTTTTTGGGGACCCTAGGTGACAGATTTTCAAATATTGCTACTATTTTCCCCCACTGATCCAACTGGCAGAATTGCCTGCAAAACGCCCACTGGGAAGTCCATCTTTTCACAACACCGAAGGAGAAGCAGGAGAAGGGTTTGCACTGATATTAATTGGACTTCTACTCAAAACTTCTTGATCCTGGCTATCTGAGTGCCCAAAAGGGTAGCCTGGTTTCCCGAACTAATGAATGTGTATGTTTTATGTATATACATGGGCTCGTGAACTGAACTTCACCTACACCAGAAGGGAAAATTCTCTCAATACTGCTGCATTGTTCTTCAAGGAAAAGAAGAAGAAAATAGCTTCAAAACTGTATTGTAACTGCTTAAGTAGACAACAAGTCAGATCTTGCAAACGGGAAATAATTACTTGTACAAGTAATTATTGTTTTAGTTTGAATGTCTGTTAGCTAATGTTTACTTTTCCACTAGGAGATTCTGATGCTTGAAAGGGGACAAGAGAAATTTCCTGTAGGCTTTTGCATTTATAGATCTACTGCATTTTTATAACTTCTTAATATGGTCATGAAGCTGAATTTATTTTGTGCATTAATATTGCTTTTGCATCTCAGCATATCTAACACTGTGTTTTTCCAAATGAAAAACACAGCATTAAAAAACTTGCCAATCAATTGGTAAAGGTGACTAAAATACTTGTTTTCTTTAAGTCAGGTTCATACTTCTTCAATAAGCAGTTTTACTTTTATTATCCTCCTATTTTTAATCCTAAGTAACAACTGAAAATATGTTTATTCCCCTGGTAGAGAACACATGCAGGTGAATATACACACTTGGTGAATATGCATTATCTAATAACTCCACACTGTCACCACCTGCTGACCCACAAATTGATCACAGATCTTTGCTTTCTTCTTTCTTCACTATAGAGACCTCTTAAGTGTGATTTTAGTCACTTGAAGGGAAGTTCTCATTTTGCTTTGAATGCAGCGTGCTGCACTTTTCAAAAGTTAGATTAAAATTCAGTGAAGGAACTACGGGCCCAGCCTAAAGCTGTGAGATATGCAGAACTAGTGCAGCAATCCCAGGTAAAGGTCCTTTCCTGGGCAGCCCAAATGTCGCTGGTAGCAACACTTGTATGTCTGGCTGGTCCATCTCCAGGCAGCATCAGACCTTTTGCTCAGGAACCTCCTGAGGAACTTGATAGAGGCCAATGAGATGTTACAACTTGAGAGGCATTTGGAAATTTGTCAATTGGGTTTGAAGCTCTGCATTAGAGGAAAAAGCTACAGTTTCACAGAATGATTGAGAATGACAAAGAAATACATTTATCCCTGGGAAAAAAGAAAATCATGGTGCAATAAGGGAGGCTCACAGGTGAGTGAAACAATGTAATGGGTCAGGCTTTTGCAAGACCAGGCAGCTTGTAAGATTAATAGGAAAGTCTTTAAGCACAAAGAGATGACACGGTGTCTGATTCATACAGGTAAAGACAGAAGAGGCGAACAATTTTCTGTAAATACTAGAAGTACCTAATGTTATTACGAACTGCCAGAGTTCTAGTGGCACTTATTAGTCAGCAAGAAGGAACAGTTCCAAAGCAGGACACAAATCAGCAATGGTTACAGAGTACTAATGCACATACTGTCATGAATCATACTTTTTCCAATGGTAAAAAAGCAAAGCATATAAGCACTATTTGTGTTTTATATGCATTCAGTTCCTATTATTATTATTATTATTTCTTAAAATATCATTAAACAAACATGGTCTTTAATCCATCATAGAAAACCCCTGTATCTAATCTTAGTGTAGCTGTTGCTGTATGGGCTGTGCAAACACTGAAAAAAGAAAACAGTAATTCTACGATAAGCAAAACAGGAAATTGGAGGTTGCTGATGATGAAACTGATATCCAACTGGTAACCTGAGCAATGAAGTCACTAAGTCTTTCCTGCACTATAAATTTGATTACCTGGGACATATTTAATGTTTTTGTTAGATTTCTTGGATAGTATGCACCAGGCATTTTTAGCTAAGAATCATCACCATCATTTTGCTCAGTTCCCTCAAAATAAGTAGCGTGTTAAAAGCATAATGTGGAAGCGGAAAGCTAAAGCATGCTCATATTATAGTGTCAGCATTTACTTACAACTGCGCCTGTTGTGCAGATAACATCTAAGTGATAAAAGGGGGAGGGGGTTAAAGCAGTGCCCGCTCCTTACAAAGGCTGCTTAGTAACCAACATTGCGTTGCCTCACTGGAAGCGTTATGTTTGTTCAGGCTACTTCATTAAAAAACAGCAAAGAGCCCTTCTGGAGGGTAGCGAGAAGGGAGACTCAGAAAGCAGCCACCAGAGTAGGTGAAATGTAGTTACAGCCCACCAAAGCCTTTCCTCAAACTGGAGACAGCAAAAGATTTAGGTATTTTGTGAGCTTCTGTTAATCCTTGAAGCTGCGATAGCCATGTCTCCGATGCCCAGGCATAGACCATTTATTTATTATTACATGTGGTGGTGTACTAAAATGCAGTGGTTTCTGAGAGACAGATCATATCATCAGTCAATGCAGCTATGAAGTGCTGCTGGCTTTAGAGAGCTTACACACGGTTCCTGGCACAAACCTTCATAAACGCTATTGAGCAATGTCCTGGCACCTCTGTAGACACTGTTTTAATGATCACCTGTTGTTTGGTTGACTTACAAATGGTGTTTTTAACATATGGTTCACAATGGCTTCAGTCTAAGTAGAGAATTGTATCTTGGAAGTGGTGTTCTCCTGCACTTCTGAGAGCCAGAGATGGGACCCAGATGGCAGGCTGGGATTGTCCAAATTCACTGCAGTGAAATGAGGCTGGGAATGATAGCTGGCATAGGGGATGCTTGCTGGGGAAATGTCTCTGGAGGCAAATAAGAGAGCAGTGGGAGGAAGAAGCAGGCTGAGAGGTAATTACAATCATGACACCAGCAGCAGCACAAAGTAGGACGTTATACCCAAAAAGCAGTGAGGGAGATCTGCAGAGGCACCAGCAATAGGCAAAGTTATTTCATAACAGAATTTATGTGTCTATTATATAAGAATGTGTGTGTGTAATTAATATGAATTAGTCAATCTCAAAGGACTGAGGCTGACCTGGAAGCGAGCATGCCCTGGATGTTAAGGTTATTCTCTTGTTCCAATAGGAAATGAACCTGCTAGAGGACAGGGCAGTGGAAAAGCAAAAGTCATGTGCCATAAAAACCATAGAACTCATCGCTACCACTCTCAAAAAGAAGCGCAAGGTGATGGCAGTCATTGCTCTGAGGAAGGAGGTAACAAAGATAGACACTAATGGACCAAGTTCACATTCAAGGAGGTGTGCTGTGTGCGAAGAGCTCAAATCTGAAACAGTTGTACAAAAGTCGTGAAGACATCAGGCATCTCTGTGGCAACTCTGCCTCCCTTTTTTCTGACCAGTAATGACACCATCAGGAGTCACCCTGAGCATATCAGAGTACTCCCAAGGCCCCGGGAATGAGGGATTAGGGGTTCAGGTGTTGCTCTCAGTATGTCCCTCCAGCTGTTGCTTGTATGTGGCTGCACAGATGACATTGCCAGGGGCCATCCCATCCCATGTGATGCTGTTGAGCATGGATGGAGTAAACATCATGAGAAAGGAGAACATGTTCTCCTTTGTACCCCAATTTGTTACTTTAATGAAGAGAGGTCTAAAAGGGGACAAAAGAATGAAAGGGAATGTCCTGAGAGATATGACTTAATGTGACCAGCAGAGCAGAGGGTGAGAGAGGTAATTATGAAACCAGAAAAGAACTGGGCTCAGTAACAGATATGCAGATCCAATCTAGGCTGTCAAATTTGGAAGGCCAGGTGGATAAATATTTTGTTGAGTAACTAACAAAATCTTTCAGGACACAAAGTTTGGTGACTATGCAGATTTTAATTATCCAAACGTCTCCTGGGAGAGAAAGGCAAATTGACTGTACAGAAAACTCGGGGGATGAAGTGTTGTCCATTTTCTTTTTCATCTGTATATTCTAAGCATGAAGAAAGGCATTAGAGAGGAAGCTTTTTCTGATGCAATTCTAACTGCAGAGGAGGAACTGGTTCACTCACAAGTTAACTCAAGTAAGGATGACTGAAATGACAGAGCTTAAAATCAAGCAGAAGGAAGGGCAACAAAATAGAAACCATGAATCCATTCAAGAAAGTGGACTTCAGAGAAGTTGGAGACTTTGTAGGGCTGATCTCCCAGGAAACTGGTTCAAAGGAGTGGAAAGGATTTTTAGGGAAATGGTGTTACAAACCTATCAACAAATTATCTCATTTTGAAAGGAATGGAAAAATGATGTAGAAAAGACCAAGATGGCTACATTGTGAGTTCTTTTCATAGGCCTTAAACACAAGGAGAGAGTGGACAGAAGCTGGAAATGAAATCAGGTAGTTCACAGAAACACAGCATGAGCATGCAGTGACAAAATCAGAGAGGACAAGGCATAAAATGAATGCAGTTCACATGGGGCACCAAGAATAACAAATGCAGAGGAACACAGGCAGGAAAGGATCGTTTGTTTCCCTGTCCTGCAACAGATGTCCACTCAGAAAGAATACACAGAGCATTGATTCTATGCACCAACCTTAAGCCATTAAACTCTGCCCTAAATGCTGTAAAAAACCTAGATCCCCTTGCCAAATACTCAGTTATTTCTGTGCTGCAGGAAGAGGGCAGAAGAGGATCAAGCATACTGCCTCTGCCCCGGACCCTGCAATAGCAGAAAAAGTCTCCTAACTCCCAGAACATTGTACAAAAATGCCTCGTGCTGTTGAGAGCAGAGGAGAGATGGTCCTGTCCTGTCTGGTCTCTGGGAGGGAAATTCCCTTCCAACTCTAAACCTGGCAGCGAGGGTGCGAGGAGCGGGTGGTAGGCAGTGAGGGTGATAATTGCTAAAGGAGTGGCAAAAGGAAGACCGCAGAACGGAATGGGAAAGCTCTTGTCAGAGGACATGTGGGGAAGACAATTGATGTACTGGAAGGTACTGGAAAAAGAGAAAACATAATAGGGGTTCTTATGAGGTGCATGCAGAGGTGTTTGGAGTGGTGTACTTGGGCAGTAGTTGTCAGTGGTCACGAATGGCGTGGGAGGCTGTGGCGAGCACGGTTTCACAGCAGTCTGTCCTGGGATCTGGTAAAAGTATTTTCATTACTGATTTGGATGTTGAATAAACAATGTCCTAATCATATTTGCAGATGACTCCAGTTTGGGAAATCCTGTAAACAGTGAAGGAGTGAAATTGATCTCTACAAGATGGCGACGAAACTGAGAAATAGCATTTGAAAATATTTAATTCAGTAAGAATGAGGGTAAAGTGCTCTGCAGGGGTGGCACAGGCACCGGACAGGGAACAAGCTGATAGACTGTAGCTCTCTAAGAACAGACCTAGCTGTTATAGTAGGTCATTAGATGAGCCATGGGCCACTCTGCTAAGGGTGAATGTCATCCAGGGGTTGGACAGGAGCAGAGCCTGCAGGGCAGGCAGGTGACCCATCTGCTCCACCACAGAAGGAGTCAGAGGGAATTCAGAAAACAGAAATGTCTATAACCAGAGATATAGAAAGCAGGGTCTGCGAAGGAAAATTTGAATGGACAAGAGAAACAAAACTGGAAGGAATATCTAGGGAAAAAAACTAGAAATAAACATAATGATCTGTTCAATATTTCAGAGCTTCAAAGACCTTTGTAAAATGTCTGTTAACATCAATAAGAATTGTTTTTTTAATTTCCAATTACTTTTTTTTCCTACTTCTAACAGATAAATTAGACCTATCTGATTGAGAGAGCTTAAAAAAAAAAAAAAATTGTGAGGAAGATTCTGATTCATCTCCTTTGAAAGTTCCTCAGAAGAGAATGAGATGTTTTTGAAAAACATGCATTTCACAAGAACCTATAAGGCTGTGAGGGGAAACGAGAACTTATACATATCTGTGCAGCTACAGTGAAGTCTCCAGAATCCATTTGCACCAAAACTGAATCTAACCCACACGTCTCAAATGACATCTGAGGCAGGCCAGGAGATTAGGCCCGCAGATGCAGATGCTCTTGTGTCCCCTGCCTCGCGGCTCAGGCCCAGCCCTGGTTACACGCCTGGCTCCCTCCCCTGTGTGCTGTCTGGGACTCGCCGCAGCCAGCACGTTGAGTGGGGGAGCCGCACAAATCAGCTCATGAAGAATGCTTTTAAAGAGCAGCATGTCGTGCATTTTGCTTCTTTTGGAGGTTAGGCTCTTAACCCAGGCTGTTGTTCCTTTCAACAACGTAGCAAGAGGTCACTCTCCTCTTTTATCATACAGGCTAAAAAAGAGCAAGAGGTTGCGGTCGTCACAATAACCTTTTGTCCTCTAATTCAGAGGCTAAAGCACTTCTCAGGACACAGGTTGTTCAAGGCTCTCGCAAGATGGTACCCTGGTGACAGAGCTACTGGTGAGGCTGGGCATTCCTCTGTTTGTCGGGTCACACACACACAAAAAGCCTTCAGGAGTCATTGTGTTAAGAAGGACTGTGATGCTCTAATCAGGTGCATGGGTTCCTCACGTGGTAAGACAGAGACAAGGAATTAGCCCAGCTCTTAGGCTTGCTTATACATTATACATGATGCCTGCTCTGGATAAAATTATTCAGTAGCTCCTAGGAAGGGCCTGAACTCAACCTGCACAGCTCTGTGGGGGTTGCAGCCATTCTGGCCATTTGCAGAAGGGATTTAGGGGTCTCGAAGATTTTATGCGCCTAAAAAATGATGTGGGGAGGAACTTTATATTATCCAGTCTCTACATGAACAGGGACTGGGTCCTCACTTTTGAATGAGATGGATGACCCCATTCAGTGCAATAACTTCAACAGAAAAAAAGAGTAAGCAGTCTTCACAACATGTTCTGCTTCACAAAGCAAATCTTCGGTACCATCCATGCACAGACTGCAAGGCAATACTCTCAGTCAAAACAGTAATTTAAAAAATACAGCTGTGTATGAAGTTATTACTGACTGTTGATATTTATATGCCATGAATGCCTGACCAAAGTTTCAAAAATAAAGAAAAAATAAGAGTGTATCAATGGGTTTGGGTAACATCCATCCTTTTGACACCTGCCCAATATACTGAAGTGGCATTCATGACTCTTCTAGGGGTTTTGTTTTCAAGGCTTAGTCCTGTAAATGCTGTTTTATGTCATGAAGCACTGAGGCCATCAGAGAAGTAAATAAATGTCATGTCTCTTAGTGAGTGCCAACAGCAACTTGGTCGCAACAAAGCCTCAGTTGTTGAATGTTTTTATGAATACCAACGTTATTCATTTTGCTCTTGGAATCCTGGAATCTCTTCTGTTTTGTTTATGCACATGCACACACATTATATATAATATATATAGAAAGCATGAAGAGAAGAAATCTGGAATATTTCCCTCTGCAGTGTGATGGAGTTCAATTTACTCAACGATCGCATGACCTGCTTGCTTGTGAAGTCCTAGCATTCTGCATTTCTGAGCAGGATGTCTGTGAGAAGTTATCAAGAGATGAATTAATAGAGCATGTTCATATAGTACCATTTTAAACCCATTGATAAGGGCAAATATGAAAGAGCATAGAGTTGGAAGCATAAGATTTTTAGTTCCTTTTTTCATTTTTCTTCCTTTTCCTTGTTCTCTTTTACAGGAAGTTTTCTTCATTATAAAGCATCAATGCTCCACACCGGGTGAGACAGCTCTGAGTCTTCATCTATATGTATGTTTCTTACATTATGAAATGGAAACTCGGGTGTTAGAACATCACGAGCCATCTTCAAGGAGTTTATCATCAATGACACAAAATATTTGAGAACATTTTGCTGCCATTTCTGAGTTTGCAGCCTTTTTCTTTTGTATTTTGATGAGAGTTTCCTCTCATGTTCAGAGCAATACCTCCCACTGAACTCAATGAATGCTTTCATTGTGAGTAAGGCAGACCCACGGAGGAGCTTATCTAATAACATGACTTACATTTTGGCTGGTTTCATGATTCACGTTTCTGTATGTTCATGCTTACAGGGAAGACTTGCTAATGTGATTTTATGTGACCTACCCAGCTTTCTCCTATGTCTTGATGGAGATCCTCTACAGCCCTTTGCCGCGCCCAGCTTTAGTGCAGTTCTTTGGATTCTTTTGGACTGCCTCCATTAGAAAAGTCGTGCCTGACTTTGTGTTCAGAGACTCATATTTGTTTATTAAAATGTTGTACTCTAGTCGATATCCTGTAAGCGTGGCAACTCAGCCAGGATTTTCCTGTAACCTATTGGCATTATGTTCAATAGCATGATCCTGACAAGAGATTTATTGCAACATTTAACACTATGTCAGGTAACATCCCTTCTTAGGTCAAATCCAGATCCATTTTAGTGCAATTAAATCACGCAGTCTAAAGGGCAAAATATGCCCTTAGACAACTATATTTCACCATTGGCCCCTTGTGCCTTTTCCTTGAGGCTCAGCAGAGTTTGCACAGACACTTGCTTTCCCACTCGCCTGGCGTACTGCCTGTATTTGCTGCTCCGTTCAACCATGTATAGACATGTCCAACTGCTCCCAGCATTGTGGGGTTTCTATACCTTGTAGAAGAAAGTCATGGACGCTTCTTCAATTGTATGACAACCAAACACACAACCCCACAACTAATATTTGGCTCTGTTTGGTTAAGATGAACGGCATCTTAAAAAGTTCCATCATGTACAGTAATCATTATAATCATGTGGACAGCCCCTTCCTTAGCTTTTTAGTCATGACTTTTGCCCTTTTTTCTTGATTGATAAGTGACAGCTTTGCATTCTGGACCTTGAAATATATATTTACAGTAGTCTAAGAAATTTGTCCTTAATCAAAGGAGGCTTGACTTGCCAGCACATCTTTAGAATATTATTGAGTAACTCATTAAAATGTTAATAGCTTCTGTCAGGATTTATTGATCCTGATGTCAGCTTTTCTCAGAATAAGAAATAAAGCTGATTTTTATCTTATCTTTGGACCATTCTGAGTGATCAGTACTTAAATAGAATAATGAGAAGTGCTTGAGTAGAATAATCAGCATCTAGCACTTGTATCAGTTCTAAATACAGGCAGAGCCCTCCAGATATGAGTGTATTTTATGTGGTGTATGAAATTACATGTAATATAAGGAAAATGAAGAAGACACGTTATCTGGATGATTTTGACAAATTATTTTTTCTGCTGAAGAGAATAGAGGGAATATAATACCATTAAGTATTTTCTCTTGGATGAGAATAGATTTTTTTAAACAGCTTAGTAAAATAAAAGTATGAGTGCCCTTGTTCTTTGCATCTTAAGCTATACAAGTTAAATAATGACCAAATTCTATTCCACTGAATTTCTAGAAGACAAACATGTGGAATAGAATATTTTCTGCTATTGTCAGACTGGTTTGGTTATATGTGGAACCAAACAAAAGCCTGAGTGACCTAGTGAAGCAGAGGGAGGGAAGGGTATTTGTTTTTCAAAAGCAGCTTCTAATCTCAGAATCTTTCCCACCATAAGCAATGTTGTCCAACAAGAGTAAAACAGCAAATCCCATGCTGACCCTAGCAGAGGCAGGATTGTCAAGTGTCAAGATGAATGAAAGAAATAAGAGAGAAGAATCTGTCTTTTATATCTTGCTTTAAAATTATTAAGTCGACCTTCATGAGGACACTTCTTTTGAGTACGTCAACAAGTATTTTACAGCAGGTTCAGGACTTTCAACAGATTGGTACAATGTTGTGGTACTTTGCTAATTCGAAAGGACCGTGAAGACAGTATATAGAAATTTTTCCCTTAAAGGTTTATTTAGGTAGCAGCCTACAAGGCAATTCCCTCTGAGCCTGGCATGTAAGAACCACTGTGTCCTGTGTAACTGTGCTGTCACCTTGTACCTAGAAGGTGATAGACATTTACTGGCCAAAGTATTGGGGCATTGCAAATGGGCTTAAAAGTTAGCTGGCTGCATTTAAGCTGCAGCATGGTCAGCCTGTGAAAAGGCTACATAATGTGTCTGCAACAAAAAAGGCTCAGCTTTCTGATACAAGAGATTCTTTTAAATCATGTGCTCATATAACTTAGAATTCAAAAAAGATGGTGGGGTTGTTTAGAAGTTTATTTATAAGATAAGGGCAAGAGCAACTACCAAGAGGGTGACGAATGCTGTAAAACTAAAAAAAAAAAAAATAAATTAGGGCATCCTGGGAGAATCTTCTTCTAAATCTGAATGCCTTGTCTGGATATTAAGTAGAGTCTGCAGTCAAGGAGAATTTATAGGAGTTATAGTTATGAGTGATATTGTTATGAGCTTGGTCAACTTACCTTTTCATCAGATTACTTAACATAATAGGACTATGAAATCTGGCAAAACAGCCAGATGTCATCACATGCTTAGTGAATTTTAATCTGGCATTTACAGTATTTGAGAATATAATGTGAAAAAACGCTAAATGATGCCTAGTTTATGTGACTTGCGGTACTGATTTTCATTAACACTTTTCTTGTGACAGTTGCCAATAAATCCTGGAATTACTTGCATTCCTTTAAAAGGACGAAGGCAACAGCTGTGAGGATGCAGACAAGAAACATTATTTAGTACATGGTAAACAGCATGCATTTCTGAAACCTGACTGAATTGGAGCATATTAATTGTTTGTGCATGAACTACAATCTTAATAACAGTTGTCCAGAGTGACACTTATACAGTAAGGTCTCCAATATGAAAACACTTAGGCTTATGGGTAATTTTACTTCTATGTGTAATCCTGTTCGATATGCAATATAAAGTTGCTCACATATGTAAGTGACTTTAGGATCAAGGTCAGGGTTTATAGAGTGATTTGAGATTCCTCAGGATAAAAATGCCATCTAAATGTAAAGATACTGTTTGTTAGGCATTAGTGTTTTACAGACAGTAAATTTAATGGGCCTGATTTTCATTTACCTTTACAGTCAGATGAGGGATCTATTTTGGAAAAGTCACCACTGTGGGGGAAGAAAAACAATAGCCAGGAAATTGCTAATGTTAATGTGATGTAAAGTCAAGCAACCATTTCGAATCTCATTTAAACTTTGATTCAGGAAGGGACTGAAACATGCGCTTAATTTTAATCATGTCAGCAGTCCCAGCAGTCAGTGAGACCACTTAAAATTAGGCATATTCTGCCTGCACGGAGGCCTCAGTCAACAGAGTACAAAATACATTACCATTTCTCGTTCGAATTGCCTGTGCCCGGTTCTTAATGGATGGATGGTCTTCTCCCAAAACACAATGACAGAATAAGTATTTAATGGAGTAGAAAAACTTCTCTGCTGAAGTGAGTGAAATGAGATGGTGAGATTTCACTGGGGGCAGAGAGTCTCATCCTTTGAGAGGCATATATTTTAGAGCGACTGGGACAGAAGCCCAGGCAAAATCCCTAATGTAGTTGCTCTGAGGAATCAAGCATCTCACTCTTTGATGGCTCCGACTGGGTACTCACGCTCCTAACTCTCTAGGCTAAACACCTAAAGTAAGAGGGCGTGAACATTTTCTATAGAGGTTTATCTGTCTTCTGCTACCCCCCAGGGCAATGTGTTGTGTCGTATCATTCATCTGTGCCAGCAATAAATAATTGCATCAAAGAACTCATCACAACTGTGCAAAGCCAAAGGCTGCTTCAGAACCGCCTTCCTTTCAATGATGCTATTCAAATTAGCTGTATTATTCTTCATTTTAAGAATTAATCTTTCAAGGGAGCTACTTCGAATGTCTACTAAAAACAATATCCCCTTGTGTATTGAATTTAAAAATAAAGTGTACATTCTGGCTTTTTATAGCACGTATTTATAAATAAGACATGGTCACAGTCCATATTTTGCACTTTCATTTCTAAATGCTGTGTGATCTAGAATTTGATGAGGGGTTTGTTGGTTTTTTTTTTTTTCACAAACACAGAGATCAGAAAGAGCCATTTATGCTGTTTCTAAAGTAATGATGTGCAACTTAATCTTCTGCATAACTGTTCATATGTGTATTTATATACGTATATATGTGTAGAGATTTTTTTTATATTGTGTGTGTTTATCATTGTATCTTTTAAAAGGTTGCTCACAACAGAAAGGATTTGCACAATTCTTCAGGCATCTGCATTCTTTTGAAGAACCCATTAAAATAAATTTGTTTCTGACACTCAGGGACCTAAAGAACTGTTAGTGTGTTTGTAGGTCTTTTTTTAACATTTTTTGGCTCAAAATTGGCAAGATGTACTTATTTAGCTTATAAATATTCTGTCCCAATAGGCATTTGTATTGTATGTGATTATGGTGAAAAAAGGGGACTGGGAAATGACTGATTTTTGAACTTCGTAAGCAATTTCCTGCACAATCAGGGACAATTTCATAGGTTTTAAGCTCAGAAGGGATCACTAAAATTTTTTCTTCTCTTTCTCAGAGATGACCCTGAATCTCTGGTGGGATCCAGGCCAGAAAATGCCACTTACGTGACTTCTGTGTATTTAGCCTCATGGGAGTGGTATGAAATTCGAAGAGCTAGAAATAAGACTTGGGCTTTTAAATCAACATGCCACCCAAGTTAATTCTAAAGGCATAAAGTTATGAGAAATTTATCATATTCCTTAGTAAAAATTGTTTTATTCCTAGGTTGAGCTCTACATCATGCAGTCGAATACCACATGCCTTTGGTATAACAGGCAACGAACTTCCCTGGCATTACACTTTCTAACAGCACATTTCCAGCAGAGAAATGGGGAAAATAAGGCTCTCAGATTCAGTTATTATTCTTAGTCTTGGGTCTGCTGCGTGTTTGTGATCCCAGCCTGACACCTTTCAAAATTACTTTCAAAATCCCAGATAAAACCTACTGTAGTTGTAGGAAACATATTCAATTGAAATGTAATGGGGGACAAAAACTATCAGGCATGAATGCAGGACGACTTTAGACCACATTATTTTCCACTGTTCACAGGCTTCCATATAAAATGTTCACTCTCTTAATTCATAATTTACAATATCTTTTAAAAGATCTAGTTAGGAGCAGTTACGATGTTTCTTCAGGATGTTATTGATGTAGAAGTTTGGTCCAGTGTCCTTACAAGCACTGCAGAAGTTTCTACCTCTGCCAGGTTCCAAGGTCAGGAAAGGGGCTAAAAAGCTCCACAATTTAAATTCTAAATAAATCTCTACCTTCATTTAGTAATATATTTATCTCGATCCTTATGAAGCTGTGTATGCAAATCTTACTAATGTAAGGCTTAAGCAACAACACAATAAAATGCTGCTGATAAATATTCAGCTGACCATGACATGCCCATGTGGCTTGGTAATCATTCACTCTTTAAACTCAACTCCAAGGCCAAGAAATAATTTTAAAAGAGTTCTTAAAAATATTTTACCAGAAAAGACCGTGAGCATTAAAATTTCAAGGAACATAATTAGAGATGTGAAAATATTCTCCAATAAAAATACTGCAAGGTTATTTTTTATTCCATCTCCTTTAGCTAAAATTTGCTTCGAAACATTCCGCTTTCCATCTAATCCAAAAGGTTGGATTTTAAGTGATTTCACAACAACATTACCACATCTGAAGGGGCAGCAGGCAAGAGACCTTCTTGGGGAGAACACCTTGATAAGAGAACGCATTTCTTCTCTTTAGAAGGGGACATTTCCTAGGGTATCAGTGGGGTGAACCACTGCACTGTAAAAAGTGCTGGAAAAAAACTATGAAGCGCAACCAGATCTGCTCTAGCGAAGATGCTATTGCTGACTTGGATAAAGTGCAGTGTGTCAGATGTTTTGTGTCCCTGAAAACACTTGAGAGTTTGTGCCCATGACCTTGAAGAGTGTCTCAGACCAAATCACTGAGGCAGACCGTTATTGATTTGTTCCTAACAGGATGCCCCATCCGTGGAAACGTTCAAGGTCAGGTTGGATGGGGCTCTGAGCAACCTCATCTAGTTGAAGATGTGCCTGCTTATTGCAGGGGGAGGTTGGACTAGGTGACCTTTAAAGGTCCCTTGCAACCCAAACTATGATTCTATGATGTGTCACTAATATCGACACAGCATTATCCATCCAAGCCACTTGTTTATACACAAGTAATCTAACCATTTCTAACAGTGGGCAGTAATTTCTAAACGCATTTTCCTTTCTCTTCTGGTTACATAGGTGAGGTAGGGGATAAAACCATGCTTCATGGGATGCTTAGAGCAACCAAGCAGACAAAAGCAATGCTAGAAAAAGCTGATTGGTGTATTTTACCCTCTATCCCATAAAAAGTGGTAATTGACATTTTAATGCATGACATGTTGCATTCCTTCATAACGCTACAGTAATTGAATACACATGAAACTGTAGTGCACTGGGTGACCCCGGAGTGTGCCACACACCTGGAAGCAGTGAAGTTCAATTAACGTGTCATTGCTACTAATAACAGCTACTAGTGAGAACCTCCAGCCAGTTGCTACACCAGAGGAAACAGTAATCCTTGTATTTAGAGAGATAGTATACAGTAAACACCAAGGATCCATTGTTTACATGCAGAGCTGGTTTGGATCAACAGTTAAAACCTTGTTCTCTTAGTAACTTGCTTTTTCACTAAATTACACAATTTAATTTACCCCTGCACTGCATTTGTCTAGCTTTGTGTGCAAAAATTTGCAGATACTAAAATAACATCAGCTGAGAGCCATTAGTAGACTAAATCAAATAGTATTGAGACAAAGGTTCACGCAATAAAAAGAAGGCATAAATCACATACTGGTGCAGAAGAAAAACTATGGTAAAATGGCCTTAAGGATTTGATTTAATCTGTCAAACCCCAGGAAATTTAGAGTTAAGAGTTGAAACTCCTTCCTTAACTTGTCTTATTGTTAAACACAAAAGTCCTACAGCAAGCATATGTGGGCATAGATGTGCATACACAAGCATTCTGAATATTTTCTTCATTTAGTTTACAAAAATAGAGGACATCAAAGCTGAAAGTGTATGTCTGTGGTGGACCAGAACAGAAGCAGGCAGGGTTGAAGTTCTCCTTTTTACTAATTCAGCATCGGGTCTGATTTTGCTAAACAGTAAGCACAAGGCTCTTGAGACAAGTTACATGTCCTAGGTGATGAAGCTAAGAAATTATTAAACCATTTAACCAAAAGCTCATAGAGAAGCAAAGATCGTTCCAGTATGGCTGGGTTCCACAACATCTCTGTCCTCGCTAGCATTAAGGAGTGGGATATCAAGTTACAAACATTACATCATTTGAAAAAGCCTCCACTGACTGAAAGCCATGTTAATACTGAAGACCATGATGTTGATTCATGGGGAGTTTAGCCTCTTCACAGGAACCCTGTTTGCAGTATCAGACTTGTGCATTTTTACTGGTGTTGGGACAAATCTCAGAGGAGTTGTAGTTTCTGGCTGAGTAATCCCCAGAGATAAAACATCTTATTGAAAATGGGTTTGAACTTCTGCAGAGCTTCACTTCTCTTCTAGCAGCTATCATCACCACATCTATTTTATTTCTCCAATCATGCTGTTCTCTCATCTTAGATTTGCCTAAGATTTATCTGTCAGCTTTATCTCCCCCTAAATTCATTTCAGCCCTCTAGCTGATTCTCTCAGGCATTCATGATAAATAATATTCTCTGTGTTCTTCATGATCCTATTTCCCCTCACTTTGCTTTTATATGTCTTGGTTTAAATTCTGTCCTACTGGCCTGCCTGAAATTCCACGTTTGTGGAATCAGAGTACAAACTTCCTCAGCAATGGGTCTCTAGCAGTCACTAAAACACTGGGTAGGCAGTTGAGAGAATATTTATCTTGTATTAATTGCACAAATATTCAGCTCAGTCTAAGATCCTCTCTGGTTTTTTGAACTATCTAGTCCGTGCTGCATGTGTTCAGAGGGTTAGAGACATCAGTGTAATCAATCCCACTGTGAGTATTTGCACTGTCCAATACTTGCAATCTATTCAGGGTAAACAGTTGTCTGCCAATCCCCACTGCAGGAAGGTTTCCCAAGATATGCTAATAGCACATCTCCAGTGCTGGAGAAATCCTGAAGTAGAGCAAGCTAGGGAAAAAAAAAAAAAACAAACCAAAAAAAAAAAAAAAAAAACCACACAGAAAAGGCTCTGGGTTCAAAAGGGAGAAAAGAGGAGAAAAGTACATTCAGAATTTGACTTTTATCTTGAATAGCAGGAGGTGAAAAGAGAAAAGACTTTCTGAAACCGTACAAGTGATAAAAGGAATGTTTGAAGACAGCAGTACGTACCAGTTTCTGTAGATGGATGGAATCTGCTGTTTTCTTCTCTCAGAAAAGGAATACATTGCATTTCTGGAAATGCAAGAAAATTCTACGCAGGTTTAGGGGGAAGGAGAGGTGCGGGGGGTGTCTTTCTTTTCATTGCATGGAAATGGTGGCCACCATTTAAGGGACTTAAGAATCTTATTTGGCTGAGGTTAGGTGTATGGAGATGGTTATATGAGAACAGATGATCTCAAGAATGTTTGGAGACTCTTATAAGTAGCACCAGAAAACAACCGAATAATTTCATACATTGCTCCATAGCAGCGTGAAAACAGATTTCTCTTGGGGTTTTTTTAGATAAGAAAATATCAAAAAAACCCCAAACTTTGGAGACATAAGGCTAGGTTTTGGAGCTCCTTGTTATATATATATATATAACACTGGATATATAGGTTATATATAGGTTAGCTACCTAAATTGTTGTGGGATTGAACTTTTCCTAAAAGAATGCATAAAAAAGCTGAGCAGTGAAACATGTACGCTAGCCGTGAAAGAGATGCTACAGGAGCAGGCTGGTTCTTACAGCCTTCTTCTTACCTCAGACTCATCATAAGGTTCCCTGACTTGGATTTTCTTCTAACCTTTTCTGCAGGGCAGTATTTCAGTTTGGGTTTTTAAGAGGAGAAGGCAAAAGAAAACACTATTCAGGCTATAGGACTGGGAGCAGAACACCAGTTTTCCTCACCTCCCCGCCATACCACACAGTGGTCCTGCACTCATGAAATAAGAGGAAAGTTCAAGTGCCTTTGAGGGAGTTCAAACTTCTATCTCTGTCTTTTCAACAACAGTAGGGTACAAATGGGGCTGAGACTTGCAGTTGCTCCTGTTCACACCAGACTGCTCTGCCTAGAAAAATTAAAGGAAAGGGGAAAAAAAGAATATGGCTGTAGCCTGCTTGGCAGGGAAGTTAGCTGGGCGAAGGGAATCCTGCATCTCATCCTAGTCTGAAGACTTTCAATGCATTTGTGTGCAATGTCTGTTCCCAAACAATTTACATTTAAAACAAACAAGCAAAAAAAACCTTTGGAAAGACACCAAAGGTTTGTTCCTTCCCCAGTAAATCTTCATTCTTTTATGCACAATGAAGTCAATCCAGCAGGAGAGTACCCCACACACACTCTCAAGTCGACAATGGTCTAATACCTCAAACATACTCTTCCTGGGCAAGAGGCCTGTGGTTGAATACCTTTGGACAAAGGAGGGGATTGAGTCTGGAACTTCACTATCATATCTGACTGATCTATCCTGTGTATAAAATGAGGATACCTTCTCCTGTTGATCACGGCAAGGAAGAAGGTTTCAGGACATTTCCACAGTGCATTCATTGACTGTGTTGAGCACAGATCGAAAGAGAGAAGTAGAGAAATACCTCCTCCCTACGTCTGCATTAGATACCATGCTAGCTCTGCCCTGCTGAGGCTGAGTTGCGACTGGGGGTGTGTTTGGGGAGCTGAAATGATGAAAATTGGGCTTTAGACATACCCATAATTAGCCACCAACTGAATGGAAGCCTTCAGCATTCCCATTTTAGACTTCAGCATCTGCATTCTTCCTGAGTCCCTTTCTGGATCTGGACTTGAGCTCCGAAACTGAGAGCACATTCAAATGGCATCCAGTGACTGAAGTGTCTAATTCTTTGGTATTGGTGAGTCTTGAGGATCAAATTTCAGGATCAGTATCTAAAGGTCAAACAGATCATTTTAGAGGGCAGTATCTTCTGAGTATCTTTCTGATGTTAACAGAGATTGAACTTAGGTCATCTTTGTTCAGTTAAGATCGGACATATCCCAAGTTCCCGTAATAAAAGCATGGAAACCTCCGTGATATGAACCCTGACAAAAGGAAAAATGCATGCTGAGTTATAGCCAAAGCTGCAAACAACAATGAGAAATAGCAGTAAGTTCCTATACCGAGAGTAGCTACACTTTTAGATACGTGTGCTGACTGACCAACAGTTTAGCTACAAAACTTGCTGGTCTGAGTTTGTTGAGGGGTGAGTTACTGATACAAGCAAATGCCTTGTGTGCCCATGCAGGAAGTTTTTGAAACATTTCAGCATCAAATATAATTGCATTGTGGTGATTACTGTCCAAATGGCATAACTTTTCCATCTTGCTGTCACTGGGGAAGCTCATGGTGACCAAAAGAAAACAGCTGTCTGTTTTTATATTGGAAAGACATGAGCAGAGATGAGGAACACCTCTTGCATCCTGCCTTCAGTGAAGTCAGCTCACGTGGGCTCCTTACACACTCGCAAAACCTTGACTAGACAAGGATGAAGGCTGGGAGACTTGCAACCCATTTTAAACAAGACACCATGGCACGAGGCTGTTCTCTGCTCTGCCTTTTGAACCAAAAGGGATCGCGTCCATTGAAACGACACCACCAGATCCCCAAGAGTCGAGCTTGTGGACCTTCGTTTTTCCCATCCCCATGCCAAACCTTCTCAATCAGCTCGACCACAATAGTGAGGAGACAGACCCCCTCTTCTCGCTTTTCTCAGTGCCTTGTGCTTTGCTGAGGCTGCACTGCCATAAGTATTCCAGTCTTAATTGTATTTAAGCTTCTGGCTTGGAGAGCTGGCTGATACACTTTCATTTGCAGGGCTGAGACTCTTAAGTCTGCAAAAACAACCTTCACTAGAACCTCTGCTTCCCCTCTCCCTTGCTACAGTCCCAGTCCCATGTGAATAGCTTATTCTTGACTTAATTTTTTTCCCCTTGCATGGTAAAATACCTATTTAGGAATAAGCTATTATATGGGTTACAAAGTGTTCGATGGACAAATGCAAAAATACTGAATCAGGATGTTACAACAAACCAAAAGTACAGTAATTAACAAAAGCATATACATTTGCTTATGAATGGGCTTAAAACATAGTAAAACGTCGCATAATTATGTATAAACAGCATTTTCCATTCATCATTTCTAAATCATGTCTAGAGTATTTATAAACTTTACCATAAAGTATTACCAAAGTTCTTTTGACAGCCATTATATAATATATTGAATGCCAAGAAGCATAAAATACCACCAAAAAACAGAGAGATGTTTTTGCATCAGAATTCCTCTATTCCTCACAGATCCATTACTCATCTCCACTAGATTAGTCACACTATTCATATAAGCTGAGGGCCACTGAGAAAACCAGTTCAAGTCACTGAACATAACTTAAAGAAAGTAAATAAAAATACTTACATTGACTTTCATAATGTTCAAAGGATTTCAGATAAACAGAGCAAAAATGCTCCACTGTGTGCTTTTCATACTAGGTTTTTCCTATTTCTTCAGCCTAGAAGCTTCCTCTCTGTGATTGATACATTCCCTCTCCTGTTCCCAAGGACAGATTTCAGCTTTTAAACTATCTACTGTAGTTAAAAGAAATATGGTTTGCAGCTTATATTAGCAGAAGCAAATGTTTGGTCATGAAAGTTTGGGTATCATAATTAATATCAATTATCTAAGCTTTATGAAAATACTTCCAGAAAATTCATCAAATTCCAGTTCCAGTTGGAAAAAAAAAAATGAAGTTGGCCTTAACAAAATAACCTTATTCTCCTTAGAAAACTGAAATTGAAAACCTGACCCAAACATGAGCATTCAGTGTTTTGAACTTAGACATATTTTTTGCAAATGTCATCCATTTGGATCAGTCCATCAACCCTGACGGCTCCTGCAGTGTTGCATGCCTATATTATCACTGTACGTTATGTGCAGGCACTGTACATTTATGTACACGCTGTACCCTTTTCTATTTCATGTACAGAAAAAAAAAATAAACAAATTTACTAGTTCTAAGGAAAAAAAAGATCCTCTTCTTTCATTTTTAAACAGCAGGTATTTTTCTGGGTAGTTAGCTCAAGCCGCTTGTGACAAACTCTAAAAATACTATCTGTGTAACAAGACAGAGCGTTGAGTTTTCCTTCCCTCCACTCTGATTAGAAATGGGATCCACGCCCCAGCTGGATATTTCCAGTTCATGCCCAGTAGAAGTAATTTTCTGTCCGATTGCCAAACGTTGTCCCATGTGGCCAGCAAAGGTTGGACAATAGCAGTAACACAGCTTCAAGTAAAGAGCTGAAAACGATCCCCTGCAACCGGAGGCCTCAATTCTGCATAGTTTAATAATTCTAGCACCGTGATTTAACTTCCTTTTTTCCTTTCAAGTATTCAGCGCAAATTAATCGTATTGTCAATGCTTACGTTTTCTACCTTACTTATTTGTAAGGACATGTTCAAGTGGCATACTAGAAGGTTGATCCTGCGGTCTATACTTAACTGGTAATCCTCATGCACACTAGTAACCCCATTGAATATCAATATAAGATTGTGGTGCCAGGGAAAGTTAAACAAATCCTGAGGAATCTGTTTTATTAGCATTTATAGGATTTGTGTGTGTGAGCGTGTGTGTGTATACATCCACACTTGGGAACAGTAGTTACAGGAAAAAAAAATATAAGGGATTCCTCCGGGGACGATAAGCTCTGCTAGTTCTTGAGCTCATACCAGTGCCGATGTTGCAGCCTGTAAATGTTAAAATATCTGATATTTTCTTTCCTGAGGAACTCGGTGGTATTTCTCACAGTTCATACGTTAGCTAAGCACATCAGACAAAAGTTAAGACCCGCACTGCGCTTGGCCCCGCAGCCCTGTTTGCCCCAGCCTGGACCCCTTCAGCATTGCCTGTATCACACCAGCGTACAAGACCGAGAAACACGGGAAAACTACACGAATGTGAAACGCCAAACCCACGAACCTGCAGAGGCGCTTGTGGCAAGAGTTGACCGGGTGGGCACCGGCACCGCTTCCACGGACACGGGTGGACGGCAAGCCCCGGCCTGCCATCTGCCCCAGCCTTGGGCCCTTCTGCCCCGCCGCTGTCCCCACAGAAACACCCCAATTTCTGCAAACCGCGGCCAAAAAGCCCCTGGAAGCCCCCCCGGCCCCGGTACCCGGCCGAGAACGCCGCTCCCC
>NW_009649936.1:1212645-1215075 GCF_000708025.1 Charadrius vociferus
CTATTTGCGTCACCTTCAGGATTACCAAAAAAAAAAAAAAAAAGAAAAAAAAGAAAAGGCGTTAAACCTCTTGTTTTGAGCTTCCCCTTCCTTAGCGCTCCCCCCTCCTCTCCCCGAGATCTCGCCTCCGCTCCCCGGCGTAAAATAAGCTCCTGGGGTTTGTCCCCAGCGCCACCCGGACACGCGTGGGCTGCGCGCCTGGCAGCCTCCGCCACACGCCTCCCTCCGCGGCGTTCCGCGGGGAAATGGCCCGCGGTCGCCCACCCGCGTAACACCCACACACCCACATACGCACCCCGCGGGGCGCGCAAGGGCTCGGCCCCTCCGCGCAAGCCACGGTGACTCCCGGCGCGCTGCAGCCCGGCAATACGCGACTCGCGGCGGCGGACCTGCCGACAGAGTTTGTTTGTGGAGTGGTGTTTTGGGGTTTTTTGTTGTTGTTTTGGTTTGGGTTGGGTTCCCCCCACACACACGTTTTCCCCTTTATTTTTCATTTTTAGTTTAAACCCTTGGGGGAAAAAATAGGCGGAATGTTCCTCCACAATAGAGCTCACCTGAGAAAGAACCGCGCTCTCTTCACCTCCCACCCGCTGAAGAGTTTCGCCCTCGAACCAAGGAAAAGGGTTGTTAAATAACACTGCTTTTTGTGTGCGCCCAATTTATGATTCAATAATAACGTATCAGTGAAAAGAGGATCTGAATATTGAAATAATTCATCGTTTTATTTATTCTCCCTCATTATTTTCCTCCCAGCGGAGTTTCTTGCTAAAACGGACGGAGGGAAGCCCTTCCCCGAAGATCCCTGCAGCCACCTCGGACTCACCGAGTTGAATATTGCGAATCCATCTCGATAGGTTTGGGCCACCCTTGCAGTAGCGTGATATTTCTTTTTCTGTCGGGATTATGTTGCGAACATTCGCAAACCTGCCTTTTCTCCAAACCACCACAATTTGTTAGAAACGGGACGCGCTCTCCTCTCGCTTGCCTTTAACACCAAATCGCTCGTCCCTATATATTGTTTACAGGACACAGAAATGTCCCATACAGTTTCCTTCTCGGGGTTAGCGTTCGCGTAGCTTGTTTCATCGAACCCGTTAGGCATTGAAATATAGCTACTTTTCCGCGTATATATATATGTATATAATATTTTTTCCCCCATACAATTTTTTTTTTACCTCTGCTACTGAGTCCAGTTTCGGCGGCGTGCGGAGGTTGTATTGAATTTTGAGAATTTCCCCGAAAGGCTGAAGTATCTTTTCGACTGGTGGGTTGTTTTGTTTTTGGTGTTGTTTTTTTGATTTGGTTTTTGGTTTTTTTTTTCTAGATTTATTTGGTTTGTTTCGCTCGGCGAAAAGTCCCAGCCACAGCATGAGTCCGTAAGAAGAAAAATACAGCGGGGGGTTTAATCGCCGACTACATCTGCCGTCCCCAAGCCTGCGCCAAGTGTCCCCGTGAGAGGGGTCCCCCTGAGTGAGCGGTACGGGGCTGCTCCTATTTTGCGGGTAAAAAAGGGCTGCGCAGGACGATAAAACGGGTCACATCGCCCGGGCTCCCCTGTGCAACCGTTTCGCCCAGGTTTCCTCGACCTGGAAGCCAGCTCTAGCCTAAATCCCACCGGCGGGGGCAGAGAGCCTGTTCCCGATGCGCTCTCGGCGAAAACCGCTTTCCCCCGGACGCTCCAGCCCAAGGGACGGGCGCGGAACCGGGTACCTGAGCCGGGAGGGGGGCGGATTTGGGACGGGACGGGGCAAGAGGCCGTGCGGGCAGGGCCCGGGACCCGTCGGGGCTCTGCTTCTCCCCACCTCCTCCTCGCCCCAGCAGACGCAGAAGGTGCCCCAGCCTCCCTGCTCGACATCCCCCGGCCGAAAGGCTGAAGTATCTTTTCGACTGGTGGGTTGTTTTGGTTTTGGTTTTGTTTTTTTGTTTTGGTTTTTGGTTTTTTTTTCTAGATTTATTTGGTTTGTTTCGCTCGGCGAAAAGTCCCAGCCACAGCATGAGTCCGTAAGAAGAAAAATACAGCGGGGGGTTTAATCGCCGACTACATCTGCCGTCCCCAAGCCTGCGCCAAGTGTCCCCGTGAGAGGGGTCCCCCTGAGTGAGCGGTACGGGGCTGCTCCTATTTTGCGGGTAAAAAAGGGCTGCGCAGGACGATAAAACGGGTCACATCGCCCGGGCTCCCCTGTGCAACCGTTTCGCCCAGGTTTCCTCGACCTGGAAGCCAGCTCTAGCCTAAATCCCACCGGCGGGGGCAGAGAGCCTGTTCCCGATGCGCTCTCGGCGAAAACCGCTTTCCCCCGGACGCTCCAGCTCAAGGGACGGGCGCGGAACCGGGTACCTGAGCCGGGAGGGGGGCGGATTTGGGACGGGACGGGGCAAGAGGCCGTGCGGGCAGGGCCCGGGACCCGTCGGGGCGCTGCTTCTCCCCACCTC
>NW_009649936.1:1216170-1216520 GCF_000708025.1 Charadrius vociferus
CGCAGCCCCGCGGGCAGCAGTGCCAGGGGCCATGTGTGCTAGTGCCTCTGTAAATGTACTCATGTGCCTACATGTACGTATACATACATACGCACACGCGTCATGTATATGCAAAGTATACATAATGTGTATATATAGTGTTAATGTGTGCTATATATACGTATACATGTGTACAAACGATACACACACACGTGTATGTGTATGCAGGTACACTTTCCCCCTTTTACCCAGTGCAAAAACAACAGGGGAAAGCGCTGGGGTGAATTAATGGCGGTGCCGTGGGTCCGGTGAAGGAGGGCCCGCGCGTGTCGCGGCCCCACGCATGCCCGTGCCCCGGCCCCCCCTCCGGC
>NW_009649936.1:1217734-1219041 GCF_000708025.1 Charadrius vociferus
CGGCGCTGAAGCAGCCCCTCGGGGACGGAGGAAAGAAGCGTCTCTTCTTGCCGCAAGCCCAGCCGCCGCCCGCCGAGAGCTGGCCGAGAGGGAAGCGACGGAAGGAAATGCGAGCTTGTGATTTCGGAGCACTCCAGCCATCAGCTCCCTCCGCACCGGCTTTGACTTTCGTTTAGCGGGGGGGCTGCCTTGCCGGCTTGTCCTCTCCTCGGCACCTCGGGCTCCGGGACCAGATCATTTTGCACTTCGTCAAACGAACGAACAACGCGATCTTTCCTTTCCTTTTCTTTTCTTTTCTTTTCCTTTCTTTCTTTTTTTTTTTAAGAGACAAAGTATCAAAAAAAAAAAAAAGATTCACCCTGCTTAGCCCAATGATTTCTTGCGTGGACGCTCTACTTTTAATATTTTTTTGTTATTATTTCTGGACGGGGAAGGATTGAGTAGAAGAAATCCTACAGTGAAGGGAACCCCAGTGCTTTGCTCCCCGTTGAGAAGAAGATCCGATTTCCAGCTGCAGGCATAGGACCGTGGTTTCGTGTAGGTCTTTCAGTCTCGGTTTCGAGGTGCTCGATATTGCAGGCTCAGAGCAGAACTGCCTTCTCCCGAGCGGCTTGCCTGTCGTGGTTGTGGCTCAGAGATCGCCTCCCCCCTCCTCGCACCATTTCTGTGGTGTTGTTTTTGTTTGGTTGGTTTGGCTTTTTTTTCCCTCCCCTTTTCCCCCTTTTTTTCGACCCTTTTTATTTTTTATTTTTTAATTATTTTATTTGATTTGGGTGAATTCCCTCCCTTCCTTCCTTAAACGAAAATACTAACTCTGAAGCCGAAATCCATGCCCCCTGCAATTCGGAAGAACCGGGTCTAATATGCCAGTGTCATCTTCGCCTTGCAGTAGTCGCGATGAAGGAAAAATCCAAGAACGCGGCAAAGACTAGACGGGAAAAAGAAAATGGAGAATTCTACGAACTGGCCAAACTCCTGCCCCTGCCCTCGGCCATCACCTCCCAGCTGGACAAGGCGTCCATCATCCGCCTCACCACCAGCTACCTGAAAATGCGAGCCGTCTTCCCCGAAGGTAACCACCCCGGGGCTCCCCGGGAGGG
Source organism: Charadrius vociferus (assembly GCF_000708025.1). Taxonomy (NCBI): domain Eukaryota; kingdom Metazoa; phylum Chordata; class Aves; order Charadriiformes; family Charadriidae; genus Charadrius; species Charadrius vociferus. Next base: position 1,218,835 of record NW_009649936.1, read on the forward strand.
ACCGTCCGCCCCCCGCCCGGCCCGCACAGGAGGGACGGGGCGGCACTGCGACCCGAAAGGTGGGGGTGGTGGTGGGGCACATACCCCGAGACGAGCCCGCATCGCCTCTACGTCTTGGGAGGAAGGGGGGGAGGGGGTGGGGGTGTTTGCAGGGGTCCCAGCCCCGGGTGGCAAACGAGGGGCGAGCCGCCGGGTGTGAAAAGTAGT
>NW_009649936.1:1219352-1219858 GCF_000708025.1 Charadrius vociferus
CCCCCGTCCCCTCCGTCTGCGTTCCCAGGAGGCAGCCACCCCGGGCCCCGGGGGAGGCCCCTCTGCACGGCGCTCCTGCCGGTGCCCAGGCACAGTCTTGGCGAGGGGGGAATAGTGTGGATGTTATTATTATTTTGCTTTGGTTGGAGTTTTCTGGAGGTAGGGAAGCAGGCTGGGAAATAAGGCGCAGCGGCTTCGCAGCGAGGCCCTCCGCCTTCTCCTGGGGCCGGGGAGAGCGGAGAGGGCCAGTCCGAGCCCAACCTGTCCCCGAGCGGGGCCGGGACTCCGCTGCCCCCCGGCCGGGGCCGTGTGGGGGCGGCGAGCGCCGGAGGCTCCTGCAGATCTTCTCGGAGACAGGCGGCAACGAGGCCTGACACCGCTCTCTCCTTCCTTCCCCCGGGGTTTTGTAAAAATCCCCTCCTCGGCCAGGCTGGCACCTACACCCCGAGCACCGAAAGGACGCGGGGTTGCGGCCGCTTTGGGCGAGGGGACACAGCCAGGCGGGA
>NW_009649936.1:1220150-1221280 GCF_000708025.1 Charadrius vociferus
TATATTTATAAAGGGGGTGGGGAGGGCTGCGGAGCGAGAAACCCCCACTCCCATACCGAGGAAAGCTTACCGTTATGGACATCTTATTTCAGTAATTTCGAGAGCAAGTACTAGCAGTGCTACGGAAAGCCAGGGATCCTTCAGCTTGCGTTGCCAGAGCATGCCGAGTTAGAGGAGCAAGGGGAAGCGAGGAGCTGCTCCGCCGCAATTTCCAGACACTATCCCCCATCGGGAAATTTCCCTATGAGAAAGAGCGTGTCGTAATTTTGGGGAGCCGCTCGCCGGCCCTTGCTGGGGAACATGCCCCCGAACGGCTGTGATTTAGGAGGGAAGAAGAGAGACACGTTTCGGGATGCTGCCGAATGCGTCCCTGCTTTTCCAGCCCTACAGATCCTCAAGAGGCCACAAGACGACCCCGAGAGCGGGTTTATACCCACAGCTCGGGTGTGTTTTATGTGTCTGTCTTCCTTAAACAGGCCGGGCGTGCGCTTCTGCACACTCTGCTTATTAAGAGCAACGTTTAAATGCATACGGCGAATTCCTGATCTTTCATCGTCTGAAGTACGGATGGAAATACATTTAAAACCAAAGCTTTGCATCTAGGGATGACGAGGCCGGGAGAACAACCTCCTCCGGCCCCGAGCCGTGCGTTTAGTGCCCGGGAGGGTGGAAGGTAGAGGGGGGAGCCGGAGATAGGCGTCTGCGGGCAGTGCCCGGTGCCACGCCGGCTGCAGTAGGGCAGTTGGTGCCGGGCGGGGGGGTGCTGCCAGACGGCACTCAGTCCCTCGTTGCCCTAACTTCCCTTTCCCTAGGGATTTATCTGCGGAAGGCGGGGAGGAGAAGTCCTCCCCCTCGCCCCCCCGCGGCTGGTGATTTCCAGTTAGCTTTACTGGGAAAGGAGCGGGGGAACCCAACATCCCGAGAGGGCTGCCCGGCACTGCATCTTAAATTCTGGGGAGCAGCAAGACCTGGGAAAGGCGACCTTTGGAGCATGCTGGACCCGATGGGCGTGGGGGGACCCACGTCCGAGGTCTTGCGGCTTGAAATAAAGGCAGGCACGTAACAGGCCCCCTCGCCACCCTCCGGGCTCTGATCACGAAGCGGCGGGCGCCGCATCGGCCGCCCTCCAC
>NW_009649936.1:1221667-1223016 GCF_000708025.1 Charadrius vociferus
GGGTCCAGCGCCCCGGGCCACACCGGCCGGAACCGAGGCATCACCCCCGTAACGCTCGAGGGAATTTACTCTTCCAGCCCGCGGTGGCGCTGGGGACAGGCCTGAGACGCCTGCAGCATGCCTGGTAGGCCCGGGGTAGCTGCAGCCAGCGTGATCAGAAATGTTGTCCAGCTATAAAACTGGCTTCCAGGTCTGTCTAGACTGGAGGCGAAGAGAGAGAGAGGGACGTGTTTTTAAAAACTCCGGTGGATGCCTTCCCCCACCCGCTTTATTTCCAGAGCGAGCTGACAAATAGTCGAGGCGAAGTTTGGCCCCAGAGCTTCGACAGGGCTTGTAAGGGGGTTCAGGCAGGTCTCCCCCTGCTCACCGCGGCCAGGGTTTTCCCGAAGATGCACATTTTGGACTGAACTCACAGACCCCCCGGCGGAGGCGCCGGATGAGGCTCAAAGAAGTGAGAGCGAAAGGAGATTTATATTCCAGCTCCCTTCTCCCCTCAAAGTGCAAGCTCTGGAAAGCACAATTTCGTGCTCCGCTATCACAGATTTTGCAGTGCGGTTTTCGCTCTGACCTTCAGATTCATGAATTAAAGTCGAGGAGACAGCAACCTACAGCCTCCCCCGCGCTCCCGCTCTGTAAGATTGTCTTTTCTTGTGTTTTGATTTTTTGCCAAGGCATTTATTGCTGTAGAACAAAAATACACCACGGGACTTCTTCTGTCTTGACTGTCATATTATATTTATTTTTTTTTCCTAAAAATGAGCAAATGAAAGAAAGAGACGAGAGAATAAATCGAGTTTAAAAACAGCGATTCTCTGCCTCCCGGTTATGGCAGGCTGGTTAAATTGTGGCTCTCTCCCTCCCCCATCCTCGACACAGTTTCCGAAACAGACTATAAAACCGCATATTTATGGGATGTTTAAACGGGAAGGGAACGTGCTAATTAATAAGTGACCTGAATGTGCACTATACAAAATAATCTGAATAAAATGGCTCAGCGGTAGATCTTAGATCTGTTCTTTATTCCGAGACGCAGACAATAGAAATTCCTAGGAGCAGACAGTTTTCGGTCCCTATTTAAACCTAGCTGTGAATATATATATTAAGAAAATGAAGGCGAATTGCAGCTATTGCGTCTAGTTTTCATCCGCACTCTGAAGAGGTTCATTAATGAATTAAATAAATAAATAAATAGAGCCCGAGCCGGCGGCGTGAGTAATCCCTCTTCGAAACCGTGCCTCTATTGTGCTAACCGCTAATAGTGGCATTAAAGGTCTTACTAAAACAAAAGTGCCATTAGGGCTTCCCCGGAGCGGCGCGGCCGTTCCCAGGCGGCGGGAGCCGGCAGCCGC
>NW_009649936.1:1223892-1227189 GCF_000708025.1 Charadrius vociferus
GGGGGAAACCGTGCGCTCCGGGGGAGCCGGGGAACAATACAGTAGACACAAAGGAAATACTCCAAGTTACAGGGCAATCCGATACTTAACATAATACATCGCTAAGTAATTCTTTTAACAGAATCCCAAGCAGAAAAGCTACCGGGCTTTCAAATGTGTGTGTGTACTAATTTATATATTTTGAGAGCAAAGGTGGGAGCTTTTCCCAAATATTTCTAGATCTTATTACAGTTTAACTTCCTCCCCTCCCTCGGCCTCACTGGAAACCGGGAAATGGTGCAAAGTGAACGTTGAGGTACTTTGAAAAACAGCCAGAGATGCCAAAAGACGGTGGGGGGGAAATCGTGCCCGGGTTTGCCGAAGGGAGGGGGACGCGTCCGTATGGGAACCCCCACGTCTTTCAGCCGTAAAATAGCACGTACTGTGGGGTGTCTGTGCAAAAACCCCCTCTCTGTCCCTGGGACGCCGTTGTCGGAGCCGAACCTGCCGCCCGGTGCCCGAGGAGGGGTTGACGGGCACCACTGCGATTAGGGCCGGTTATTTGCCCCTTAGCCTTGCCTGCCAGGCATCCCGCTGTACCCGTCCTGCCCTCCCAGCACGGTCCCGGTCGGGACGGGACCAGCGGTCGTTACAGACACAAGTAAATGGAGGGAAAAAAAGGAGAGGGGCTCATCTCATCCATGTTTGCCGACGGCGGGATGCCAGGAAAGACGAGGTTGCGCCTGGGGCCGAAGAGTTAGCCTCTCCGCAGGCAGCGCTTCGCCGTGCCAGCTCCTGCCCGCCGGGGCGGGCTCTGCCGCTGAGCTCGGCTCCGGCTGTCGGGGCTTTACGCTACCGGCAGCGCCCGGAGTCGCCCCCAGCCGCTGGCTGTAGGCGACCCCTTCCCCTCTAGCACGGCAAAGGGGGACAGGCCACCTCCACGCGTGTCCCCAGCATTCGCAGGAAGGATGCGCCAGCTGCTCGCTCGCAGGAAAATCACTCTCTGGGCCAGAGTCGCGGGTAATTCGTGCTGCAAAGGGGCATTTTTGTTTGTTTGTTTGTTTAGTGTTTTTTTTTTCCCAAGGTTTCCTTCGAAACGAGCCGTCCGGCACCGCACCGGCTGCACGGTCGGCGTGTCGGAGACCCGACAGCCCTCCCCGCCGGAGACCCCTTCTCCACCCCTTTCCACCCCAGCATACTCCCACCGCGTTTGAGCGATGTGGGAAGCGCTCGCTTCGTATCGGCAGCTCTTTTGGCCTCGCTCCAGTCCAGTGAGTGAAAATGTGCGTTATTTACTGGCTGGGCAGGAGCGACTCTGCTGAGTCTATCGCATCCATATGTTTACAGGACGTAACGCCGCGCCTTTGCAAATCTCTCGGAAGACAAGTTAATGGGCGTTAGTCCTTTATCTGAACGTAAGGTTTTATTCGTTTCGTTTCCACCTTTAAGGCGATCTGCTGGTGGATTAAATGATAAAATCATCGGCTTTAAAATAAGCTTAGACGAATGCCAGGCTGATCCACCAAACGCCTTTACATTTGATGCGAGTTCGCAATTGCAAATCCAATTTACAATTTCAAAGAACAAATCTGCAGAAGCGACTTTTTTTTTTTTTTTTTAGTTCGGTTTAGGAAAGAATCTCTAAAATAGTGGAGATTTTGGGGATGCTGTGAAACCGTACCTGGCCAGCCGCGATGGGCCGCGATGGACAGAACGGAGCAGATTGCCACGCACGGGTGCGGCAGAGGCATGGTTCGTTCTTGATGAGCTTCTTCGTGAGTGGCTCACAGAGTAAATCTGCTTTGTCTTTCGGAAAGTTAGGGCCCGTTTCAGGATAGTTTTTACACCTCTATGCGTAACCCCCTTTGTAGGGTTACAATCCCATGTTTCGAGATTTATAATTAGTAAATCGAAATAAGGGCAAGCCGCACAGCACCAGGGACTGACTCCGTCGTTTGGATTTGTTACCGTCTCGGGAAAGAGACTGCAGGATGTCTCTGCGATCCTCAAACTTTCTGCCCCAGGGGAAGCAGTGTTTCAGGAGAAAGAACCTTTTGATAGGTCGCTGGAAATTTAAGAGCCTTCCTCGAATCGCGAATTAGGAAACGGCAGTAGAAAAGTGCGACTTTTCGTTTGGCTTTTCAGAGCAAATTTCCCAATGTGTGGCCAAACACTTCTCCCAGCGAAGGGGAGGTGTCCTTCCCCTACCCACAAGAAAGCGCAGCCGCCCACTGTGCAGTTCTGCGGCGCGGTTTGGAGAGACCCGCTGGGGCAGCCGGAGCGACTGACATGGGGTGGGGAGACGCCTCTTTTGGGACTGACCTTGGGTGCTGCGACGGCGGAAAGGAGGCGTCAGGGCCGGCCGAGGTCCCCGTGGTTCCCTGCCTGGCGCTGGGAGCCGGAGGCTCCTTCGTGCTTGCCCGGAGGAAGCGGGACGTGGGGCCAGGCTCTGCTGACACCGGGGCACCGGGAGAAGGCGAAACTCGGGGGAGGCACCGCGGACAGCCGCGCTTCGCTACGCTTCCTCTCCGCCGTCCCCCGTTCCTCCAGTGAGGAGATCCTGTGCGCCCCAAGGGACGCCCAAGAGCGGGGAGAAAGGCTCCCATCGTTTCTAGGCTAGGGCTACCTGCGGACACTCAGCCAAAGGATACGCGGATCCGGGAGGGCTTCAGGCGAGGCGTTTAGAAACACGCTCCAGAGCTGGAGCTTAGGGCACGGCTTTCCGCCTGGGTGCCAACTTCTCACTCCCGTAACGGAGCCGAGCGGGGCTCCCGCTGCAGCGACAGGTTTCTTTGAAAGAGCCTGGTGGGTTTCACGGCTTCATATTGATTTTGCAGCGACACTGAAGGGCGCAGGGCTGTGCATCCATCGCACGCGTGTGCGCCCACGCTACAGACGGGAGCCCCAGCGCCCCCGGCCACAGCGAGCTCGGGGCCCTGCGGAATCCGCGTCGCCGCGCTCCGGCCGCCAGCACCACCGGGCTGGCAGCACCGAGCATCCCCGCCTTCCACCCGCCACCGGCCCTTCCGCAGCGCCTCTCGGCTGCAGGGAAGCACGGGCAGGAACACCCTTAGTGCTCTGTGGCTTCTCAGAAGCTGTGCTGTAGCCCCAAGGGCTTAAGCCTTCTTTTCTCTCCTTTATCTGCAAAAAGGAGGCATTAAACTGATACGGTCCCGTCCCTCCCTCCCTCCCTCTTGCCCTCCATCTCTATGCTCCTGTGGGCAATGGCACGCAGGCAGAGCCTGCCATCAGGTGCCGACACGAGCCTCCAGCTCTTCGGCTGGCAGTGGTTAGTGGTCTCAGCTCCACCGGGGAGCT
>NW_009649936.1:1227209-1228431 GCF_000708025.1 Charadrius vociferus
GCGGGGCCTGTCGGGTCAGCGAGGCCGCGGCGGGGAGCGGCTCTCCGGGGAGGAAGAAAGCAGGTCCGCGGGGTTGCCGTGGCCGGGACCTCTAGAAAAAGAGCAATTCCCTTCCCACGCGTGTGTGCAGAAGGGACTCGGCCTTTCCCACCTCCTGTGCCCCCACGTCACGGGAGAAGGAGGGAGAGCGGGCGGGTTGCGGGCAGCGAGCGTCCCGCCGGGGAGGCAGGGCGGGCGCGGCTCCGCTTTGCTGCTCTAACCAGCTCTTCGGTTCCTTTGCAGGTCTGGGCGACGCCTGGGGTCAGCCGAGCAGGATAGGGCCCTTGGATAACGTGGCCAAGGAGCTCGGATCCCACTTGCTTCAGGTAGTGGACGCCTTCCTCCCTCTCTACGCGCTGCGCATCGCAAGCCTGGTGTTGCGGTGGGAGCAACCTTCTGCCTCTCATCCTCCTTTCCCTCTCCCCCGCACCTCGAGAGGAACCTGTGTGAAGCCTTCCTCTTACTCCCGAGTCTCACACCGGCCGGGAGAGGGGAAAAACTGAGACACCAACCCCTTCAATTATTATCCTCCCCCTCCCGCCCGCCTTTGATATTAGGAGAAATAACAGCTTACCATGGCACTAATTGGCTCTCTGTGCACGCAAAGTGTCTCCCAGCCGTAAAAGCGATCATCAGAGCCGCTGGGGGCGTCCCGCAGGCAGCCAGCGGCAACGCGGGGAGCGCGTTTAGGCGGGAGGGGAGCCGGGCCCCGGGGATCGCCGTCCTCCGCCGGTGACTCGGGAAGGGAAACCCGTAAGGGAGTGCGGGGCTCCCGCGGTGGTGGTGATGAGCACCTGGGTTAGATCTCCCGTGGGCGTTAGCACCTGGAAATACCCTTGTTCCCAATCCCGTCGGTCAGCTCTGGAATTCCTCCGAATTCCCCCCGCGTCGGGGAGCTTAGGAAGTCGCAGCTGGGGCGTGTGTGCCAGCCGGGGAAAAAAAAAAAAATTACCTTTAGCTCTATTTTTTTTTTTTTATACCTAAACTTAATACAGCAAGGGTTTTTCTCCCCCGATTTTAAAGATCTAGTAAACTGTAATCATTTAACGGCTGTTTTTATTGTGGGAGGTTAATTCCTGGTCACAGAGCTGGAGCTGTTTTAACTGTTCGCTCTGGCTGGGGATAAAAAACTCAAGAGAAACCCTGTTCGGGGTCTGTGGCCACTTCCCAGCCTCCCCCCCCC
>NW_009649936.1:1228451-1298254 GCF_000708025.1 Charadrius vociferus
GAGGGGCCGTGTGCAGCAGCTCCCTCAGGTACTCGGCGGGAGATAAAGCGGCGGCAGGGGGGGCTAAAGCCGTGCGAAGCGCACGGTTGTTTATTTGTCACTGCAGCCCCCGCAAAAGTATCATGCGTTCTCCTGAAGTGAAAAAGAGGGCACGCTTTCGGTAGGGTGGTTTAGAGCCCGCGTTACTGGCCACATGTAGCAAATGGAAACTGATAAAGTTCAAAACGGCCCCAGGTAGAGGTATTCCGAGCCTTGAAAAGGCTGATGTCCTATCAGCTGTTTCGGAATGACTGCTCTACCTAGAAAATACCTATCTAGTTATATCATAAAGATAATAGTTCTTACGCTTGCTCCTCCTCCCTGTTAGCCATTTCACATTTTGTCTGGCGTTAAAGGAACTTAAGTAATATTATATGCTAATCACCTGTAATACTCATTTTACAGTTCAGTTATTTCTGAATGATGAATGCTTAACCTTTTAATAAACCCACATTTACTGTAAACTTTTTTTAAGGGTTCTTAGACTGAAACCTCACATGTGAAGTTTCAGCTTCAATATACTTTTCTGTATAGGAAATTTAGAGACCTACTGCACCATATAGTGCAGCAATGGAAGCATTGACACGGTTTTAGTTATGACACTGGGCAGAGCAATTGCAAGACGACAGTGTTTAAAAGCAAAGTTATGGCTAAGGATGCAATAATTTATTTCCCATTTTAATACTTTTACAAAATTTAATTTATGTTCCAAAAGAGGAAAAAAGTAAACGCGAAGAGTAATCTGGTTTCAATTATATGCTGTGGAATCGTTAGTAGGCCAGAGAATAATGTGAAATACTTTTCTTACAGGAGCAGCACTGTAAGAACATGAAGCATACAGGATTTTATTGCTTCTCTCCTGGTTCAGTAACTTAAAAGATGAATTAAAATAGGCATATTTTTTATCTGTGGACTGTAATTTATTTTTTTTATTCCACGTTTATTTTCCAATGATGTTCATATGTATGTGTTGATGAAGGCTTCCTAAAATGGTTATAGATAACGGATACTTTTTGACTAAGAATATCAGATACTTTTGAAAAAATGCCTCAAATTGGGCACTGAAGAATCAAGGTACCCCCAAACTGATAGTTTGTATGCCCAAATCGTGGCTAGTTTTGGCTAACCTGTACCATTTGCAGCATATTATTTTTTTCCTCATACAAATGTTATATAACTAAATTAAACTTTAGTTTTTTACTCACAGAAGTAATATTTACCTTCCAGTCAATATCCCATCAATAAGAATTTGTAGGATTGGACCTCAAGTTTGATTTACATATTACTATTAGTCAAGATTCACAAACTGGAAGGATACTCATAATGACCATAAGTATCTCTCTTCAAGTGTTGTAAAGTTTTGAATGTTGAGTTATTCTACTTTCTTTTCCTAAGTTTGCATAGCTACATAGCAGACAGCCCTCTGTTCAGAAAGACATTGTTAAAAATATAGTCAAATAAATTTAAGGCATTGCTTACGGTACCATTAAATATATTGCAAATAGCAGTAAGCTGTGTCTGCCAATTATACCATAAAAAATGGCTTGTGTAGTACTAGACTTTCCCCTAAGTACCACATAGCTCAGGATTTGTACTAAGTACTAAAATAACCAGAATCAACAGGAGAATGTTAACTTAAAGTGAAGCAGTAAAGCTAGCATCTGTAGGTGGAATGAATTGGATTTCACAATGTATGTGTGTGTCATAGGGTTTGTAGGAACAGCATTGGATAAAGGTTTCTGTTCCTTGAATTTTGCTTCTATTTGCTGCTGTTGAAGTTGGATAGCAATCATCCTCCAAAAGACTTCAAATTCTTTTCACTGGAAATGATTTAAACAGAGTGCTTGCTTTTTACCCTACATATTTCTCTTTTTCAGACTTTGGATGGCTTTGTTTTTGTGGTAGCATCAGACGGCAAAATAATGTACATCTCAGAGACAGCATCTGTACATCTTGGCTTATCTCAGGTATGAGTGATTTATTCTGTCTATCTGTTAAATACAAATGCTGGACGCAACACTAGTATCTTGGCATGTATATAATGTCATTGTTTTTAGGGGTATTTGAAGCTTCAGCTTTGTTCTTTGACAAATGGCCTTACTTACATATTCAAGTTCCCTTTACTTACAGCCACATCACGATCTTTTCTTGTTCATTGTATTTTACTCCTCATTACCTTTAAGAAGGGTAATAAATAATATGATACTGCAAATTGCAGATATATACAGAGCTTGAAACCCAAACCTATTGCCTGTGTGGTAACGCTATACGTCTGAAATAAAGTTTAGAATTCAAGTCTATATGTTTTAGATTGTGTAAGATATTGAGACTTGCTATGAAATAGAGAGGAAATCTGATGTGGAACATGAGTTTTATGGTAAATGTGCTTTAGGAAAAAAAGAAAAGGGGAGCAGATTTATGAGTGTTCACATGGAATTCAGGGTAGTTTTTCCTGAGTTTTTCCAGCTCAGTGGTCTTTTCAGTAAAGCGTTTTATATGGTTGTGATAGAACTCATAAAACTCAGTTTACTACTGTTCTGCACAAGAAGTATAAGGGTTTTTTTATTGTTGTTTTTTTTTTTTTCCTTAGAAGGACATTTCTAATTTTTTTTACCTTCTTGGGATAGGCACAAGGGCAAATAGCCTGAATTTGTTGCAGACTGCAAACTTCCATACCTTTGTGTGTAAATGTATTACACATATTCATTGGCAGCACCTGACCTAAAGCTTGCCAAAGTCCATTAGAAAAACTCCTAATTAATTTCACTGGGCCCTGGATGAGACTTGCAAGAAACAGAACTGTTTCATCAGAACCAGTTGCAGCTCAAACACTTCTCAGAGTTAAATAAAGACTTAGTAGCAGAGGACAGAAAAACGAGGAGATGAAGGTAAGAGAGCACAGGATGTTCTGAAAAAGTCTGGGGAATACGCCCTGTGGCTATTCCAATAAACAGAGAAGAGGCTGAGTTGTGGAGATTATATGTGTACTTTAACTTTGGTAGTAACTAATATTTTTGATTGAAAATCTGTGAAGTTCTTTGGATGTGTGTTTATAATAGTGATATTACAATTAGTAGCTGTGAGAAAAAACACAAGTCTAAATAGCTAGAAAAAGCAAGCGTACCATCTCATCCACACCACTTCGAAATCCAGAGGCAACTACAACCCTTGTTTTTGTAATCTCTTTTAGAAAAAGTAATTTTGAGAATAAATATTCTATGTGGATATGTTTTTTTCTGCCAACTTTTAAAAATGTGTCCAGGGAACATTCTTAGTTCAAACAGTTTGTTCAACTGAGTCTGTTACAGTATAGTATTAATTGTTTCCTAACATTTAACACATGTTAAAATGACTTTAAATATTAGTTTGTTTTAGAATAAACTTTCCTAGAGAATGGCGGTATTTTTCAGTCTGAATCAACAGTGTTATTGAAAGTTTTTCTTGCCCTACCTTTTGAAAAGATCCACCACGCTGCTGACTGCTTAAATAGATTCATTTAGTCAGTACAATTATTCCAAAGCACTGAGTGTTCCCATCTGTCTTTCCTGAAGTAGAGTCTCATTGTCCTGTGCCACTCGCTGTTTGATAAGTGCTAAATGACTTTCCAGGTTTTGTCCAGAAATTGTTTCTTTCTTTTCTTTCTTTTTGAGGAATATCAAGTCATCAGATCTTGTAGGTCCCAGTATTATCCAGTCATGTGGCGAAATTAAAGAACTACCAGATCAGTAAGCCACTAAATAGACTTGGCCACATTCAAGGAGAGGCAATGGAAAATGTCATACAGGCTTTAGTCATATTTAGCCCTCATGCCATTACAGCCCTCTGCACAGACAATTCCATGTGTATTGCACATGTAAATATCTATAAGCCCTCAGTGCAAGAGGTGCTGAGGAAAACCAGAGGATTTGGTCATATTGCTTATTGAAGTCAGTTTAATAAGCAAAATTACAAATATTTAACTTTAGCAGAGGTTTGTAAATGAATGGGCTGTATCCTTGAACTCCTCAGAAAACTGTACATTGGAGAGGACAGAGGGATCTGAAATTTAAAGGCATGTTTTAGACTCTCAAAACACTAAGTGCTCCAGCAGTTTCACAGTGCACAGGTGTTTTTCTTTACAAATACAAAACCCCAGCTAAACAAGGCAGTGATTTTTTCCCTCTTTCCTCGTACTGTTTAATCATTTAGGTTGTTCTTGCTGTTTCTCAATGTTCTATTTTTGAAGAGACGATTTTACCTTAAGTAGTACTAGCATTAATACTAGTCTACTTCTACGTACTAGGATATTAATACATTAACACTAGGATATTCCTGTAAGCTTCCCAGGGCTCTAAATGAGTTCTTGTTCCTACTTCTCTGGAAATCACTGGGAATTTTGCCACTGACATCAACAAGAATGAGACTGGTCTGTAGAAGCAAGTTCTGCAATTCTCCCTCGCCAAGTCATAATCCCACACTATATCTTCAACAAGTGCTCTTATAGAGCTCGAGCCAATGCAAGCTGAGACCAGAGTGATGATGATTGTAGAAAATCTTTTAAAGTGTGCACAGAAAGGCCTTTTTATTAAATAATTAGACAATTAACTAGTCCACACATCAATTTCCAGTATAAGAGCAATTTGTTTAAAAATATATATTTAAACTAAATAGAAGTCCATTTAAAAATATTTTGCAGGATATTCTTGGAGACCTACTACAGTAGCCTTTATCTTCTAGTTGTTCTTGAGTTTAACTTTAGCAGAAAGAAATTAGAGCTTCTGAATAACCCTTCACTGGTTGGTGTAGTTAGGTTAGTTTAAAATTTAAAAACAACATTAAGGATTGTTTTTTCCACACTACTGCACTCACTTCTGTCAGCAGCATCAGAGAATCAGACACAGTATTTTTGAAAAGACTACATCTTCATTTGTAGACCTGTCACTTAATTTGTGGCTTTGGATTTTGATCTGCCTTTGCTCTCAACTGTAACAGTAAGTATTTTAAATACTGGTGGGTCGGACCCCCTCCTCCATCTAATTTCAGCTGGGCTCAGACCAGTGTTGAACTGACTTGTACTAGCTGAGAGAGCCAGTTCCTTGCCTTTTTTTTTTTTTCATGGATAACAAATAAGTTCAAATTCCCCAAATATTTTTTCCCCTTAGAGTCCAAAGACACAGAATAGAGAGGAAAATCCTCTTAGGAAACAATGGTGAAAGATATGTGTGTGTATATATACATAATTTTGAAAGTCTGGGGCTTATTCCAGCCATTTTCTGGGTCCATGAGGGAGCCAAGCTTATCTTTGACTTTTGATAAGTCTTGAAATATTTAACCACAAACATCTGAACTTTTCCAAGAGTTTATTTTACTTTCATCAAATAAGTATATGAAAGGCAAAATATACAATTATTTGCTCTAGAATCCATCTACTTAGTCCTCTGTGTTTATTATGAATTTTTTCTCAGCCGGAAAAAAATGTGCAGCTGAGTTACACATAAAAAACCTCTTAGCAGGAAACAGCAATATTTGGTAGTAAGCAGGTATTTACAGATATTAAAAAGCTGCATCGAGGAAGCCGGTTTAATAAGCCCGAGGCTTGGGATTTTAGAAGGTTTATGAATTGAACCATATAATTTTTTTTTTTAAGTTTTCAGTGTTTCATTGTAGGCTTTAAAATAGCATGCATGCACTATGCGTAGCAGGAGACTGTGGTCAACTTCAAAATTATGCATACATATTTTGGTTATTTGACTCTTACATAGCCCCCATCTCTTTGCTGACGGCTTTATGTTTCCACTTGCATTTTTACAGTCAATTTTGGTTTCAGTGTTGTATGTTCACCTCCCGCTGATTTTGCTAGGGTTGCAAATGCATACATCAGAGCAGAAAATATTCCTATGTGTATAACGAGAAAAACTAGTCATTAGTTTAACAAAGCACTTCAGTTTTGAATTTTAGATATAAGCCCTGGGATACAAATTACAGTTTGGATAAAACTGTGACCTTGGGTCCAGTCCTGTGAATTCTGTGAACAAATGTTTATTTCTGTGAGTAGTCCTTTTGATATAGGTAGTGACTTTAGGAAAAGTAAGAGATACCCATGAATTATACTTTGTGAGAGAGTAGATGCATGTTGATGTGGTTATGATCATACTTGGTAATAGCAGAGATGCAACAAGATCTTTTGGATTACTACAGTTGATGTTGCTGGTCAGGTTGGTTGGTGTTGCTTTTGTAAGAAAGTCTCTATATTGAAGGAAGAGATTGTTTGCACATAGCCACCCATGAATGATTCTTTTTTTTTGGAAGCCATATTATCTGATAGAATTGCTTTAATTTCAAAGGCAAAATATACTCTTCAGCAAAATCACTGTTAGCCAAAGATAAAATAATAAGAACAGGGTCATAAATGATAGTACTTTTGGTATGAACACTGACCACAACTGTGCATTTTTGCAATGCTAATTTTTTTCATGTTCTGGTTTACTAAGCATATAGGCCAATGAAATGCCTATCACCATAGAATTAATAGATTTTTAAAAAATCAGTTTTATATGTCTGTAGGTGATTATGATATTTAAAGAGATAGCTATGGGCATTTACAATGTATTTTTTCCCATGTGATTAAAAAACCAAAACAAACAGAAGCATGACTCACAGTGAGACTGTATATTCGCCTTCCTCCCTCACCACTAAAGCTTGAATATGGGGTGTTACTATAACAGGTCCCCATCTGTTACAATCCTGAAAAGGAACAGCCAGTGCTTTTTAAGGAGAACTTTTAGAGAAAATTATATAAATGAAGCAATGTAGATAATCTCCCCTCCCCTCCCCTCCCCTCCCTAGCAGCTGGCCCAGGTCTCCTCTCCTCTCCTCTCCTCCCCTCCCCTCTCCTCCCCTCTCCTCTCCTCCCCTCTCCTCTCCTCCTTTCTTTTTGTCATCTTTCTTCACCTCTTTCTCTCTGCTTTTCTTTATCTTCCCTTTTCTCTCTCTCCATCTGTCCTTTTTTTCTATTTCTTTCTTTTTTTCCTTATTCAGTGAAGTTTTATTCTGGTTAGAATATCAAATCAGTGTTGGTGTTTTTGTTTTTGCAGGGAGGGGTTGTTGGAAAGAAGCAGCGGGGAATAGATGGCTAGAAAAAAAAGTTAGTTTGCATAGTCTTGGGAAGAGACATTCCATGAATAATGCAGAAAATGGAACGATGAGAAACATTTTTGGAAAAAGATTGCTTTGTGGGGTAGACAACTTCATTTATTCCAAAGAAAAGGCAATCCACACATCTTAGCAAATCAGTAGGATTGGCTCAGAAGAATAGGTTAAATTACTTCACCTCTCAGCTGTCTCTGATCTTGGGGGCCCAAGGCACATCAGGCCACACTGAACAATTGGGCAGCCTGACACTAATTTAAAACACAGGCTCAAAGTATTGGTTCACTCCTTAAATCAATTACAGCATCTATCTGGAGACTTTTGTTGGTGAGTTTTATACGTGGCAAATAGAGTTAGCAAAAAGGACATACGGTGCACTCCATTCATTTTTTTTGTGCAACAGTTATTATGGGTACAACAGTGGGAAAGACAGAAACACATTCCTGTGCGAGCAAAGTTCAAGTGAGAAGAGAGAACACACACATATTTAAGACAGATCTGGTCTTTACTGTGCCTGTTTACTTAAAGCAGAGAAGGCTCAATCCAGTGCCCATGAAAATCTACAGAAGTCTGCCTTTTGAATCCATTGGCTACTGTTCCGAACCCTTTGCACTACTGTGCATTAAGTGTGGTAGATCATCTTTGAAAAGAGACAAAGGAAATGTGTAAGTCTAGGGGTTTGTCTCTGAAGGCTCAGCTGCCAGGTGAATGCAGGTGATAGTTTTGGGGAAACTGTAGAAACATTATTTTTTTATATCTATCTTCTTGAGAGACATTAGTACAGTTCACAGAGATTTTATCCCATTTTGTGGCAATCTAACATTTCTACAGCTGCTCTAGTAGCCTCCTACTAGCTGCTCACTTCATTTGCCAGCTTTCTCTAATAGAAGCTCTTCTGTATCTGGATCATCACCAGAAATTCCCCCCAAAGCCCCTGTAATGCCTGCTGAAGAAGAAATTAGTTCAGTTTGATGGGTATAATTTGGAACACGGTTTTGATACATTCAACTTATGTTTTAAAAATGGTGTGTAGTTACCCAGATGCAGTGTATGCAGGTTACTTTAGAGCTCTTTTGGGATACAAAAAAAAAAAAAGCAGCTGCACTGCTTCATGTGTTACATGTCTCTTCACAGGTGGAGCTTACTGGTAATAGCATTTATGAGTACATACATCCTTCTGATCATGACGAGATGACAGCTGTTCTTACTGCTCACCAACCTCTTCATCCTCACCTCTTACAAGGTACTTGTGTGATCTGTGGTTAAACTACCATTGAAAAAAATAAAAAAAGTAATAACCCTAGGCTGAAATGTAACAAGTTCATCTTTATCTGATATGAAGCTATGTCCACGAATGGAGGAGGAGCATGAACTTGAAACTGTGACCCAGGATTTTGGTTTGTTGTAGTAAAAGGAATAAGGTATCCTAGATTAAATAATGCTTTTCATGTCATGGAGCCTGTGCAGTTTTAAACAGGTTTTAGATTTTGCCCAGTGGCCATTTCATATCTTTCATTTTGTCATCACTGCTGAGGTTGCAGGAATGTTGCAATGATCTAGCTGTGCACAGCTGCAGCTACGCAGTCTTAGTGGAAAAAAGAGGAATAACACATTAGGCAATTGGAAAACAGGAGGACACTTTTAACATTCTAAAAACAACTGCTAAATCTGAAGTTTGGACAAAAAGCCAGACCTAATAGCCTCTACTGTAGGAAGAGTAAAAATGGGTTTTGTAAGTGACTGGCATTTGGAAACTCTCATTAAAAAAAAAAAAAAGAAAGTGATCTCCCCAGGAAAATAATGTCCTCTTGCTTTGATACTGGATCACTGATTCACCAAGCCTCTCCACACATCCTGTTCAGGTGCTGCAGATGATTCACCCACGCGTACCCATACAGCATGATGCTAAGCTGGATGGAGTGTCAGGGAAGACAGCAGAACTCTTATTGATTATGTGAACGCCCGGATCAGACTGTCCACCCTGGCTGTGCTCAGACACCACACATATATATTAACATAACCCTTTGTGTATTAAGTTGTTACTTCAGTGTTGTAAATACTATATAACTAACAAAGATATGCTCATCTTTGCACTGTCTTCTTCAGTAGCTTTTGTTTCCTTGGGGGCAATTATTTGAACTTTAAAATGTCACAAATAATCTGGCTCCATCATGTACAATGTACTTCCACATATATTTCATAACTCTTAATTAGTTGGAGCTCACATCCTGCTAGTTTTTACTGGGCTTCTTAAGACACAGCTCCTAAAAGCATGGGGAACTTTGGGTTCGCACTGCATATCTGTTTAGGACCTGGCATTTTTTTGCAGTTCTGGTGCCTGTGCCTTTTCTGTACTTGGTGATCTCACCACAGTTCTGACTGCTTTGATTCCATCAGCACAGAACCATGTACCCTCTGCATGCAGAGAAGTTTAATGTGCCTGGAAGCGTATGTACTGCTCTGAGTGGTGTAAATGGAAGAATTATCTTAGCCTTCTTCTCTCTTCTTCCTCCCCAAAGAGGTTGTCTTGTGTACCCCTTGGTGTCTTGAAAAACAAACACATTTTTCTTGGACTTTTCTGATTCTAGTTGTTACTTGACTATTTCATAGTTTCCTCATTCCTCTGTCAGGATTTTTTTTTTTTTAATGTTGACTTTTTCTTAAAAAAATCTTTTTTTCCTTTTTCCGAACTTACTGATAAAGCAGAGGGGATACCTCTGGTATAAGTCCATGACTTTTCATGCAGTTCTGCTGGTATCCAGAATTGGTAGTAAGACGTTTTTATACCCATTGTCTTGCAATGCCAATAGCCTCCTGGTTTTGTTACATTATGTATATATTTAAAATTTGTTAGTTGGAGATTTTTACAAATTTAAAGTAATGGACAACTGATTTGAACTAATTTCTATGTCAAATGTTCTTCCCGTTCTCTATTTAGTATCATGACTAAGAAGCAGTGAGACAGCACACTAGTACTGCAGTTCCAGAAGGTTTGGGGTTTTTTGTTCAGAACTAGGTGCTGCCTGTTTCTTGCTTATATCTGGATGTGTCTGGATGTTTATCTTGCCTGTTAGTTTCTGAAACAATCAGGTCCCTCTCATTTTGGTTACTTATGGTCAACTTCTTTATTTCCTTAACAAATTCGCCTCGCTGTGAAGTGTAATTCCGTTCTATTCTGGTTGTGTTTAAAAAGACTTTACACACAATTGAAACTGTTAATTTCAGTTTTCTTGAAACTGTTTCAATCTGAAATTCTGCTGATTGTATAATTAGCCCCAGATATATGCCTCATTCTCTGTAGTGTTCTTTGCCTCATTCTACATAGATGCTGTTTGTTATTAGCATCAAGCTCTGGTTTGTCAATAGTGCAAAGGTAAAGGAAAATTTACTTTGAAATGTGATGCATTTACATATGTTTTGTTTCATGTAAAATTTTGTGTAGCAGAGGAAATTCATAAAAACCTCAAAACAACAGTATCTTATTTGGATTCCTAGACTTGGAGGGATAAATAAAGGAGTTAAGCTGTATTCTGGTTTGTATAGGGCTTATTTTATGCAAATCTTACTTCTTTGTGTCTCTTCCCCATAAAATGCATGGAGCGAATGTATTAAAATATCAAGAATCCATAGCTAAATCTTTTTAAAATTAACAGAGTGACCAAATACTTATTTATAGTTGTCTTCCCTGTGCCAGTAGCTCCCTTTTCTGCAGTGTATACATTTAATCTTGAGGTATAACCTGAAATTACCTGGCCTACAGAAATCAGAGCAGGTTTCCTATTTTTCTTCAGTGAAGCCCTGAAGCCTATTCAATAAATGACAGGAATGAAGCAACTTCTGTCTGTATCTTAGTAGATATCTTGAATATTTAAATAAAACACAGAGTTCTACAAATAACTTAGGACAGAGGGACATTGAGTGAAAGTAGCTTTATTTTCTAATAAAAAGGAAAACAGAATTTAGAGAGCATTTTGGGTTTTTTTTTTTTGTTTGGGTTTTTTTTTTCAGTTTGATTTTATCTCCTTTAGTCTTTTAAAACATGTCTGAATCATCAAGTCACTGGGTCAAATAAAACTTTTCCTTTTATAACTTTATTACATTCTAGATCTCTCCAATCTGTAGTATTACTCAGGAGTAAAATCAATATTGTACTGCAGACACAGATGTTCATAACACAAATTTAGAGCTTGGCTCATGTTACTTTACTTGTTCAAGATGTGTTCTTCAGCTAATCCTCAGATATGTATATATATTTTCAGTTCAGTTGCTATTTCAGCAGTTTTAGCTGGATAAGATCTGTTATGATAGAAATAAAATCATGAATGTGAACATACATATCTATACTTTGTGGTATTCTGTTACTGGTATTGAATAACCCAGAGTACAGATTATTTTTTCATCTCCAGTTTTACAGCCTTTGTAAATTTTGATGCTATTACTTTATTTATTTCTTCATTTGCTTTTAATTTTCCTCATTGTCCTTCATTATTCTCTTCAAACTTACCCTTGTATTTCCAGTGCTTCATCAGTTCCATAGAAGCTTTTCTGAAAGACCAAATAACATGAGAAATGTAGAAGCCTCGCAGCTGTTAAGGTCTAGAAACCCTATTTGCCTGAGTTTTATCTCTCAGGGAAAAGCAAGTTACTGCTTACTGCATAAAAAGAGACATAGTGTGGATTTCTTTATATAATGCTCTCTGACACATTGTTTTTCTTCAGTTATCTCAGCTTGGTACTCAAAAAAAAATATATTAGTTTAAAAGGCATAAGCCTTCTTAAATTATAACTTTTTAATTTTTTCAAGTTTGCCCTGGACTTCCTAATGTTTCAGGTACAACAAGGCACATCTTCAAACATAGAGGGTCGATACTTTTTTTTAAAAAAGACTGCAAATTCTTGAATAATAGCATGCTTCCAGAAGCTGGGACTTCATAGCAATAGTAAATATAATAAAATTTGGGAAAATGGATGTTGGTGAACTAGCTGTTGTGTCATCACTCTTTAGATAAGTCCAATGTGGTGCTACAGCAAGTTATATTAAGAAAAGCTTTTGGGTCAAGAAACTGGAAGGCAGCAATTCTAAGAAGCATTCAAAGATCATAAAGGACAAACAGTTTGGTGTAAGCTCCTGTTGTGATGCTGCGGCATTGAGGGGCAATGAAAAATCCTTCTGCATATAAGCAGAGGAATAGTGAACAGGAATAGCAAGGATAAATAATTGTATTCTTTATACAGTATTAGTGTAATAGACACTGAATTTTTCTGTATAATTGTTGTCCACTTAAAACAAAAAGGCAAATTGGAGAAAGTACAGAAGAGAGCCACAAAAATGATTGAAGGGCTGGAAAGGCTTATAATGAGAGATAAAAGAACACCATCTGTTTGGTTTATCAAAAAGATGATTGGGAGGTGACTTGATTACTGTGTGTGCATACTTCCAAGGGAAGAAAATACTGGGAACTAAAGGACTTTTTTAGAAGAAAAAACATATCAAGGACCAATGTCTGTGAACTGAAACCACAAAAGCTCAAATTAGAATAATACATACATTTATAACTAGGAGTTTGATTAACCACAGGAACAAAATACTGAGGGAAGCAGTGGTTTCTTCCTCTTTTGATGTCTTCAGATCAAGGCTGTATGCTTTTACAGAAGATACGCTTTAGGCAAACAGAAGTTACTGAGCTCAGCACAGGAATAACTGACTGAAGTTTAATGAACTGCAATGTACAGGTTAGACCTATGATCTAATGCTTCTTTCTGGCCTTTAAAGTCTATAAGCTATGACTCAATGAAAGCCATAAGCCCCATGATCTGTGGAGGCTTTGGAGAATTTCAGCTTGAACTTACAAAGTCTTTAAGATGCCTTTTTGCTTGCATGACAAGTGCTGAAAATGTAAAGCAATATGTACTGATCCCTTGCTATGAAAGAAGCCAACAGCTGGACTCTCTGAGGGTGGCTGGAGTGCTGAAAAATAATAATCTCTCTCACACTCACGTGAGTCTTTGGGCCAACTTTGCACCAGTTGTAAAAATATGAATCCATTATGCTCAACTGGGATGGGTTAGGACAAAAAAAAAAAAAAAGAAAGAAGAAAAAAAGATAAAAGATAATAATTTGATATCTTTTCCAAATGATGTGTACTGGCTGTGCTCAGATCTCAGATGACTCCACTGGCCCTTCATGCCTTTCCAAATATTGATTAATGTATTTCTGATCTGCAGCATTTTTCTATGTTCTGGCTTAGTTTTGTACCTGTGAAGCCTTACACCTCAGTTTTGCACTCTCTATACCACCTGTATCCATGACATAGGCTGATATCAAGTTTCCTGGGCCTCTATCTTAAACTAACAGGAACCCAGGAATTGTTTCATGGTATAGGGCTGAGAAAGTGATTTCTTAGCATGTAGAGAAGTGATTTTGATACATGCTGTCCTGAGCACTTACAGCTCTGAAAGCTTTTCTTTTCTGTTTCTTCAAGTAGTGGAACTAACAAATGGGATCCACTGGATGAGATTCTCCTGCTGGGGCAGAAGGTAGTCATCCTGCAGGGTGGTTGGCCTCCAAACTCTGGTGATGAAGTGGTGAATTTTGGAAAACTGCAAGGTTACATTTATGACCGATTCAGTGCATGCTGCACATCTCCCGTGTGTAGTGCAGGAGACCTAGTAGGTTGTGGTTGTGATGCCATGCAAAATTCTGCCTAAACAACAATAGTTCCAGAACTTCATGGAGGCATGTGAGGAGTTTGCCTGTTTCCTTACCTCACATACGGCATAAAACTAAATGTCTGTCAGGCTAGTAAGTCTAAGCTGCTGCAGCTCACCAGCAAATCATTTAGTATTAGCATGGTGGGGGGTACAATGCTGGCAGTGGTTTGTGAAGTGAGTGTTACAGGGTGCCCTGTCCAGAGGTGATAAGCATTTTGAATGTGTCTGAAATAGTGGCTGGTTTTCAGGGACTGACTGTTGAGGATTACGTCAGGATTGTTGACTCCACCCGGACCCCCCTAGCATGCTCTTTGGAGGAAACCACATACTGACACAAGCTGGGATGCACATACCGGGATAAGTCGGGACCTTAAGCCCTCAAATGATGTTGTCAAAAGTGTGTATGTACCAACCCATTTTGCAGAAAGTTTTCTTTAACAGTTAGCATTGAGTGGTAAGCTTGTAGCAGGATAGTAACACTTCTAAACCATCTGGAGGTTTTGGGGAAATGCCATACCTCCTGAACCATACCCATAAGAACAAAGAAGGATATTTTTGCATGAAATATCAGGGTAGTGCAAACTGGGTATGATTACTCAGTGTGTCTGTCATCGCTGCAGCTGAATACAAGCAAGCAAGCAAGCAAAATAGATATTTGCACTGCAGGTTGACTGAGACAAGCAATTAAGCAATGCTGAGAGGGATTCAGCATTCTGTGCTGCTCTTATGTATGTATTTGGACCCAGTTGGTTTGACATTGTGTGTGTCTTTTATTGGTTTCATATGCCTTTTCTGAGATTTTAATCCTTTAAAATGTCTGTCTATAGCATCCTGACTTTTGCTGACTTGCACACCAAGGCATGGTGTACTAAAAGCAGTTTATTAACGTTCCCCAGAACAGACAAAACGAAAAAGGAATACTGTCATTACTGTAGATGTTCCAGTTTTCTGCTAACAACTGGATAATTCTTATATGATTAGTTGTAAGCCTAATGTAAGTTACACAAGGAATGTGGAATACACTGTGTCAGGCTTTCTCCACCCTGGTTGATGCTTTAAGGGCACCATTTCAGTCAGCTAAGAAGTAAAATGCCAGTGCATACTTTTCCTCTCAAGGAAGAACATCTTCCCTATGCACGTTTTATGTGATATTAAAAGAAAGGAATACAAAACTGTACATCTGGAAAGATCTTTTTTACACTAAGTTTTAAAGACATTTTTCTACTAGTACATATGCAAAAGACAAATGTTGTTAGGAATTTTTTTTTGTTTTAATTAATTTAAAAACATTTTACAGGAGAACCATTATTGAAAGATAAGTTTAACGTGATGATCCTGTTACCACGGTTTGTTAGTGTTATTTTAAACTTGAGAAACCTAGAATATACTATTATTTTGGATGTACAAAAGTGAAAAAGAGGGCAGACCACTGGCATGCCATTAAAAAAATCTTTTTTCATTGGTAATTAGCAGCAAAGTATACTAAAGAGAGTAGTGTCTCAGACTGCAAAAGCGATTGTTTTCCTTTCTTCCTAGTGCCCTGTTGAGTTTCTTCTCTCAGAAAAGTTTGGAAGCACCACTTACAGGAGCAAGGGAAAATTTGGGCAAATGCTAGCAAATGGCTGGATTTGGATGACAGGAATGATAATAGAGACAATTTACCCTCTGCAGCACTGACAGGATCCTGGATACAGTCAGGACACAGAACACAGTGTGCAAATGGGGAAGAAATTTGGGCAGCTTGTGCAAGCTTGGAACTCTAGGACTGATTTCTTTCCTATCACAGCAAGAGCATTACCAGGGAACAAGAAGTCAGCCCACAAACTTCAGTTTTCAACTTAGTATGTGTGTAGGAACTTGCTCTCTCTGTATATATAATTTGCAATTATGCCATGTAAGGCATTTATATTTTGTCATTCAACTAGTGCCACTCATTTTCTAAAAAGAAAATGTAGTATTCTCAAGGGTGTACACTTAAGCCTGTAACCTGCATGTGTATATATGATGCTGCAGTGTAACAGGGAGAAGGGAAAGTATGTCCAACTGTTTTATTTCTTCTCTCTTACTTGGATCAGTTTTGACCATGCATGCCAAGGAAGGACAGGGAAACGTTATTTTCATACATCCCTTTGCATGCAGTATTTCACTTTGCAGAATAGTTTTAATCACAACCTTACTTTTGTGTTGTTCTTTCTGGCATAGCAATAATAAAGATGGTCAGTATGCACCAGGCTTACAGATCTGATTAGCTCATCTCCAGGTCTGCTTCTGAACTTGTCATGAGGACAGTCCATCAAAGGCATTTGCAAGCCCCTTCTCACGCTGGCCTTGTTGGTTAATCCTCGATTCCCAGCTTCAAGGGCTACCCTAAAACTGTGTGTGCTATTATGCAAGCATCTCTTTTACATGATCCTACTGTGCTTTCACCTCTTTTTTTTTTTTTTTTTTTTTTTTTCTAGAGTATGAGACACCAACATTCAGAATTAAGGGATAGAAGTCGTGGCATTTGCCTCTCCTGTGTCTCACAAAAACTATAGCCTTGTTATGCTCACAAAAGAGACTAGCCAAGATACTCGCATGCTCTTTTAGTCAGCAATGTGCTGTGTGGGACCCAGATGCTTTGCAGATTACACAAGAATAAGAGCAAAACATGTGCGACTTTATAGCATAGAGGAGGTAAGATGAAAATAACCAACTGAAAGGGCAAAAACATGTAGTGTTTGGGGGATGGGCAGTAAAGTGTTATCCAGAGATGAAATTGTGGTATCTGTGTTTCCACCCTGTAAAACACTTCAGCAGGGACGTGGAGCACAGCTTATCACACATCCGTGCCTTGCCTCCAGAGGAATGCACTAGCTTGAGGACGGCACATGTCTCTGCACAAGTTGGATGGGAGAGAAGGTAGAAGCAGGTGACCGTGTGCACAGCATTTTGATCTAAATATACCCTTTGAGAATAGTTTTCATCTCCTACACCATAGCTGAAATTTGACATTGCACCCAAGCTGCTGTGTAGAGTGAACATGAATCATTAGTTGTGTCAAGAGCTCCCAGTTTTCATACTGCTTCGTATCTTTTGTAGTGACAGAGGAGACATACATTCTTAAAATAGTGCATGGTGCTGCAATGAGCAGTTTGCATGCTGATGTATATTAATCTACAAAGTGGTTCTGCACAAAATGATACCATATTTCGCTAATGTCAAAACTAGGGAGCTTTGGGAACGACATATAAAATAGTAGCTTTTACCTTAGAGAAAATAAAGGCACGAGAGGTGAAACTGTGAAAAAAAAACCCCAAACAACTTTTTTTCTCAGTTCACTGTGCAAGCAGCATACAAACCACAGAATTTTGTGACTGTTTTCTTTCAAAAGAGATGAAAGATGGAGTGGAAAGCAAAAATGGATTTCATAGTTTCACCCCCAGGGATGGACAATTCTGGCTTCCATAAAGCTAACCATAATTTCACAGAAATGCTTGGAGAATCCTGTTTAGCAGTCATGTGCAATATGAGCGAACAAATGCACAAATTCTTTATCCAAAATAGCAAGACTCATTTTCTTTACCATGACATTTATTCTGTTTATGAGAGTAAGAAAATACAAATCTGTAAAATATAAAGAGGCTATTTTATTCTTGATTAGTGCTTGCAGTCAAACTTTGTTGCATGATGTACTAGGCTAAGAAAAAAAAGGGATTAAAAGAGAAGGCATACTTCATAGAAATGGTACTTAGTGCTGTGAGAAAGAAATACAACTCCTGTATGTCTGTGGACAGCAATGTTTTTCTGTGTTCTCATCCACAGGTTGCTGTGTTTCAGCTCTGTGAGGATGTTAACATATGGATAAGTTTGGGCTGGGATTTGAATGAAGCAGTTTACTCTCTGGCTCGTTCATGGCTTTTACTGAATCTACCCAGCTACATTGTAGCAGTGCTCTAGGGAGGAAGCCTCTGTAAGATGACCAGGCAATATAGTAATATATTGGTAGAACAGAAAAACTTCTCTGAATCTGGTAAGGGAAACATGGATTTTGGCTAAAAAATAAACAGTGATACATTTGAAATGGACATCTTGGACACGGATATGGACTCTGACTTGCAGTGCCCCCCCTAAAACTCATTATAAATGGTATCTAAATTTTATTATAATATCTGCTAGTAGACATACTGAAAAAGTCAGGATCTCACTAACTGCAGTTACACCCTTCCAAAGAAGAGCAGTAGAAAAGATAGAGAAATCTGCTCAAAAGTGTATAATCATGTATTTTACTCGTATCAGTTTTCATTTCCAACTATTACCAGTCACCCAGTTGGGGAAAAATGGAAAATTGGAATTCCAGGACAAAAGTTGAGTCTCACAGGTCATTCTGAAAAAAGATTTCAATAAAAGTTTGTGGAGCAGTGGGGTGAAGGCAAACACTTTCAAATGTTAAACATTGATACAGGGCAAACAAAATCAGAAATTTGCTATCGTAAGTGAATCCAAGTTATAAAAAATATCGAGAGTGGCTGGAATAGAAATATAGACCTGCGATCGTGTTCCACATAACTGGATAATGAAAAGCACTATGGCAAAAATGGGAGGATAAACATTTAGAAAGAACCCTGAAGATCTGCTTTTTATCTCTAATTCCTGCAGTAGATAAACACAACATCAATAAGTTCTAGGAAATGTTAAACACTGTTCTAAGATGGTTGGTCTGCTTTTCAGGAAGCTATCATCAGAGCCTTTCAAGATACTTAGCAATTTAGAAGCGGGGGCGGAGGTTTCTTTTTAACTATAGCGGCTATTGAGACATTTTCTTGACTCATCTTCTGAAAAAAGCTTGAACGGAAGAATGTACAAATTTTGAAAATTATTCAACTCACTTATGAAAAGAAGGATCAACTTCCCAAATATTTTAAAGTTCTTTGGGAGGGAAGCAAGTCAATTTAACATTGATGCAGTCTCACCTTGAGTACTGTGTGCAGTTGCGACCTCACAACTTAAGAAGGATGTGAAGGTGCTTGAATGTATGGAGGGCATGAATGTATGCTTGAATGCAGAGGAGGGCAACAAAGGTGGTGAAAGATCTGCAAGGCATGTCCTTTGAGGAGTGGCTAAGGAATCTAGGTTTGTCTAGTTTGGAGAAAAGGAGGTTGAGGGGCAACCTCATTGCTCTCTACAGCTTCCTGAGGAGGGGAAGTGGAGAGGGAGGTACTGATCTCTTCTCCCTGGTATCCAGTGACAGGACACATGGGAATGGTTCAAAGCTGCATGAAGAGATGTTCAGATGACATTAGTAAACATTTCTTTACCAAGAGGGTGGTCAGACACTGGAACAGGCTTCCTAGACAGGTGGTAGATGCCCCAAGGCTGTCAGTGTTTAAGAGGCATTTGGACAATGCCCTTATTAACATGCTTTAACCTTTGATCAGCCATGAATTGGTCAGGCAGTTGGACTAGATGATCCTTGTAGGTCCCTTCCAACTGAACTGTTCTGTTCTATTCTATTCTATTCTACTCTATTCTATTCTATTTGTTGTCAATTTTCCAGATTTTCATCTTGCTTCTGGAAGCTGCAGTCAATAGGGCAATATAACATATCCTGAAGTGACCGATGTGAATTTACATATGAGACTGTTCTATTCCAATCTAAAATATCCCCAATACCACACTGTGTGAAGATAAAGTTATTTTAGTTCCAGGTGTTTTGAACGTGCAGTTGGAAAGTACAGTTTACCATGGGAGACATTGTTATGCTTAATTAAGTCTCTTTTGTTTCTTGCAGGGCTAAAAATGCTGTTTTGTAAATACATTAAGTTACATCTGTACAAATACACAGAGAGTATATACACAGTCTCTTTTGTTTCTTGCAGCTCTGAAAATGCTGTTTTGTAAATACATTACGTTACATCCGTACAAATACACAGAGAGTATATACACAGAGATTACAGTGCTGTAATAGTGTTCTAATATGAAGTACATCCTCATGCAGACAAATGGTGTTTCTTTTGTCAGAGATTAAAACATCTTCACATTGGATACAGTTTTATTTCTTATTCTCCCTTTCCATAAAAAAACCCAACAACCCACAACCCAAAACCAAAGCTGAGCAATGTGGAATCATAGAATGGTTTAGGTTGGAAGGGACCTTGAAGATCATGTAGTTCCAACCCTCCTGCAAAGGGCAGGGACACCTCCCACTAGACCAAGTTGCTCAAAGCCCCATCCAGCCTGGCCTTGAACACTTCCAGGGATGGTGCCTGGATATGTAGTTATCAATATCCATATGGTTTGAACTGATTACTTTTTCTTCTGTGATACATATGGAAGATAAAACCCAAAAGATTGTTATTAATAGTTTTGTGTGTGTGTGTGTGTGTGTTAGCTCAGCTGGAACATCATAAGGCTTTCTGGTCTACTCAGTAGCATTTTGTTTCTCATCCTTCATTAGCTGATGTTTGCAGCCTCTTGGTTTCACCTCTTCTTTATAATGAACAGACATAGTTTATACATAGATTTTTAGCATTTTCTTAACACTTAAAGGAAAGGTGTTAACATCATTTACAATGATGCATTTATATAGTTAACATTTCAGAATAATTAACTACAGTGGTTAAGCTTCAGTTATTAGATGGTACGAATATTCTCTAATAATTAAGAAGGCTATTTTCTTTCAGCATTGCTTATATTCTGGTTCAGACATAATATTTTACTATTCATTATTCTCTCTCTTAAGTTGCACATATATGTGCTTAACCCAGAGTTCTCTTAACCTTTAACTACTTGGGAAGTGGCAGCACTTGATTGGTTTTCTCCCTGTTTCAAACCTCTTTTACCTTCTTGATAGCCTAAGATTCTTTCTGTTATTTATGTGCTGTATTTACATGTTTGCTTGAAAGAACACTAATGATACCAATAATTACATTACTAGGTTTAGATGCTATATGTTGTTATGTTTTTTGTAGTTTCTAAAAACTTAATTCTGATTGATAAAATCACTGAACTCTTAAGAATAGTTGGTTACATTCACTTTTTACTTAAGCCTGAAATGCTGATTTTAAATCTACTGTTTTTCTGTCTTCCCTAATTTGAGACTTTCACTACATCCCTGGACATCTCTAGTCATTCTGCTTTTACAGCAGGTGCTGGCTATTTAGGCTACAGGCTTTTCCCCTGCTTTATAACTGAGCTTTCATGCCTACTATCTCCTCACAATTTTGTGATTAACCTCTGGAGCAGGACAGCATGCATTAGTAATCACTCTTCTCGCAGCTCATCTGATTTCTCCTATTTGAATATTCAGTGCCTCCCTCTTTGCTTGCTAAACGTTTAAGTGTCTCATTTTCTTCCTACATTCTCTTCATCAGACCATCTTAATTGCATCAGGTACAGCCTGGATGTGATATTTTAAGTTTTACGTTATATTGATGGATATATTAGCATCCAGCAGGATACCAGGGCTCTTTATTTTCCAATAAGCTTCACAAATTACAAATTTACTTTAGTTCTTTTTTGTTTTGCTACCCCCTTCTGCTACTTTCAAAGGTATTGGGGATTCACACTGGCAAAGCTATCAGTTAATATGAATACTAATTCACACTGTTCACAGCCTCGCACATCTAGATTCTTTATGCGAGGGCTTTGGTTTTACTGCATCTTTATATTTTGCAGTTTCTTGGTCAGGTCTGGAGATGGTTTTATTCACAGTAGGTGCACACAAACACACATATGTACACAGAGCCCACTGATGACAGATCAACATGGACAGCAGAACAGTGCTTTTACAGGCACCACATACACACTAATAGCTCTCACATAAGCATGAACAATATGAATGGCCTAGTTCTGCTCTTCCTTGCCAGTGAGTCAGTCTCAAAGCTTACTAGTAGATTTTTATATATACACACCCACATACCCCCCCACCCCTCAGTGGCTTTTGTATTCTTCAGCTCCAATCCTGCGAACAAGATGCCAGACGCTATGTAGCACCTGCACATCATTCACTGGGCACTTTGACACAACCATTAGCCTTAACCAGCCAGGTAACAATCCCAGCTGGCTAATTAAAAATGCTGTGGCACTCTGCATCCACCTGTGCTATGGGACAAGCTGCATTACTAAACACCTGCATAAACAGTTGTTATGGCCTCAGACCATCCAGGAATGGTCAGACTCTCCTTTTCTCCTTTAGACACGTTCTGTTACCCCACCCCTCGCCCCCCATCCCCTGCCCCAAACATGGCAATTCTGACTCTCAGTTCATGCCCCAAGATGGTTTTTGTACCCTCATTACTGTACATTAATTATTTTTCTCCCTTGGCATCCTTGAAGGGAGGAAGTTACCTTTATTTTGTGTGGATGGGACTGCAGCAGAAGGAGAGCAAGCACTAGTGTTAGGTCACACAGAAAATTTGTATTGAAGCCATGAATTGCACCGATGTTCCCAACTCTCAGATCCATTCTTTACTCATGAGATCATGCTTCAGCAATAGTAATCTATACTGTATGGCTTCCTCCCACCAAATTGTATACATTTGTATTTAAAACTTTATAGTAGATGTGCCAGTTCATTTAAGTGCCTGTTTTTTCCCCATACGGATCTAATTTGCATTGGGAAGATAAATGGAAAATTCAAATACTCAGGAAGGCTGATACTAGTTGAGATGCACTACATATTGCATTTTTTTCCCTCCTCTCTAAATCCTTTTTCTGTGGTTGTATCTTCAGACTTTTAAACTCAAAACTTAATGTAGAGACTTTATTGGTTTCCAGGTAGTGGTCTGAGGTTCAAACCACTGCAGGTGTGTGGCTAAGAGGTGTTAATTGGGTGATGGATGCACAAAAATTGGGAACACAACTCAACAGTTAAATCGAATTAAAGCAAGACTCCAACTGAATACAGTGGACTTCGGATCAAACCCTGTGGAGAGTTCAGAAGCATACAGATTACAACAAATCTGAATGTCCCCTGCTTCCCTGATTTTCCTGTTCACAAATGCACCAAATGAGTTTTCTTTTCCTAATATAGTTGTGTTCTGCCAATCTGCAACTTTCAGTAAAAAAAGTCAGAACTATTAGTGATGTCTGAACTGTTATTGAGAATAATTAATGTTAAAGAGAATAGTAACTTATTCTTAGCAGAAAATATGTATGTACCTGAGCAATATTTAACTTTAAAACATTTCTGGAGGTTATCCTGTTTAAAAATAATCTACCAAGGTAGTTTTGGAAGTGAGTGAAATAGGAAATAATATTGCATGTGGAGAACAGAAGATCAGTAGTCTGGATGTGACTAGCTACGTACACTCAAATTATTACAAAACCAATGAATATTCTTGCATTCCATTCTGCTATTATTCTGGACAGTACCTTCACTTACTTATGCTGCAAAGGAGACATTTCCTTCCCTTTACCAATATGGGTTGGTCCCAAGCTGTTCAGGAACAAGGTGATTGCTTTGTGAAGGGTGGTAAAAGCAGAAATTTGGAGACCTGGTCATGATGACTTATCCAGCTTTCATGGGGAATCCTAACATGAAGTTGAAATAAATCCTGAGGGCACAGACTGAGTGGGAAAGTAGAATAGCTGACTTCTATTGCTGCCTGAGAGTGAGACGTAAACACATCTGTTAAATCATGAAAGACAATGTTATGGACAGTTTTGAAATCTTCAGTAATAAATAAGCAGTTTGGTTTATGTTTTCAGAATATGAAATTGAGAGATCATTTTTCCTGAGAATGAAGTGTGTCCTAGCCAAGAGGAATGCAGGATTGACATGCAGTGGCTACAAGGTAATGTATGCTTTCCCCCATCCCCCCGGTATTCAATAAGTGGCAAGTTTATTTATTTAGGGTTTTTTACGTACCTGTAGCTGAAAGCAAAATCTGTGAAGGAAAGAATTAGAACAGACACAGAAAATGCCACTGCTGATCGCACATTCCCTTAGTAATGCAAGTCTAGACACTCTCACAGTGAGTTTGACTTTGTTTTGTGGTACATTCCCACATCCTGATCCCTGATCTTCCACATGGGGAATTGGCTGGAGCACACCCATGGAGGTTCAAGCAGAATGCACAGCCAGGTCCTATTCCCCTGTGGAACTGGAGACAGGTGAGGCAAGAACACAGAAACAGGAACTTGGAAGTCTTCCCTCATTCCTTTGCCTTGGTGTTACTGTGCTCTTGTTGAGCAGCCACACATTTGCACAAATCACCTCATTGGCCTGACCAGAATTACTTCAACATTAATGAGACCATAATGTTACCTTAACCAGTCATTAATATCAACTTAGGGTTGAATTGTACTAAACCACCAAGTTTGTTTATAAATCTTATCACTTGTACTAATTCTCTATTTATTACATGAAGTCAGATGCTACAGAAAATGCTGATTCTGTAACACGTGCCAGTCATGTAGTTCTTATTTTCAGCTTCACAGTGTGCATTTGCTGATCTTTGAGCTACACAGTATAATTCTATCACTTAAGCAGCAGGAGAGAAGTATACTTCACATACAATCTGGTGAGGATTCATTTTGTCTGAGCCATTCAGAAACAAAAAGGAAGCATGCAAGAGAAGCAGAGATCTTTTATGGAATGTGTTCAAGGTCCAGATATATATCTGGCTATTTACACTGCTCTCTACCTGGTTAGACTGATAATTCTTCATTACACAGACCCCTGTTTGCTCAGCTGCTTTCCAGCAAAAAATGATTCTGTCCCAAAGCTGAATCTGAAATCAGGTAGAAGTGTAGAGCTTGTAGTGGTGGTATCTCTGTATGTTTTTTATTTTCCCCATTTTATGACTGCTATTCAGGGGGATCACCTTCTTTCTTCTTTTGCTCACTATTAAAAGTTTACACAGTGAAACATTTAAGGATGCATTCATCTAGGGAGGCGTTGGCCTAAACTTATTCTCTTTGACTGTAGTTAGAGACAGGACTTAGTAATTTTGAAAATATCACCTGAGTAGCTGAAGCACAGCAAAAACTCACGAATCAAATAGTATAGGGGTTAGTAGGATCTTAAATAAGTTTTGCTTGCTACTGTATGTTTGATAAACATACTAATGACATGGTGACTTGAGAGGAGGAGGGAAGGTTATACAGGAGGAGCCTGTTTATAGGTGACTGTTTAGTATGTTGTTCAGGAGTAATAAATACAGCAGAAATTAATTCCTTTCCATTGGACACAGTTAAAAGTCAAACAAATACAGAAATTGAGCTGAAGGATGTGTAATATGCCTGCTGTTTGGACTAGAAAATTGGTTGGAGCACAAATGATTTCTAAACACCAGCACTACGTTAAATAAGTCATACATTCTGGAAGAGTCCTCAGGTTGTAATTTTCCCCCCTCTTTGGCTGACATTGTGAATTTTTACAGCCTAACACTGAAGTTATCACTCCAGTGATTAGAATTTTATACAGGGATTCAGGAATCTGGTTTCAAGGCCCTGGGCTTGGTCATATGTCAAAAGAACATAATCTGAACTTGACTGGAGAACTTAAAACTAATTTCTAGTGCATTTACACAAACAGCAGTTAATATTTATAAATGTGATGCATTAATCTCTACTGGATTTTTAAAGTGTCTGTTCTTCATCAGAATAGTAACTCATTAAAATGTAACTTTATATATACACCTCTGTGTGTGAAAGAGAGACAGTGAGTCTCCAACTTCCAGATTTTTGGATTAATGAACAGGAATTCTGAGTGTATCTATAAGATATCTATATCAAAGAGAGTTTAAAGTACTAACTAGAAAGCAATCTAGATAGTCCCAAAGAACATGTGCTTTAATACTGAGTTAATCATGTTGGCAGTAAACACAAAAACTGCATTTGCTGTGTTTTAATCTCCATTTATAAATTAATGCACTTCTGAAGCCTTAACAGACTATGCAGTATTTAAGTGTTACAAGGGTGTATTGCTTTATAACCTCATTGAAACTGGGTGGTCAGCTGACTTGCAGCCTCTTCCATTGCCATCAGATATCGAATGTGTTTTCTTCTCATGCCAGGTGATCCATTGCAGTGGCTATTTGAAGATACGGCAGTATATGCTAGATATGTCTTTGTATGATTCCTGTTACCAAATCGTTGGACTGGTGGCTGTGGGTCAATCTTTACCTCCCAGTGCAATCACTGAGATCAAACTTCACAGTAACATGTTTATGTTCAGAGCAAGTTTGGACTTAAAATTAATATTCCTAGATTCCAGGTAAGCAACTACTTCTTTTCTAGCATAAAATGTTTTCAAAATCAAGTGTTATCATAAGCTACAGTGGTTTCCAAACAGATATATCCATGAAAAAATAAAGCAGTCCGAAACAGATCTGGATCACCAAGACCATGTGGGTCTTCAAAGCCCTTCAGATAGCTGGATAGACCATACTTTGCCTTGAATGACAACATATAAGAGCCTGTACAATTTGACCTATAGTTATCTGCAGCTTCAGTCAGCTTAAGCCTTCTTGCTGTGAGTAATAGGCAGAGAAGCAGTAATACATTTTTACCATAAAGGACATAAATTTTAACATACCAAGCTAGTGAAAAGAATAAGGATGTATCATCGTCAATAATAAAAACAAACAAACAAACCACAACTGAAACACTGAGGTCAAATGACTTGCTGGGGTTATCCAGAAAGCTTTTGATAGAGTGGTAAGAAAACATACTCTTCTGCACTTTGGTGTAATGCCTTAACAATGAAACCAACCCCACTTAACAGGGTTGTTAGAATGAAAATTAATTCAATTGGCTACTACATGAAAACACAGACTTCTTAAACAAAACTTGGGAAAATGGCTATTGCTGAGGAAAGAGAACACTGCTTCCACTCTCAGCTGATATAGCTCACATACCAGTGAGAAGAGCACAAAACTAGAACTGAAGGACCTGTTAAATGATTCATTCCTCTCTTTTTGAAACATGGTATCTTTTAGTATACAATGATGCTTTGTACAGTGCAGTTCAAGATACCTCCAGGGGAAACCCCCAGTTCCCAGAAAATGTAACAGATTTGACTATTGACAAGATGATCATTCTTCAAAAATCCCTGCATGTGGAGCAGTATGTCACATACTCTCTCATTTCTCTGGCATGCTGGATTTGCAAGAAGCAGGAATTATATTAATGTGTAACAGTGAAAAAGAGCCTGTAGACAGTGGGGAAGTTTTGCATGGCAGGTCAACCATGCGAAAACATGCTTTTTCTCCATGCTAACTCAATGAGATAGTGGGTCATCAGCTGCTAAAATACAAAGACCTAGTTGTTTCTGGAATCCTTCCTTTTTTATTTTTGGCATGCTTTACTTAATGTAAAAGCTACAAAGAAGCACAAAGGGTTCAGCAACATGTCTTTGCATGTGGAAAAAAGGAAATGATGTGCCTAAGAGGAACTGCCTGAGGAACTGCCTGTCTTCAAAGCAGACAGTATAACCAGAGGTGTTGACAGGAGCACAGATAGAACCAGTACTGTTGCAGAGCTGTGTTTACCAATGAGCAGATGGGTGTCGTCCACACACAGGACAATCAGGGGTATTAAGCATTACCACAGCCCTTTGCTCTCCCAGCTGAGCAAACCAAATTATATTTGCTCAGAGCAGGGACATATTAGGAATAAGACAAAACTGTTTTCAGGCTTGCTTCTGGTATCCATACAAGGAAAAGTGTTGCTAGATCTTTCGAGGTAACAGTCACAGCAGACAGGCCAGTATTAAAGGCACAGGAAGGAGCAGTTCAATAAGCCTTTCTAGACACTTGACACAATGTAAAACATGCAAGAGTTCATTTATTAAGGTCACTGGAAAAAGGAGGCAGTTTCTTCTCTCCAAAGCGCTGCTTCTGATTTTGTGGTGTAGCTTGTTCATTCATTGCTACATGGCTTATAAAGGTTTTAGAGAACTATAGAGGGAAGAACTGATCATTGGGGCAAGCTCTGTTTCCTTCTGTGTGCCCTGTCACATCCAAAGAACAATCTTCAGAGCCCAGGGTCTCTGCAGTGGTTTATTGAGGGCTTAGTTTTGTGTTAAGAAAAACTTTTCAAAAGTTTGGGTGTCCTCACAACTGTTAAAGATGGGGGTTTTTTGGACCATGGGAAGACTAGCTTCAAAGTGAGGCTGCGCCTCCAGAAAAATTAACACCTGGCTTAGGTTTGAGGCATTTTGTTTGGTTTTGGATTAGCTGTTTCTGTACTCACCAATTAAGTGAGTAGGATGAAACTGGCACCCTTGTTTTAATTGCACTGAAGTCAGAAGGAGCACTGAAACCTGAACAGGATCTTTCACCAGTATTTCACCATGCTTAAGTGAGAATTTGGGCCCCTAGAATTGTATGCCAGGAGGGACAGCAAACACTGCAGAGGAGAAACACAAGCATATATTCACATATCCTCCTGCAGAAAGACAGCACGTGTCCTCACTCCCCGTTGGCTGTCCCTCACTGAGGCAAAGGCATGCAAGAGTTTCCCAGATGAAGGCATAGCTAGGGGAGGTATGGATGTATTTGTACTGTATTTATAATAAATCAGACCACAAAGGCATTATTTTTTTTTTATTTTCTGATTTTATTCAGAAGAATCGCATCCCCCAGTGCTCTCTCTCAAGTAGAATGTGAAGCCCCAAGTCTCTGTGGGGTCCACGTGTTTGCTTAGCATTAGGGTAAGGGTAAAGAAGATGCATAATATTTACAAAAGAAAAAAAAAAGTAATAAAAGTTTACATTATCTGCAACCCCCAATGACACATGTTGTTTGAGACCCCTGTATTCATTTCTGTAGACACTACTGTGTTATTCTCTGATACAGTCTACACTCCTTGGTGAATGTTCTGACCATCTCTACTCATTGCACTGCAGTTCATGTCATGAAGAAGCCTTAGGCAGGTGAATTGGATTCCCTGTGGACAAACCTAAACTGGAAGACAACCTCCAAGAGCATGTCTAAAGCACTCCAAATATTATAAAGCTTTCAGTCCACAGGCCTAGACTAGAGCTAGTCCCAAGTAAAAGTCCTGAAATTAAAATATGCAGGTGCTCCTGCTGCTGCAGCAGTAGATCCTCAGCAGTAAAAATTTTACTCTACAGATTGCCTGCTAATGGACTGTGTTGCTTGTTAATGTAGACATGGCTTTGGATGGTGCCTCTGTTCTGCCTTTTTAGGTGAAGAAATCCCAGGACAGCATAAAACATCCCCAGCAAGGCTAGGTAAACAAGCCACATTATGGCTGAGTTGCACAATGTACTTTAAGGATTGTCTGTTCTGAAGAAACATTGCTAAATAAACAAAAGTCCATTTTGAACCATGAAGTTTGATTCTTCAGGTCTGACCTCGTGTAAGTCTGACCAGTGTAGCTTGATCCTTTAGCATCTGCAGAGATGCTGGTGTTTCAAATTTGTTCTATTATTCTACTTCTCATCATGTGAGGATGTTTTTCTGAAGTCTAGATTCAGCCTTCCTTTTCTTAGCTTGTGATCATCATAGCTCCTTGTCTTTCCACATTTTTAGGTGGAATATGCTCTTGCTTCCTTCTTCTGTTAGGCGTTAGCCTGAATTTATTTATAAACCATGCTCATGGCTTCTATGCACTGACATACATGCTACGCTTGTATCTTTGCAAAAGCAAATGAAAATGTGTCAGCAGTCCCCAAGAGCAGTTTTATTGTTTTGTGAATGGGTCCTCAACTGGATCTTTGTGCAAAGGATCATGCATGACAGTGGCAAAACCCCAAAGTGGCAATAAGTAAAAGAACTCTTTTTCCTGCCTGTGTGGGAGGCTGGCCAGGGAATAGCAGCACCTTGCTTTGGTTGGGTTGAGAGGGTTTATTTTCTTATAAAGATGAGGATTCTGTTTCCAAAACTAACATTTTGTCCTGCAGTTTTTAGGCACCTGATTTGTTGGCACAATCAAATATTAGATTAATGAAACTGAATGTTCCTAGAGGTTTTGCTTATTACGGAATCTTTCCTTTCCAGGGTGACTGAATTAACTGGATATGAGCCCCAAGATCTGATAGAAAAAACCCTCTACCACCATGTTCATGGCTGTGATGTGTTCCATTTACGATATGCTCATCATCTGCGTAAGGAAAAAGAATGCTAGATTGAAATTTATTAAGTAGAGTGAGAAGTTTTGCAGACAACAGCTGCTCTGCTGGAAAGTAGAGAAAACTTTCCAAATCTTGATTGGAGCTAGATTTTCACAAGTGCCTGGCTATCACTTAAGGAAACCATTAGTTCTGCAAACAAGCTAGATATTCAGTATGCTGTACTTCTGAAAAAAAAAAAAAAATCTGGCCACTTTTATCTTTCTACTTAAAGGATCTAGGCTCTTTTGAAAATTTGGACTTGATTCTGGGTGTTGAACTCTTGAAGGAAAAAAAAAAAACCCAAAGAGCAATTGAGTGAGAGGGGAAAATCTGAACTTTACTAGCCTCTGTTGTTAAAAGAAAAATTATGCAACAGCTCTCAATTCCTCTGAAATATGTTAGCAATAATCATCCCATGTTTGAAGTGAATGCAAACCCAAAGAATCTTCAGATGAATGTTCATTAATAGCATGTGGATGAGGTTTGGGGAATGGAGTGTCAGGAAAAAAAATTACATATTTAATAATTCCCCATCTGCCAACAGAGACACTAATCATATCTTCAAACATCTGGATTTGGGAAGTAGTTCATTCAGTAGCACATTAATTTGTGAAGCAAATTGAGGGAATAGCAGAACTCTGGATTTGGCTCAGTCTGCCACAGCCCATATGATGCAAAAATGACATCCAAAACCCAATGTCAGTGAATTTTTTTCCAGATTGCTCCTGTGGGCTGAAAGCAGCCAGAATCAAATCCTTCTCTTAGGCTTCCTGAAGGAGAAAGTAGTTAGTTCTTCACCTTAATATGTGCTTTTCATGAGGATCTGAAATATAAAGGAGGATGTAACTGTATTTGGCAAGTGAGTGCTGAAATTCCAAGTGCCAAATTCTGTTGCTGGCAGTGCGTGCTACACCTGGGAAAGCAGAAACTGATCTTTACAGCAAATTCATATTTACCAAAACACCACTGAATACTCTGGGCCATTGCAAACTAAAAAACTAGAACAGATACATGCTAATGTCCTGTTGGAGGCATTCTCTTTGTAGTGTTAACATCTGCATCTGGATGTGACTGTTGACCTGTACAACATATCACTCATTATTTTCACAAGACTGTTTGAACTACCTATGTCAATGTGTACAGAGAAGATTCCATTATAGCCAAAATCATCTCTGGAAAAGAGTTTTCCATTTTAGAGCAGAGCGATGGATAATTCTGTGTGCATGGTAGAAGACTTGTACCTTGGCTGCCAATTTGATCTATGTATGACTGAGTTTTAAATGAAGAGACACATCATGTTTACTGAATGAACACCCAACCCCAAGAAAAAAAACCCTCAACCAAACAGAATAACTAAAAGCAGTTGTTTAGATACTGTATCTGAATTACAAAGATAAATTACTGTAAAGTTTAAAAACAGGAGAAAAATGCAAGACATATGCATAGAAATTTATGGAAGTTTCAAAGCAAATAAATGTCAAGAAGCAAAAAAAATAATGGCTAGTGCTTGGGCAACAGTGGGAACAGTGTAGAATCACAGTCAGAATATCAAGTAATAGGAATTATTAAAACAGATGTAAAGTGTACAAAATTTCTCTGGGGAGCACTGTTATAACTCCCCCACCATCCATCAGTAAATGTCTCAGGAACATGAACAGTAAAAGGTTGGCAAGTTTGACGTACCATTCTAGAAAGCAATTTGATGATTAAGTGTCATCTGATGAAGAAATCTGGAGAGAAACATGTTACACCTAATAAGAGTACTAAAAAGAAAAAAAAGGGAAAAAAAGTCAACCTTCAACAAGGGTAGCCAATTGCTTTTTCAAAGAGGAAAAAAAAATTTTCCCAAACTGAAGACCTAAAACAACTGATCTTTAAGTTAGGCAGCACAGAGAACAAAACAAAGGAAACGCTGAGGGGAACAAGCTAGAAGGGATATAACAAGAACATCATACTATGAGGAAAATGTAGATGTGAGTATTTTCCTAAGGTATTCTGGCAGCAAACAGTGTTCCCTGTTTTAAACAGGTTTTGATTAGCTTCCAGCTATGAAAAAGTTTCTGGCATTTGAACTAGTGTTATTTATTTCTATAGCACCATCAATATACACAGAGTTTGCTCTGCAACTGGGTAAATGTGGCCACAAAAATAATGACTCCCTGCCTAAGGATCTTGCATTCTAGAAGATGGGATAGAGAAGCTGTTGCAGTACAGAAAAAATATTCCTCTTTTCCAGTATAGACAAAATATTTTTCTAGCCTCAGAGAAATCACTTAATTTGTACCATTGTCTCCCTGTGAGGAGGATTTTGTGCATCCCACGTGTTGTAACATCATTGCTCTTCCCACATAAATTTTACAAGAGTCACATCTCTGTGCCTTGGTGAGGCAAGCCCCAGACCCAGCTGATGTCATCACCAAACTGTTCTGATGCTTCCTGGAAGTCAACCTATATATTTATAGAACCTTATAGCAGACTGCAGTTTACACTGTCTGTGGCATTGAGTCTACTTTTGCTCTCCCAACAACCAAACCTTCCGGCAGAGCTGCACAAGTTTTTAAGAGGGCAAAAGAACTGTAGAGTTTGCTAGGGCATGATCCACTGACCATGCTGCTTGAGGGCTGGAACGACCACATGCCAGGCTGAGTGTGCCAGGGAAGCTAAAACAATAACTGCTGCAAGTGAGGAACCAAGAAGTCCATTTCTCTTAGCGGATCTTTAAGTGCAGGCTAGGAACTCCCAGCCACATGCCTCTGAGCCTGCTGGAGCCTTTTAAAATAGCCATATAGTCTATGACAGACCAGAAGGACCAGCCCAACCAGCCCAATGCCTTTTTCAGCTTGCCTGCTAAACCAGGAGGGAACCACAACAGCGGAACACCCAGTTACAAATGGCACATCTAAGAGCCAAGGCTAAAGCCACTGAA
Organism: Charadrius vociferus; assembly: GCF_000708025.1. Taxonomy (NCBI): domain Eukaryota; kingdom Metazoa; phylum Chordata; class Aves; order Charadriiformes; family Charadriidae; genus Charadrius; species Charadrius vociferus. Next base: position 1,261,322 of record NW_009649936.1, read on the forward strand.
TCCTCCCCGTTTGATTGCAGCAGAGGCCACCAAGAAGTCTGAGCCTGCACAGACTGTCTTGGTAGTGGATTTACCTCACTCCCATTTCTGAGGTTTCCCAATCAGCATCAAACAGGGTAATTTAACACAGAGCCAAATGGAAATTGACCTCATTTACTGTATCGGAAGCGGAGCTGCTGTCCCCTAGCCAAGGTCAGACTTTCCCCAGATTGCTAAAAATGCAGGAGACATGGAGTTCTCCCCTGTCCCAGGGGAAATATTGGTTTATCCATATAATTAGGAAGAAAAGCTGAACACTGTAGTCCTCAGTGGTTTTCACATCTTTTAAAGTACTGTCTTAACTGGAGATCTAAAACAGGGATTTAAAAAAAAAAAATCAGTGAGGCAAAGTCAAAACTAGTCCCAAAGCACATGAAGGAGCTTTGTTATAGCTAGTGATCCATTACAGCATTCATTTCTATTTTGGAAGACTGAGTAGCAAGGCATTTTGAATTCAAGGAAAACCTGACCATTAACCTAGCACAAAGACTTAGCTCTGAAAAGCCTAGACCACATTACAAAAAATATCTGTTAGATGAACTAGGCCAAAATGTAAGCATCATTTCCTAAAACTGGACCATTTGGATTATAGAACCCCAAGAAACAGTGATCCCATGGCATATAGCTGATTATTAACAAATATAACAGACTTATTTGGCATTGTTGCACTGAATCTTTGAGTAGCAGCTACAAGACCTTTACCTTAGAGTGATCTATTGCACTTTAAGAGTACACGACTTTATATTTTGTAGGTGTGTTTACATATTTACACACATATTCCTCATTATTTTCTTAAATATCTGTACATAAGCATACCTCCACCCCATAGAATATTCTATGTAGAATTGCAGGCATGAAAAAGGACACCAGCAAGTATGAGGCAAAAAGCTGATGTCTAAGAGAGACTTCAAACTCTAAATAGTAGGGGCTTGGTGTCAGCAAGGATGGGTTTTTGAATGTCCTGCGAGATGTTGTTATTTATCTTATTGCCTTCTGAACAAATGGATACCACATCCTGTAATGGAAGGAGAACTGACACTTCCAGAAAGACCTGTCTATAGCCATTTTGTAAGAGCCTGATTTTCTTAGGGAGATTAACTGGATTTGAAGAAAAGTTTAAATATGTTGTGATGTGCGCAGATGGCTAGGAGAGTAAGCAGTCCAGAGAGATGATCTGTATGCTAGAGACTTAGAGGACATTTTAGCAAGAACAAGAACTCTTGCTTTTCTATTTCTGTCAGTCTCACATTGGGCTATTCACATTACTCACATTATTGCAGTCTCTGATTTCTATTGAAATTCCAAACCCCTACTACCCCAAGTAACAACTGAACAAAAATAAGCTAACCCCAGTGATGACTGATAGTTAATTACCAAACAATAAACAAACACCCAAAGGTTATGCACTCCTTAGTTCCCAATTTAAAATTGGATGCCCTCCCTGTCAGAAAAATCTTTAATGAGTAATGATTATAAGGCCATATATTTTCATTTCAAGTGGTCATTTGCTCTACTAGAGTTGGCTGAAAGAGAAAGCTGTTGATTGATTTCCTTATTGTGTATCTGCTTCTGCAGCAAGCATTTACAACAAGAGAACAAAATTACAGTGAGCTTAGTTCAGCGTAGTACAAGCCCTACATTAGCAAGCAGTAATTTCATGTCTTAATCACGTATTATATAAAGGTATTGCTGCTATTGATCACTTTTTTTGGACATAGTTTGTGTAACAAGCGCAGTCCCTTATTTCCTAATTTAAAATAAATAACTGATTGTATAGAAGAGTAAGAAGATGGAGTTCCTAGAGGAATGCTCCAGAGTCACACAAGAGAATAACCACTTTCAAAGACTGGGCATGATCTTCAGTGAATCATTAGATAAATGCCTGGCACTGAACCAGAAATATCTGTGGCTAGATTAAATATTTAGAGATGCTGCACAACTCCTATTATAGTGTAGCCATATGCCAAAACATCTTTGTTCACGGAGAATCAAAACTGGTGTACAGAGGATTATATTTCTAGTGAACTCTATCAGATAACTGATTCACCTCTCTGGCCTTGGCTTTATTTGTGTGCTTAAGAACCAAATAGCATTTTAATTTTCCCCTTTTAAATCCACCTTCAAAATATACTGCTTACAGAGGAAAAAGCATCATAGCATAAAATACATTGCAAAATACACAACAATCTATCAAGCTACGAATGACAATAGTGCTTCCAAATATACTGGGAAAATGCAAGCTAGTTGTGTCCTTCATAATACTTTTGCTGCCTTGAACTTCTCTTTTTCAGTTAGATGAGAAACAGTAAGTGTTTTCGCAGAGTGTAAGCATAAGAGAGCAGGGTGAACTGGAAAAGAAGGAAGACAAATAGTTTGCAACACACTATTTGCAGACAATAATGTGACCTTATGAAACCACGTAAAGGTGCAGGACAGATACCTTTGCAGGGGAGCTATTTAAAGTTTTGTGGGAGAAGGAAGAGCCTTAAGGGAGGAGGAGGAGGAGGGAGAAAAGTCCCCTCTTTGCAAATAAATCTCTGCAGGAAGTGGTCACAAGTCCAAGCAATGTGAAATGCTTTTTTATTGTATTCACAGTGTTGGTGAAAGGCCAAGTCACAACCAAGTACTATCGACTACTGTCCAAGCATGGAGGCTGGGTTTGGGTACAGAGCTACGCTACTATTGTGCATAACAGCCGTTCATCACGGCCTCACTGCATAGTGAGTGTCAATTATGTCCTTACGTAAGTCAAAATACTTTGTACCATTACGTGTTATCAGTAATTGATTCATTTTGCATGTTATCAATAATTGATTCATTACTCATTAAATCCTTCAAGTCTGCTTTGCTTGTGCCTTCCAGTATCATTCTGTGCTTGCATGTTACAGCCACTTTTCTTTCCTCATATCCTCCTCTTTTAGTTATGTTGGGCCAAAAAGAGCTAGTATTCCTGATGATTACCTTGTACACCACTTGCTTGAATGTAATACCACTTGTAGCCATTTGTGTTAGACCTGAATCCCAGTTCTGTAATTGGCATCAGGACTGTGCTAGGGCTGTCCAGGCACAGTGAAAGCTACTGCTACCCAGCAGAGGTCACAGTGTCGGTTTTGGGAGACAGAGACATGGTAGGAAGCATTATTCCTTTCAGGGAGAGGTGAATCACTGAGGATTCCCTTACTTGCCTTGGGTTGCACAGACACTCAGGGCAAAACTAGTCTCGCAATGGCAAGTAGCTCCCACGCATCTGGTGAATGTACAGTGGTTTGGACCTGCAGTTTATGAATTCCAGTTCAAGTCATGACAGTGTTACAAAATTCCTATCTTGATGTGAACCTGAGAGAGACAGAAATCTATATTGAATAAGAGGGATAAGTAATAGTGAAACAGACTGTGATTGAAGAGACTACCTGTGGGGGAAAACTAAAAAAGGTATAGCAGACACCCTTTGTGTTGAATAGTCTAAAAAAAGCAGGGAATAGGCACTCTCTTCTTTTGTCTAGACTGGCCCATTTCCTATGTGGCTTGGAAGTAAGATGTGTATACATGATGTGTGTGGTAGGATCATGTGTGTTTGCATATTACAAAGTTGTCCCTGATACTGACTTTGGGGAGTTAAAGCGCGAGTTGAGAAACCACAGGGTGTTTCCTTAAACTACTTGAAGTTGGTACTCAGCCCTAGACACACTGGCTAATGCTGCCTTCATTCCTGTACCGATGTGAGAGCCAGCACCATGAGGGAAAGGCTCAGCCCTGAAACTTGCTTGAGTCCCATGAGATGGGGCAAGTGATTTGAGTAAAAAGGAGGACACTGTGCCACACATATAACAGCATATTCTTGAGTTGAATTTACTTCCAGGTTATTCACCATCAAAAAGTGATGTAAATGAGTTCTAGACAGAAATTGAGAGACATAATTTTGGGTTTTTTTTCTAGTTATCCTTTCAAAAATGCGCTCCACTGTTGCTACCGTCAAAACCAGGGGAGACCCTTTAATCATCAGAACTGCATCAATTAATGTTTTAAAATATCATCCATGGTCTGTTCTTGATTTGTTTTTTAACCTCTTTTGTACAAAAATCTGCCCTGTCTGTGGAGCAGATAAAACTGAACAGAACAGAGCAAAAATGAAAGTCTAGAGACTGTCAGAAAAACAATACTGCAGCTCCTGTGGTCTAGTTACAAGCACATTGAGTTGGCAGGAGTGGAACATTGCTCCTTTTCCTCTCCTCAGGGCTAACATGAGAGTCAGGGCAGAGACCAACTCCCGATTGAGGAGGAGACAGATGAATTGATCGGTGTCTTTCTATCAGCTGACATGGCTGTGATTCCAAACTGCAGGGTGCCACAGATGGTTGAGAAGAAGTCGGTGCTGCTTAGGTTCAGAGAGTGGGGACACTTAGTACAAAGACATTAATGTGTTTCTCAGTGGAATGTTTGTGATAGACTTGCATGGGGACCAGGTCAGATGACAAAATTCACTGCCTGCTGACATGCCCAGCCTTGCATGGCAGACTCAGTGACAATCCTGGAAGAATGAAAATAAATATATTGTGAAAGCTAACATGTATTTTCAAAGGAGCTATTTTGGATTTGTGTGGTATGTTTGAGTACGTAATTTATTGGACTATTCTTTTGCAGAGATATTGAGTATAAGGAACTTCAGTTGTCACTGGACCAGGTTACCATTTCTAAGTCACAGTTTTCATGCAGAAACTCAGTATCTACCTCGCAGGAAACAAGGAAAATAGTAAAACCCAAAAGTAATAAAATGAAGGCAAAACTCAGAACAACACCTTACCCACAACAGGTAACTTTTTCTGCAATATTTACTTACCAATTATTGTGGTAGTGTGCTTTGGACAGGATAGAGATCATCCAGAAGTGAACTTACTGCAAAACTGACTATAGTATGCCCTGCTGCAGGAACTCCCTTGTAGGCCGGAATACAATTAGACCGTTTCATTCTTGGGGTGGACAGCATAAGTAGTACTAACCAACTCTGGTGAGGGATCCAAACACAAAAACTTTTGGATTTGGAGTATGTAAAGTACTTCAAAACCAATGTGCTTTCTTGGTAAAAAGAAGAAAAACATGTATTAAGAATAGCTGTGTTGTGAAAATTTGCACTGGTGTAGCATGCATCTTTCACTGTTATGCAGAGTTCTTAATGTCACATAGGTATTAGCAGTTTCCTTATGCTGGAGAATGCGTCATAAGAATGAATCCTAGCAACCAGAGCACTGGAGTGGGACTTGGAATATCTCTGACTGTCACTGGGTCAGCTACAACCAGAAGTGCGAGGAAACTATAGAGATTGTCCATAAAACTAGGTGTGGTGAGACTGACACCCACCATGAGGCATTCTGAGACTTTGCAATGAATATTGCTGGAAGGGGCTACTATTACCTTAAAACAGCAGCGAACGCAGCTAGCATTCAAAACAGTGAGAATCCCAAAAGAATTTGGAGTCTGGAGAGGAGGGTGAGAGAGAGTGGGAAGAGAAAATCATTGTGATAGAGGCTGATGAAAAGGACAGATTTTGCGTTCCTACCATTCTAAAGCTGGATATGCCAACATATGCAAAATCATAGTCATGGTCTGCTACTCCATTTATCAGTGACTTCCAGTGCTTTGCAACAAACTTCTGCCCTCTGATATTTACAACTGCCTACATTTACTAGCTAAAATCCAACTGGCAAAATTATCAAATAAACCCTCAACATTAGGAAGACAAAATAGTTTTTTGTTCCCATGTAAAGTGAAGGTAAAGTTACCATGAAGACAAGGAACTTTAAATGCACTGGTAAGCCAGTCCCTTTAACCAGTGAGATTGCAGTTCAAGGAGGCCCAGGTTTGGGTGCCTGTATGATATGTTACATGGTTTCATACAAAAGTTAGTCATATAACTCTCTTCCCGTCTTTTTTTTTTTTTTTTTTTTTCTTTCCCACAGCAATACAGCTCATTCCAAACAGACAAACTGGAATGCAGCCAGGTGGGAAACTGGCGATCCAGCCCTGCAGTGAATGCTGCCACCATTCAAGAACAAAACTTCCATTCAGAAAACAGTGAACTTTTATATGCCCCGTCATATAGCTTGCCTTTCTCTTACCATTATGGACACTTCCCTGTAGATTCTCACGTCTTCAGTAGCAAAAAGCAAATGTTGCCTTCAAAGTTTGGGCAGTCTCAAGGAGCACCTTGTGAAGTGGCTCGATTTTTCTTGAGTACGCTGCAGACAAATGGAGAATGCCAGTGGCATTATGCCAACTCCCTGGTACCCAACAGCCAGTCACCATCCAAAAATCTTCCTGATCAGCCAGTAAACATCATCCGACATAATCTTGCACAGAGTTATGAAGGTGGGTGTCACTTTAAAAAAAGTAAAAAAGTAAAGCAAAGCTGCGGGGTGTCTGGGAAAGATTCGTAGTTTGAAAACAGGAATTACAAGATGTTTAGGAAACACGGAAAATCAGAAACAGTGAAATGTAACAACCACTATGTTTATAGTATTTATATGTTTATCCCTCTTCACATTACCATCAGCACTTGGTTAGGAATATTATCAAAGCATCAGGTGCAAAAATGTATTCACCAGGATCACTTTTAGAACAGGCCAGGGATACCACCTCCTTTAATGCTGTCACCATTTACCTTCATGTTTTGCACTGTCAGAGTTATTTAGTGGAATTGCCCAGGTAAGTCATTGCTGAAGTCAGAAAGAAACCAATGTACTTCAGTTCACACACAGAAATTAAAATAAATGTGATCTATTTCCATAAAAATTGAAGGTTGTCCTTTCTGAGTATGAAGCCATTCTGAATATCTTTACCTTACAGTAACCACAGCAAATGAGTAAATTAAATGCACTGTCTTCAGCTTTATTTGAAAATGTCTTCAGTGCTCCTCCCCGATCAACTGAATCATCTTTCTATATAGATGGTCAGGTCAAATACTTTGAAGGAAGCACTGAAGACATTGACTTCTCTGAGGTGGCAACCTATAAGAAATAACCTTGCAAAACTATAAAGTAACTAAATAAACAAACTCAAGATACACTCTAATCCTTAGATCTCATATACCTTATATTTATCTGCACACACCATTTTAGTTAGTTAAAAATCACTGATGAGGAGTGACTGGTTGACATACTGGTATAAAGTTAGATGGAAACACTCTTCTTCTAGCTTCATTAAGGATGTGACAGAGGAAGCCATAGTGGAAATTAAAAAAAAAAAAAAAGCTAGAAAAGACAGGCTCAAGAATCTTGACTACCAGAAACAAGCGTTTATTCACTTGGGGACATGGCATCAGGTATCCTAGATCTGAAGGGAATATCTGCAGATGTTAAAAGCTGAGCTTGCTACATCAGATGGAAGACGGTATTAGACATTGAATGTGTCTCCCACAGAGGAACAAATAACTTCTGCCCAGGGTTTTGTCCTTCCCAGGACCGTTTGACCTCACCTAGCTGATTGACCTCACCTAGCTGACTGTAGCATTTTATTTTACTGTTCTGTGTTTAGGTTGAAAATGAGCAAGACTGAAGTTCTTCTTACAGCCTAGTGCAGGTTAAATGCTTCTTCTGAGCTCATGCTCCTCTAATGTACTTGTTTCCTTTTGTTGCTGTTGTGGACTGGGCGTGAAATGGAGCATCTTCAGACCAAAAATAAGAAACGGTTTTGTCCTTTCTAAAGATGCCGTATCTTTGTGGAAAAGAAAAAAAAAGCTACGTATTTTAAGGATTGAAGTAAATTACACCCAGTAAGTCTGCAGAAACAAAGCTATTCTAGGTGTACAGAAGTGTGCCCAGTTTTTCTTCTCTACTTCCAGACTAACAGATGCCCTGAGACTGACAGAAAAAGTAGACCCACCCCTTGCTGGTCAACGGGTGCCATCAGATACACTGAGAATGGATGTGGAAAGAACAGTCTGTTCCAAGAACAGTCTGTAAAGTTGATTGTGGCCAAAAAATCTGCCAGAAAAGTCCAGTGAGCACAGCAGCAGACAAGCAATTTACAATCAGTCAGTTGTTACAGACAGATAACTCCTAGCAAATAGATTTAGTCAGAAGGATTCTGAGGGAATACTGTTAAAAATGTTAGGGGAAAAAGAATCCCAACATAAACCTGCAAGCAACTGCTGATATTTTTCAATTTCATCATGCATGCATACCTTCACCATTTCCTCATGAACAGGAAAATGGAGCTGTGATACTGGCGGTTCCTACTTCTGGTTCTACTTCTACTTGAGATTTTGTTGCTTAAGCTGGAATATGTCATTCTCTTTTTAGCACAGATGTATTTTACAGGATGTTTAGCTATTGGGCATTTGAAGAAAACTGTCTTGGTACAATTAATTCTCTGCAAAAGCACTTACAACTTTATTATCTAGGAAGCAAAAAAAATAAGGCCAGGCTCAGGCCTGATCAGAGATCATTGCTTGAGTACACACACAGAGTTAAAAGGGGGGAAAGAAAAACGGAGCCTCCACTGCAAAGAGGATTTATATCTAATTGTTCCAAAGTTTGTTTCCTCCTGAGGTAGAATTAGCCCCGTTGTACTTTTGCTGAGGCTGGTGGTAGAAGAGAAAGCTGAACCTTTGGAAGCAACTTTTTGCTTTGAATTGAAAGGGGCATCTGATCTTCCTTACATTGTAAACTGCTGCTTTTTCCAGCGGTTCACTGAAAAACTGACAGCCAGTAAGCTTCAAAGCAGAGAGGATCTGCTTAGTGTCATTATCTTCAATCCAAAGACAATGCCAAATATGACATCTGGCAACCGGGTTGGATGCTAGGGCTATTCCACATCACATCCATAGAGGCATCTGCCAAAAATGCCGTAGGCCAGAGACATTTTTCTCTATGGAAAATAGTTTCTTTTGGAGAGATCAGAGATTTTAAGATGATCATGCCAAGCCATCAAAGCTCTGGAAAAGCACGTAGCAGATAAAACTGCCTGCAAATCAGATGCTACTGCCTCAGAATCTGGTTTTGAAGCTTCTTCCACTTTTTTCCAGCTGGCCTAATCATCAGAAAACAAACTCACTTCAGAGAAGGCAACCATCTTCTTAGTCAGGGACATTTCCTTAGTACACTTGAATGGATACATGACTACTGTAGGTACCACGGTACCCACTTCTTGTCAGTTACGCTTTTGGCCATTCTGTACTATCTATGTGAAGCTTAGTGTCACTAATCATGCCGAAACTCAGGAAATTATGAAGAACACGAGGAAAATCTGTGAAAAACCTCTGGTCTATCTTCTTTAGCCTGTGACTACTGGAAGAAATATATGTCATCCTTGAAAAGGGTATTCCACTAGAGGCAAAGGGGTCTTGAAGACCACGTTTTTGGAGAACATAGTAATTACAACATCAGCCCATGCCTCGGATGATTTGCAGTTAGGGTTCAGACCAGGACACAGCACAGATATTGAGCTAATCTAAAAAAATGTCAGGGGCGTGGACAGTATTAAGATCTATTGTATCTTTGCTTTGTTTGACACAGAGGACTATCAGCACGCTTTTGTGACACAGGAATGCGTGACCTGAGCAGTACAGTGGCTCTGCTCGTTGGTCTCCAGCAAAACTCAGAGCAATTGAGTAATTGCTCCTCTTCTCTGAAGGTCTTCTTATACAAATGATTGGGAAACATACTGAAACATCATGGGCTACATGCCAGCATTCAAGTGTTGGCATACTGCCTTTTCAGAGCATGTAGTAAGTGTTAGAAGCACACTCTTCCAAGATTAGTGTAGATCAGAAAGCCCAAGAAAAATTATGCAAGGCAAAGCATGCATGAAGAGGGCTTCAGCTGCGGTCTAAAAATGGACAAGGTTTTTCACATACAGGATGCAAAACCCTGCATGAAGGGCAATGCCGAGTATCAATCTCTATTTGCTTTAAGCCGTTTCCAAGATGCCTTTCTTTCATTTTTCCTGAAATAGGGGCAATAAGAGAACAAGGAGCAGCTCTACCTATTAATGTTTGTGAATGAAATACCTTTTCTGCAAGCATCTTTCTCCATTGAGTACCATCTGATCTTTGACTGCACTATGTAAAGGTGAGGAGGGAATGCACCTCACTGCAGCACCGCTTTTAACATGGGAAAGATTGCTCTAGTATACTGCAACTACAACTAGACATGATATGTTTTGAACGAAGACCAATACCTGCAAAAGTAGCCTTCCTGTCCCACTTGGACAGTTGGATACTGAGTTCTGAGCAGGCTGCCAGGTGAGGGGGGCTTATCTCCAGGTTTTCCCTCAACTTGCCTGAGCTGTACCCAATGCACAAGGTGGGAAAGCAGAGCTGCTTGGCAAGGATTAACAGAGACACAATGCCTGAAGGACTGAGTTCACTGTTGCAGTTGTAGGCTGCTAGGAACGGAGGCAGTGCAAGAAAGTGCGAAGCGCTGTCTAGAAAGCTGCTATCACTCCGGTGTGATATACAACCTTGGTGTATCTACCTTACTTAGTATAGATGAGTTGGTCTGGCAGAAGAATAGTCCAGAAAGCATCCCAAATTAATGCACTGACTTCAATGACTGTAAAGCGTTTTCAGCGCTGGAGAAGTGTGGAACGCACGGGACCCCCGTGCACCTGCTGAGGCAGGTACTCTGGCAAGTGCCCCCACGCCAGATGGGGGGAAGCAATCCTGGGGTGCTGCCCTTCAGCAACACAAAGCAGCCGGTCAGCTTTCTATTAACTTCTGTATGAAAAACTCCACAGGAGGAGTCTGTCCCAGGGCATCCTTGGGTTTTTGTCTGCAAAGGAAGACAAAAGCAGATTTACATCTAGCTCCAGTAACTGTTCTGAATGCGAGCGAACAGAACTGACTGTGCTCTGTTGCACTGCAGACACGACTTGCTTAACTGTCTGGTCTAACTCCACGAATGTGCTGACAACTTTAATGGAAGCCTGCAAACAATTAACCAGACGCTTACCTTCTTCCTCAACAAAAGAGATGAAAACCATGTTTGAGAAAGAGGACAGAACAAAATAGATAATATCTTGTAAATCTCCCAAGTATGCAAATTACTTCTTGGTAGCGAGAAGGCAGCCATCAGCCCAGCAGAATCTGAGATCATAAAAATGAAGATAAGACGGGGCCAACTGGTTGCTGTGATGCTTCAGCTTCTTACAAGTGTGGGCTCTAAAAAACGAAAAGGACAATCTTTTGTCCAGAGATTAGAGTACAGGCATAAAGTAACTATACTGCATGCTGCAGTGGGAGAACGAAACCATCACTTCTGTGGATGTCTCAAGTGGGAAAAAACACTAGAACCAGTATACCAGATTAGTTAAACCATATTAGTTCTATGTGAGTAGCTCTCAGCACGTATACTTATTTCATGTAAAAATGCCAAATGTGGAGTTAAAATTGTAGCAGTATAATTAAATTGGTAAAATTTCCAAGTAATACTCAAGCATGCGGCTGAATCCCTGTTTTGATTTGTGATCTAAGAGGGCCGTTTTTCAACAGCTGATGAGCATTCAGTTTACTTAGGACTGCATATACTTCTAGGTACAAAATATATACATGGAAATGAAAAAGAATAATGTGAAAGGTTGTTGCTTCTAGGAGGGTGGTGGGTTGATCAAGAAGAAATTGCATCCAGATTCCTGTTTAAATTCTGGTGTTAATTATGTGGTGCAACTCCCTCTGAAATTAATGAAGCTCTGCATATAAAAAAAAGGTACAATCGAGCTATTTCTGCTTCCTCTGTTATACATGAAGGCTTTGCCAGTCTACTATAGCACAGGGAATATTTAATTATTAGCAGGTACAGTTACGTCAGCAACCACTATAGGGGAACTCCAAAACTTTTAAGATGTTGAATAAAATTTTTAGAAAAACAGAAAATCCCTTTTACAAAAGGCACTTAGGTGTCCAGGGCTTTCGGTGAGCATAACACAAAATACAGTTCAGGTTTAATTTGAGAAATTTGCTAAGTGCCTCATTTAACTTTTAACATAAACCTTTCAAATATGCCTTGGAGGAGTAGTATAACTGTCAAACTTTTAATGCAAGACAGTGCAAAAAAAATCAGTACTCGCTTAATTTTAGCCATACTCTATAGGAGTTAACCAGTGGCTTTTTCTTTTACCATTTGTCAATGGGAGTGTACAAAACGGAAAAACCGCGTAAGCCAAGCAGAAAATGATAAAACCAATTCAGATTGTTTCAAGAATTCAGCTACCATGCAGAAACTCAAGAGAAAACTAAGATTACTCAATATATTTTAGAGGAAAAGCCTGAATAGAAATCCTAGGTTCATATTTTCTTGAAAATTTAAGAAATTAGCCTCTGATTTTCCAGGCGTACCCAGTTTAGTACTCCCACATTCAAACAAATGTTTTCAGTGTATATTGTAAATTACATTTATATTATACATGTATCCTTATTACATGATAGTACCTTAAGAGCAGAGATACAGCATTACTCGAGAAGTATTTATATTGCTTTTCAATCTGATGCTAGTTTTTCAAAGAGAAAAAGCAAAGCCTTTAACATGACACAATCTAGATATTAAATATATCACAAATAGATATTACAAATTAGATACTCACACGTCAGTATCTAATACTACACACTCTCTTCTTTCCTTACAAGGTCAAGTGTCCAATATACTTCCACAGTGACAGGAAGAATAAATTCTGTTTTACTCTAATCATTCACTCATTGACAAGTAGTAAGTGTTATCCATCCCTTGGTAAATTGATAAATCTCTGAAAAGAGCTTACTTAAGGCCAAGGTTTTTGATAGGAGGTCACATTTCCAAACATTTCTCTGGTTTAATTTCCCCGATTTAACCATATTAGTAATGACAGTGATTTATAATTATTCAGTCAAATAAACAAATGGGCATGGAAAATCTTTTCAGAATTGTTCAACACTGTTGGCCCTTCTGAATGGGTTGGGGTGGTTGTTTTTTTTCCTCAGCACTGTCTTAAAGAGACTTATCCAAAGCCACCGAGGCAAATGGGAATGTCTCTGATGTCTTCACTGGGACTTGGATTTGGCCCAAACCAAATCGGTATTAAAATTCAGTCTTAAAAAGTGCTAGAGTCTATTATATGAGCTCACTGTCAGTAATTAACATGTTTTCTCTTTCCCGCAAGTGCCCATATCAAACAGAAGATACAGCCAAGATGCTCTATCTGATAACTTTACAAGCTGCACAGCACCCATGCCAAGCAGCAGATACAAAGAAGAGATGTACGATTCCGGCATCATGAAACCCAACAAAATAGAAACCAGGATTCAGCCACCCCACCACCTCATTAAAGAAGAAAACAAGTTAGCTTTTAACAGAGACCTACAAGAAAAAATGAGCATTAATGAAAGCTCTTTTTCAAACTCAATAGCTAACTCCTTGCTGCCAAAATCAGAATGTTTTCAGTCTAAAGCTATAGGACAATTAAGTCATCTCCTGCCAGTGCCCTCAGTATATGAGCAAACAAGAAGGATTTGTATGAAAGAACCCAAATATGGGCATATCAATCACCATGCTACAAATCCAGATGAACTGGACAGTGATGAGAGAATGACTGTAAAGCTCGATCATGACTCCGAAAGTGAACGTGTGATGGATGTGAGACCCTCCGGACAAGTTCCATTTGTGCTTCTAAATTATCACCATGTTTTAGCCAAACATGGTACATTTCAAACTTCATCATGTACAGCAACAGGACATGTAGGAGAAAATTATGGATACAATTCCGAGGAAGTAAATACATTTATTTACAAAAACCAAAGCCCCTCATCAGCTTCTTCTCCAGAAACCCACAAGGAATCTGCACTACCCCATTATATTGGAACTTCTGTAATAATAGCCAATGGAAGGTGACGGTAATAGAGGAGTATTTACATTCAATTAAGAAGACAAACTGTAATGATTTGCAAAAAGCATGAGAAAACACGGTTACATTTACTGAGCATAGCTGAAGGTCAACGAGGGACAGACTTGTGTGTTCCTGGCAAGCCACGTGTAACAGTAACTTCCAGGTCAGGAAAAACCCCTACATCTAGCTTCAGTGCTTCGTTGTCACAGATCAAGCTCTGGTGCCAGTGAGAAGACATGTTACAGATCTTATTTTTGTTATTTTATAGTGTGCAACAAAATTAAATGATAGGTGTTATATGCAGAGATTTATATGAAGAACATTTTTTTCCTTACCCCCTCCTTCTCAAAATACATTCAAGGTTTTTTTAACATTATCATAAATATACACTCTAGTTTAGGTATTTTTTGACAAACTGTGTGAAACCTGACATCAACTCTCCACCCACATGTTAAACATCCTGGCAAATAAACTTTGATTAGAGAGTGGTGATTTTCAGTATCCATGATACGGCTGCACTAACTAAACAGAACTCAGTTTGGAAAATGCTTATTTATTAATTATCAAAAAGTTTTTCAACTAAATAAATCAAATCTAAATTTGATTTCTTTAACATAGATTTCAGTGTTCTGAGATTGTTACTACCACCATTTATCTTGACAAGGAACGATATCACAAATTAATACATACAAAGATATGTATTAAAAGGTTACAGGCCTTGTCATGGCGAATTGGGACAAATCACGTAGCAGGAACTAAAAACTATTCCCCATAAAAACATTGCAATAAGAAAAAGAAACTTCTAAAATGAGTGTTTCACTGAGTATTCTGGGAGAAGGCTGCAAAGATTTTCAAACCAGCTAGTCAAAAATACATCTTAATAATAGCACCAGAAATGTTTTCTCTACAGTCAAGTCAATAATGAATGTTTATACTTTATTTTAAACTTACCTGTAGACTTCTGAAGTTTGAAATGTTTGGTTTTTAACAGACCGAACTTCCTTAAGCACAAATCTCATTGTCAACACAAAGATAAGATTAATATTTGACTGATTCGTGCACTTCACAAATTTGGTCAGCGGACAATCCGAATACGGAAAATCGAAAGTCATTGCACAACCACAAAAACCAAAGTTGCACTTGAAGTCAAGCTGAGTTTGAGGACATCGGGGTTTGGAACTGAAACACTTTGCACACATCTCAATTTGTGCTAATAAACTGTAGCAAGTGAAAAGCATACAGCGCACACTGACATTTTGTCCAGCCTGTCAGGAATAGATTTCCCTGTCTTTTGGTTTTTTTTTGCTTCTTTGTAAAGTTTACAAATGAGGAGACATACGGAACTGTGTGCGTTTCACTGACAACCATCAACCCACTTTGTTTTTCAACTGCTTCCCCAAACATTGTGTGCTCTTGATAAAACAAGGAATGACTACCTAAGTAATCGCTGTAAATACCAACAATAAAGGTTTTTGTACAGCTGAGTCAGCTATAACTTAGCTACATTTCTTAGTCCAATTCAAGGCTGATTTACGCTTTTAAAACTTCCTCTCTCTTATAAGAGACTCTTTAGAGAGACCTTCGATGAAGAAAATGCTTACCTGGCTTGTGCAATATGGAAAAACACTTGCTCATGGATTGCACCTTGTCAGATAAAAAAGTATTGAAATACACACTTTTAAAAATTACATATTGTCCATCTTTCATATGCAGCAATAATATTCAGTCACCTCCTTGTACGTATGAATACTTATTGCTCCGAGCACACAAAAATACTTTTAAAACATATGTTTGAAAACAATTTTCAGTATTTTTATTGCTTCCTATTAAAAGCTTAACAGAGAAGGGTTTATTATGCAGTTAAATTGATGTTCACTTGGAACCTCACAGTTGTCTGACTTTTTCATTTGCTAAAAAAGCACGAAAAATATATTTTGTGATAAATACAACAAAAAAGACCTAATCAGCTGTTACCAGAATACCGACTTTAAACAAAAGGCAGAACCAAACCCGCATATTCACTCACTCAGTGTAACCGCACTCTTCGTTTTGTCTAACGCTGGAGAAGTCAGCAAGTCCACAGCAATGTTACGAGTGAACATTACTGTCATTCTGACTTTATAAATTGAAGCGATGAGACACAAGCTGGTTTTACAGTGGCTTTGCTTAACATCCTTCCCAGCCAGTGTTACTAATAAACGGGCCCAGCTCCTTAAAAGATACAATTATGCTACGGCTTGTATGTTATGTTAAATTAAAACCATGTCCTATAAAGGAGTAACTGACATTGTTTGCATCGTTAAAAAGAAACCTGATGCACAACACTCATACCGCACTTTTCTCTATACCTCATTAGTGGCATTGCTGCACAAAAAGTCGATGTGGCGTATTTTTCTGTTCTTGTAAGTACTTCTCACTATAAAAACATGTTTTCAGGAACGTACAAATTAGGCTTCGGTTAAAAAAACGCCATTGATATTTTCCACTAAAATACCACAAAATATTTTTCCAGCGTCTACCTTGTTATTCACACTTCCAGGCTTTATGCAATGAGCCTGAGCAGAGGAGGTGTTCCATCATTCTCCCGCAGATGTTTTATAGTATGTGATATTCAGGTACATGAACTTTCCCTGTTAGGCAATAATGAATCAATTATGCAGTCACATATGATAATACAGGGTAGGTTTAGAAAAGAGCTGTGATTAAAAAAGCAAATGTGTGAAATATTTTTTCCTGCCATTCCAAAATAGAAACAGCAGTTGCACGTTCGCATCTGGAATGTGAGTAAATTATACTGAGAGAAAAAAATACAACTTTTAGTCAGTCAAACTACAGATGTTCACAGCACACCCGTACTGCAGAATGCGGCACCGCCACTGACAGCGGCAACAGTCTTAATAATTGGAAAAAATTATGGCACAGAAGTGGAGTGTGAATTGGAATATATTATGAAAAATAACCTCATTTCTCTCTACCGTACTTGTCTGAGCCACTACAGATACCTCTGTCATGTGACTTGACAGGATTTTAACTCTTAGGGGAGTTCAGATCTAGCAAGTAAACAATATGGGAGTGAGAGAGAAAGAGAGCCAGAGAGGGAATATTTTACCAAAATCTAAAGTTGGAAACGGTTATCCCATACTGAGGTCTCAAAGTTTTTATCTTACTAATAGAAACACCACCATGTAAACAAAGTGATAAGGGAACAGACTTCTCTCCGTGTCCCAGTAGCCCTGTAATTCGAAAAAGGGTATTAAAGTAATTTAATGAAATTAAGTACAGCAGACAGACAATAGATGCACAATTGGAGAATGTATCACTGAGAGAAAGTGCAAATGAATGGGAAACCTGCCAGAATACCTGTATTTCTCTAAAACCCACAAAACAGGACAACAAGGATTTTTCAACATTTCAGTCATACTTCAAAAACAAAACAGAAAATTTTATTATTCCATTTTTTTCCTGAACATTAGATTTTGCTTTTTTTATATGATGCAGATAAAAGCTATTTGGCAAATGTAGGTGAAAAAGCACGCAAAACAAACAACCTATTAATGCTCAGAATTATATATGTATTCCCTAAAAATGTAAAGCATTTTTGCTTATTTATTATGTAAAACAAAACTGTTAAAATGTTAATAAAATCCTGTAGCCAAAGGAAAAGTGAGTTGGATTTCTTTTTTACTACAAAACACAGGGTGTCACAAAGAATAATGTTGCACATTTGAAAATTTATTTCGTTTGTAATATGTACTATATTTGACAGTTAATGTACTATAAAATACAAAGATTTTTTTTATTTATTGTATTTTAGCCACGTTGCATTTTAAAGGAAGACCCCTGGGGAACTGAAAATAACACAGAATTGCTAATGAAACGCGCTAATGCAGGATACTCAAACACGACATTGGTTTACAATTCCTCCCTGCAGTTCTTTTTTCTCAGTGGTGTGTTACACGGCCGCAGCCCACGGCGCGCCATCATTTTTTGACCTCTGTTCAGATTTGACCCCAGTCCAGACTTAATTTCTTTGGTGTCTGATCAGTGCGGCGCGTCACTGCAGTAAGTCATGCATGCAAATGCTTTTATCAAACCAGTTACCCCCAGGAATCAGCTCTTTGCGGCACAAATCTTTTTCATGACAGATATTAAACTGTACTTCAATTTATTTTTTTTATATAGTTACTGTATATTCCAAAGTAGTTGCAGAGAGTAATTTTTTAGACTGCTGATGTCTTGTAGCTCAATCAGAAAAAGCAAAGAAAAAAATTGTTTGTACAGTGAAGCAGCAGCATAAAGAATTCAATGCTTTAATATTATTTCTAGGTAATAGCCCTTGAAGTAGATTATATTTGTTGGATATATTTAAAAAAATGCTCTAAAGTCTTATAAAACCTTTTACTAGAAGTGAGATGTACTGCTTGAACTCTTAAATGTTAAGTACATTATTACTTTTTCAAATCTTTGGAAACAGCATTGGTGCTGACTGGACACGACCCGCTTACTCTTTCTGAACACAGACACGTGCCAAGACACCCAGCTTGCTCGGCAGAAGTTTTCCTATCAATAAACAATCTCTACAAATATTTTCACAATGTGTAATGAGAAACGTTATAACAGACTCCAGGAGGAAAAAAAATGAAGTCACAGAAATACGGACACCGTAATGAATGCTTTTTGAAAGCACTTCATCAAGAAAATAGTTTAAGATATGACATCAGCCTCACAATGAAAGAGGTGTTTTACTGATCTAGACAGTTGAATGAAATAAAACATTTTCAGTGCATTATTTCTGGATCTGGAGCTGTCTGATTCTCTCCATACCTACGTCCAGAGACACTCTACACCACATTTGTCTGTCCTGCATAAAGAACCATCACAACAATGACTTTCATACAAAAACGTTGTGGCTTTCTGGGTGTGCCAAGTTTGGCATCGAAAGAGTAAGAGTCCTGGCTGCGCTCCCCATCCACCTTCGGGTGCGTGTGGTACAGGAAGGTTCGTTGCCTTTCCGGGCAGCAACAGCTGCTTGTCAGAAGGACCTTCTGCAGCTGCTCGCTATACAACACCAAATTTCTTTGTGAAGTTCTTTGGTTCTTCTGGAGGAAAGGTCAGGTTTGTAACAAACACTTCGTCCAACTGAAGGCCGTTTCCTCAAGACAACAGGTAGTTTTAGACACACGGGATAGGCCACTCAATGGTGGAGGCAAAGGGGTACGTCCCCACAGCGCCCACCTCTGCCCCGGCACACCCACACTTCGTTAGTTCTCATTTGCAGAAAGGGAGTTCAACGCTAAGTTTCTTTCCAATGCAAAAATTTTCAGAATAATCTTACAACTCAAAATGAGGCTAGAACAAGCTTTTCATCAAGAAGGCTATGAAGAAATCCAAACGGAACAAGAGCAACCAGGAAATACCGCAGCATTTTCCTATTAAGAAAATCCATCTGCTTGCTGCTCAGACACTGTGGCAGTGTAGCTGAGTGAAGGTTTGCGGGTCCTTTCTGCCCTTCTTAATACAGGAACATGTTTTAGCATTTTCCCCTGTCCTTCTTTTACAGTACTTCTCCGTAGCGAAGGAACAGTGTGTTTTAAGGAAGGAATTCAAGTTAAAACGTGATGCATGGACCTGGTTAAGAGAAATCTCTACAGGCACTAATGAGTCTATCTATCTGGAATATAAGCGAAATCAAAGGTGCTTCCTATAGGCACACCCTACAGTACCAAAACAGAGACAGTGTTTTAGCTACAAATATCGGATTGAGGTACAGAGCTAAAGTTTTGTAAAACTCTGTGGATGGAAAAAGGGCTATGCTGTCCATAGCTGACCTGCAGCAGCACGTGCTGCTCATAAGCTGCTTGAAGGAAAAGGTAGAAGAGAAGACGCACAAGGAAGATGTGGGTGTGCGTATGCACACACACATTTTTTTATACACATGTACATAAACGGGCTCTTCTTTTTATTTAAACTTTACTAACTCAGACTCAAGTTGCATTTGATTATAATATGCATCATTATTTGATTCTGAAATAAAGGTAGCTGCCGAAAATTAACAGCCCAAAGCAGTTTTGAAAGCCCCTGGTGGGATAAAGCAAAAAATGGTGTTCATATGCATGATTTTAACTATGCCAATTAACAGCTGTCTACACTCCTCTGTACAGTTCTGTGAAATGTCGGTGTGCAGTCTCATATGATGTGGATCATGGGGGAAAACAAACCAGCAGGGGACGGACAACCAGGCACACACGCAAATCTACTGTGATATGGAGCATAAAATCCTAAATGTAATAGGGACAACTTAATTTCTAGCACTTGCTGCCAAACCACCTAAACCCTAATATGTGAGGATTACTCTAAATTACCATTACAGACTAGCTTTCTTGTTTTAAGACTTCTTGGCTTTGTAACTGAAACAATCTACTAACATGTTCAGATTGTTTATGAGGTGAACTTTAACCTAAAACCCCCATTTCTGGCTAGTAGACAGAAGTCCTTTGTGGAAACCAATTAGGCTGATCCACCTTCAGTAGGGACGAGGTAAGGTAATAAGCAGCGCTGCCTACTTGAGGAAATGAAGCTGCCCACATCACACCTATGGCAAACTTTTCATTTGCAGAGAACTGTTTGAAGCGCCGTGGTGGCCAAGCCTCCTGGCGCAAATTGGCCTTGCCCAGGAGAAAAACCTGACAAGCTGCCATCGCACGGAAGCTCCCACATGCCGACTTTGCGCTGCTTTCCAATCACAGCCAAGCTGTTACACCTACCCGGGAACTGTGCCACCAGCCCCCAAAGCAAGCTACTTTCAGGTCAGCAGATGTCAAACCTCTTGCTTTTAATTGTCAGCAGCAAAACCAGATGCTTTGGGAAAGGGGGTGACAACAGAAACAATGGAAGAGAGTCTGGAGACAGGTTAACTATGTGTTTTCTCCTTTTCACTATAGTAGTTTTTTATGGCAGGGATTTTAAGAGTGGGGCATTTTTCTGTTATTGATTCACTTAATTTCATTGCTATTACAACAGAATTACTATTAAGTTGTAAACTACTTAGACTTCCCTCTCCTGACATGGGATCCCACAATAACCTGGATAAGAGGATTGCAGATAGGTGATACCCTACTCCAGTGGCCTATTCTTAGGGGTGCTAGAGCCTCTTGGAAGACTATGATTCAAAGGTGATATGAGACAGTTTACTCAGATCCAATTGACTAAGAAAAGCAGAGTACAAATAATTTGGATAACTGACCACAGTTCTTAAGTGCTGATGGAAAACTCCCCAAAAACTAAAGGCAGCCATGACCGAGTTGCAGACCTGAGATCAAAGCACAGGATGGCAAACTCTTGTATAGGCCCACTTGGAGAACCCAACCAGCAAGGCTCTACTTAGACCTGAATCTAAACACAGTGATAATCCCAGCAATTCAGAAATATATGATGAGCTCTTCCAGCTGTTTCCACCACAGAAACCAGAATTTAGTTTAAAAAAAACACAGTAAAAATGTAAATACTGTACTGCATTGTGCTAAAGCACAATGAAAACACAGAGACACAAAAAGGAAATATTCAGCCACTTCAGTTTCTCAAACACAGTGTGTAATTGAAGAGAAAGTTCTGTTCATTGCAAGGCACCCCTTTGCAATCGGGTTCCTTTTAAAGAATAGATGCTTACAAAGAATGGCAACATAGCTGTGTTTTAAAGTTAATATGAAAAAATAAAGGCCTTCAGCAATGAGAAACTACCTCTTCTTAACTGTTGAAGTTACCCATGTCAAAGAACAAAGATATCAGAAAATCAGAAAAAAAAACCCCAAAACCCAAGCTATTAACTACCCTTCCCACCCTCAAGCAGGTTTAGCTACTTGGTGGCAAATACTAGAGAGCCTCCTTGTGCGCTGTGAGCTCTGAGGACTATTAATGCTTTGGGACTATGAGGTTTCTCAGCATGTCAAAAGAGTTGCCGTCTGGGTGCACAGACTCTACGCCCTTGCCTTCCTCATGAACTTGAAGGAATCCATAATCATCTATCCCGACTATCCATGCAATCGGGCCCTCCTCATTGTGGAGGCGGACTTGCTTACCACTGCAAATGAAAAGAAACAGACAGAAATTAATTGGTGGACACTGCAGAAACAATTAAAAATAGCTCAGCGGACTAATATCTAGCAGAATATTTTATTTCCCATTTCACTGGTTCTTTACAGAGAATGATTTCGGCAGCATTTGCTACCTGCTTTATTTTTTTTCTGTGGAATTAACAGAGTTGGAGTTAATCCAAACAGTTATTTTTTTTTTAGTAAAATATATGAATACAGCAGCTACATCACTAGCTAAACAAATCATTCCCAATTCCCTTTGTTTTGAGATGATACATGTAAAAATACCCAGAAGCATTCTTGAACTCGTGCTAGTCCATTGATTTTACTATGTGCTATTTTTATTCTCCCTTAAAACATTATTTCCTACTTAGGAGTATATTTTAATTAAGTCACTAGTTTTTAAAGGCAATCTAGTAGAAAAAGTAGAAAAATACAAAATATCCATGAGTTCTTTCCAACTTTCTTACCTGTGTATCCAGTACTTGTAGTAACGGGGAAGAACTCCGTTGGGCCCTTTCTCCTGAAAAGTATCTATAAGCCTCTCTAGCACAGTTACAGTTCTTGCAATAAGACAGTCTGCGGTCAAAGCCTTCAGCTTTGTCCCCTCTTCCTTATTAAATTTTGTGATGAGATCATTGATGCATATGGTGGGGTTGCTGTTGTCCACATTAAATCCAAAGCCTGAAGAAGATAAACCAAAAGAAGAGGACACGATCTGTAAATATGAACACTTTATTACCACCAGAAGGTCAGTACTTCATTCAACTACTTGACACAATTATCTCTAAGGATGTTTCCAGTAGCTGTTTTTCTTCACTCTCTTACACCTTTAAATCTTCCTACTTGCGCAATTACAAATCACAGTCCAGATTTCAGTTGTTTCTTGCCCTTAAAATGCCTCCTCAAAATTGGAGAAGCAGAACTAGTGCAGTCCTTTCAACAACACACCATCCTATCGACGTAGCTTTGGAAGATGGTAAGTGGTAACTTGCATGTCACAATAACACCAAAGTGAGAAATTCTTTTACTCCCTGGAAGCTGATAGGTCATTAGCTAATTGAGAGTAAATCATTGATCATACTTTAAGATGGAATTTTATCTTTCCGTCTAAAATTTAATTAAGAGACCTTTCTGCCTACTACAGTTAGCCAATGGCATTTTCTGAAAATTAAGCCTTTTTACTCAGCTGATAAGCTCTGTTTGGCTTGCTCTGAAAAGCCCAGAAGATTTAAGTTTGTCATGTAAGACTCCAGTTTGCCTTATCTGTCTTGCCACAGCATATCCTTTAGAAGCCTCAAGTCTCTCGCTGAGATTTCTCCAGCTAGAATAATGTTGGCAGAACGCCTTTCTTATTTAAATATGGCTCTTGGGGCCTTTTTTTGCAGCCTGCTGAAACAGGCTTCAAGGGATGTAAAGAAATATATTGTATTACCTGTTTATTTTTTTCTCCTAATAATTTAGATTTTTCTTTCCTCAGACATTTGGGATAAAAACCCAGTCTGTCAATCAGGTTTAGACATGTTACACCTCCATCTGCAAGAAGGTCCAGATGCACTTTTTTGTAAATTTGCTATTAATGAGACTATTCATATATGGAAGTAATCCATATGAACTATGAGAAGAAGGATCTCTGCAGTGAAAAGGAGTTTTTGACTTTTAACGAGTCAGAGAATGCATGCAGAGAAAGCCACAGTGACACCAGTACCAACACATACATCCCATGGAAATGAGGAGAAACATGTTACTGGAAAGAGTCAAAGGACAATGAACTGGAAAATATAATGTGCCACGCCAGCAAATCCCAACTCAGCTGGTTACACTCAAATACCATACGATGAAGAGAGAGTGACTGTAGCCATTATACTGTGATTGGTACTGTCAAAGTGCATAACGGGGCCTTGGAGTTCCTCTGCAGGCTCAGGACACTCAGGCGTGTATGTATGGAGACCACTACTTAGCAACCCAAAAGCTGAAATGGACATGAAAGACATACTGAGGTGATGAGCTCAGCTGAGGAAGAGGCATTTGGGGATAAACAGGGTGGCAAAAATGTAGCCAGCTAACTTGAAAAACGTTAGGTGCTCAGGACTCTTGGGGTATCTCTGCATTGCCCATGTGAGAAGAGTGAAAACCAAACATTTAGCACCGACCTCACAGTGTGCTGATGTGGCTAACATGTCTTCAAATGGCAGGCTAGCCCTGCCTTCAGCA
Source organism: Charadrius vociferus (assembly GCF_000708025.1). Classification (NCBI taxonomy): domain Eukaryota; kingdom Metazoa; phylum Chordata; class Aves; order Charadriiformes; family Charadriidae; genus Charadrius; species Charadrius vociferus. The sequence continues at coordinate 1,285,513 of NW_009649936.1, forward strand.
TCTGCACACTGTTCAGACATGCCTTAGCTGCACACAGAAGCAGACAGAGCTTTTGTCGGTCAAGCACGTTGGCTGTCCCTTGCATTCCACTTGTGTTTGACTGCTTACGTCTGTTCTGAGTCTGGCCCTTACATTAATGAAGTACATTCTCCTGCAGAACTCTTCTTCCAAAAGTCCCACAACAACTAAGTTCTTAAAAAGATTTTTTTAAAAACACGTTTAAAGAGACGAACATGAACTGTGTCATCTGTGAGGCCTCTGGCACGTGGTAGAGGTGAAAAGGCAGGTTTGCCTCTTGCCTTACTCTTCTGAAATACTTCTCAGAGCAGTGAAGCCATGTAGATGGATCTTTGATTTTGATCGTTACCCTCATCTATGGAATACTCTTCATGAGTGCCAAATGAACATTAATGTCTAGGAAAGGAATCTGCATGACTGTAGAAAGGGGAGGTCTGGCTTACCTTTCCTGTTGTGGAAGTTTGATCTCGTTGCTACTGCTAATATCACAAATTAGATGTCGTGAGTCACCCCTACTACTCTCAGTGACATATGTCATCAAAATGATGGAACAGATCCTTGGACTAGTATGTGGCAAGTAAGTTTCAATCTTAGAAGCTTCCAGCCGAAAGAAAGCTGATGAAAATATACATCTTTGTACATACCTCAGACCTTTCACCACCAAGTTAACTCCTATAGACATCAGAGAGGATGCATAAAGAAAGTTTCCATTTGAATTGAATGTTTTGGTGTTCAGGGTAAGCAACACAAGGTCCAAAAGAAATATGTAATGTGCAAAGAGATATTTGATAAGATGAACTATTTTTGGAGCCATTTGTGCTTTTCTTGTGTTAACCAGAACAGGCTCTGGAAAAACATATGGAAGCAGTAAATGGTTGATGGGGCACAGAGAGACTCTTTTAAGTGTTCCATTCTGTACATGTAGATAATTTACAAAATGAGGATATAACAATTGAATAGAAAATTTAATGACTGGGCATGTTTCACGGAAAGAGGTGATGACTACTTCAACTGTTTTGCTTGTTTGCACCTGAAAATTTATAGGACCTCGACAGAAACAATATCATGTCCACACTCTTTGCAAGATACTTTACTCATCTACTGTGCTACATTCAAATATAAAGCAAATACTATCATGTTCTTCTTTAACCTTTTAGACTTGCTAAGGAACTTTCTTTTAATTTTTCAGACATAGCACAGATAATTATTTTTGAAACTGGACCCTGGATCTCTGCTGGCAGGTTTCTGAGCATGTCTGAGAGATCTGTGCTGCTGGCAGTTAGGGAAGACATTTTCCTTAACAAATAACAGGATGATTATCGTACTTGAAATTATAAAAGCATCTCAATATTTACTTGTGCACCTAAATGTCTTCCCCTGTTACAGCACTGGGACTTGCTGGAAAACACACATACGGTCTTTTTGAGACTGGCTGGGCTACCCTTTTGGAACCAGCCTTCCAGGCAGACTGCTCACCTTCCCAATAATCAGATTGTCATTCCTTGCTCCCTGACCCAGCCTTCCCAACTACATTGCAAATTCTAATTTCTGGGAAAACTAAAGAAAGCGATTAATTAATCAAATCATTAATTCACTGCTGCTTTACTAGCAATATTGCAGTTTCTAGGAAGGTATCAACAGAAACAAGTTATCAATAAATTTTTAAAGGATGAGAGGAGAAATTGAAACATTACTATGTGTACGTAGCTCTTCTACTGATTTAAAAAGCACATTACTTAACAATTTGTCATGTTGCAAAAAAAAAAAAAAAGAAAAAAACGGATACATTTTTCAGTATATTCTTTGCAATAGATCAAGGAGGACATTTTCCCTCTCTCACGTAATGCTCTTTCTTTGAACTCCACTACACTAGCCCAGATGCTTGCATTTACGTTTTTCTTGTCAAGCATATGGAATTATTAAGAAAAATGAAAACATTTACTTTTCGTGCTTCCTTTTGATTTAATATTGTGCTTTATTTCCTTATGCTTGCTGTCATTATTTGTTCTTGTCCTCCTCATTTGAACTCATAAAGACATTAATAACAAATTTATTCAGAAAAAAAGTATAGAAAAGCTTGAAAATAGACATTTACCAATAAGTATATGAAATGTTGTTTCAATAAGTGTAGAGTTTACCAGAACTCCACCAAGCTTCATAAGATCACTGTAGTAAATATCGTTCGGCCATTTTACTCGCAGATCAATCTCCTAAAGAAACAAAACGATACACATTTAGAAACACTTTGCTCTCTGATACTGGTAAGATACACGGCTTATTCATCACCCCATATTCTGTATTTTCTGTACCTCTTTGCCACACTGAGTGTGATCCTGTCCACTGCTCTTCATATTGAGAACCTATTTAAGTGCTCCACAATGTTACTGAAAAAGTCACAGTAACATGGTTACATGGTTTACTAAGGAAGTTGGCAGCTGTCAGAGAAAAGTGTCTATTAAAAAAAAAAACCAAACGGCATATAATAAAGGCTTAGAGTGACCAAAAAGGAGACTAAAGATACTAGAGATCTTCAGTCTCAAAATCATGAGGTTTTATAGAATTCCTTTTCTTCATTCACAAGTGCCTGTTAAAGATTTAAAAGATCTATTCAAGAAAGATGCTGTCATGTGGCTGTCACTGTGGCTGTCACTGTCACTGTGGCTCACTGCTGACAAACAATCAGTGTGAGCCCACAATAACAACAACACTGTATTTGAGGATCCTTGCAGAAACCAGACACAGAGACAATGGCATCTTGAATTTCAGAAAGGAAATTCAGCAGACAGGAGAAATTCCAGTTCACAACTATGTAAATGCTTCAGTAATGTCCTAAATATATTCACGCTTTCAGCAGCTACGCTCAAGCAACACCATGGAGCTGGAAACACAAACTGTGCTGTGTGACACCGTTCCAGTGCAATAGAGAAGTTTTTGTTGAAACCACAGAACTGAACTGAACTTTGCACTGGCTACTTAAACACAAAAAGAAAGCAAATGTGCTTCCTGTAGTTTGAAAAACTGCATATGACTGTATCCCCAGAGGCAAATTATGGGAGGTGCTCCAGGACTACAAGAGTCGCATTCCCTCCTATTGTAGATTATGAAATCCCTTTACAGGATGTGTGAAAACTGCACCTGGGTCCATGTCTACTTTCCTGACAGATTTAAAGGCCAGAGAGGAGTCCATTACACATACATTGACAGGAAATACTACCTGATTTTGCTATCAAAGCATTCTAAGAGAGAGTATCACTAATTCATATTCATTATGGAAAACAACTTGACTCTTCACACTGGGAAAGGATTTACAGAAGACTCCTGAGACTTCATTCGAAGTATGAGATAGTTAGATAGTATTATCAGTGTTAACAGATCTTCCAAAGAGCTATTCAGTAGATCTTACTTAAGGAAAACATACACCTGTAAGAGACCAGACACTAGCTCTGCAACTGAAGTGACGGCAAGTATGAAGAAAAACCAAGTCAACTGGGTCTCATGATGTAAACTACACAGCAGAGACTCTACCACAAAATGAAGTTACAAAGTACTGCACAACTATCTGCTACTCAAAGAAACAATGGGCATCACAAACTATGCTGGGAATGGAGCACTTTCTTATCTTCACTTACTAGAGAGAGATGTCTGCTGTTCTCAGAATGGGAAAGCAAAGCACTCTCTTGATATAAGGTCCATTTACATTTGCAGCACTAACATCTGACAGTAAAACTTCCAACTGAGTGGTCAGATTTTCTCCGTGAGGACCCAGAACAAAGGTCTCAGTCGCTGCCAGTTTAGCATAGTCAACATTCGTGACAATTCTAAAAATGATGACTGGCTGATAAACTGAGACACGGGTATTTCAGATTTTTGAATGGAAATCCTTAAATCGACTTTGAGCACAGTGAATGACATTAAAGTGTGTTAAAGTGTTATTAAGATTCTGACATATACCCACAGAGGTATGGAAATTTGGAGGAGAGGATGAAGCCTCATCTATAGATTAGCCCATTGTTCGCAGCTACCGTACTTTGTATGGTACAGATGTCCCTCTGACATAAAGAAAAGCCCTGTGTTATCTAAATCTAAAGGGGAAATTTAAGCACTGAGTTTCTGATAAATCTTTGGATTTCCTTGCTTTAATGTATTTGAGTCCAGAACCTTAACATTGGTCTCACCCGTTGTCTAGGGTGGAGGTACTGTCAAAGAGATCCAGTCGCCTTGTCTTGTTCATAGCAAGCTATATGTTGCACGTGCAGTGTGTACAGTACATGTATTATTGATACATACTATTTTTATATAGGTATTTAGTAATTCAGTCACCTTTTTCCTCTTCCATAGAATAAAATACAAAATGCCACAGTACACCAGGGTAGGCATACAGAAGCAAAACCACCTCTATTCATAAATTAACTCCTTCCCTAGTCAGACTCATATTTTATAAAACTAACTCTTGTCCCTTCTATTTTTAATGGTTAAATTATTCACTCTAGCCAAATATTTTATATTGCAAATTTTAGCCTGAAGCATTTTGTTTTTATAGTCAAGTTATGAAGCACTGAAGTTAGAAGGTTTTAATAGAAAGGCTGACAGACCCTAAACTACAGCAAAGCTACTGGGTGCCACTATAATAAAGTTCATGTGTAAATGTGTATAAGTCATTGATTTTCTGTAATATAGGAAACATATGCTTTAGTTAACTACTTCTGTAAAATACCAAAGTTTTATAGTTAGCAAATATTAGGAAATGGTAACATTAAAAAGAAGATATATGAGGTGATGAAGAAGACTGGTTCTTCATTTTAATATTGATGACAGGACACTTGATTCCCTCTTGAGAGCAATACTCCTAAGTTCTTGCTCTAGAAATCACTTTTCAACCTTAAACAAGGGTTGGAAAAATCCTTTAAAAGGGATAAAGTGGCCACTGAAACAGCACCAACAAAAAAAAGCAGAAAAGGATTTATCGGTTTTATTCATTTTTCCCTCCTCCCTCTTCCCCAACTCCTTCAAAATCAAAACAAATTAACTCAATTGTTAGACAAACAAAATTGACATTTTCTTTACTGCTGAAAACTGAGTCTTAAGTTTCATAAGAATATAAGTGAAATGAGTGCAGTATACTTAATCAGCTCAATAAAAGACAGTATTCATCATCTGTATACTAGATTTCCTAAAATACGTAAATAACCAAGCATGTATGAAGGCTAAGTTTACCACTATATTAGGGCTGAAGAACTATATTACCCATTCAGTCATTCTATGCATAGGAGACACAGTTAAAATCTGAATTCAATGAAAATGGAAACAGGAATTTTGAGACAAATTAGAATGAGATACCTCATATCCTGGTATTGATCTAACTGACTCTACCACTGCCAAGGACACCAGGTGTTGAATAAAAGGAATTCTCTGGCCCAGGTTGGAATGTAGAGGAATGGTGATATGTAAAGTGGATAGTGCACAGCCCACAGGACTGAGCCAAACATTTCCACCACGACCTGGGGAGGGAGACAAAAAAGTTAACTTCAACTCGAGAAAAAATATTTATAAAAAAGATCACTTTGTTAATGTAGACAACTGCAAAACAGTAAGATTCAATAGTATCCATCCAAGAATATAATGTAAGTCCTGTAATGGAGTTTCCAAACCAATTTTGAAAGAACAATGGTTGAAGTGCAAAGCTTTTTCTTTAAAAAAACAGCAGGTTGTTTAATGTGCATGCTGCTACTCAATTTCCCAGAATGTCCTAAATGACTTACTTCCAGGATTTTCCTGGTATCTGGTAACATACACATTTTAAAAAAATCTTGCTTTGTTTAACTGAAGCATTTGTGAAGATGCTCTGTGCGCATCTAGAAATCCATCCACATTGTGAATCAACTTGACACGAGCTAGATCTGTACCGAAAGCCAGATAACCATCTTCATGTAGATCTGTACTCAGAAGAGCTTATTAGGTTGGGCACTGTGTTCTTCTAATAAAACGAACGTGGCTTTTAAATTAGTGCTAGCTCCCTCCTGGGAAAGAGGTAGAACTTGCTCATATTTATCTGCAAAAGATTATGAAAGCCTAAATGACAGTTCAAGCAGGTCTTGCGGACTCAAGAAACCTTTTATTTTAGAGCAAGTCAAGACCCAGTCTTGTTCCGGTTAAGTCAAAAAGGAGTTCTGATTTGGAAGTCTGACTTGTATTACACTGAAGGTAGTGATGGCAGTTTCCATGACTGGAAAGACTTTTTGGCAGAAACTAGAAGACCACTAAATAATTTCTGCAAAAGCCACCAAACATCCTGAAAATGTTTACTTTGGTCTCTATGAACTAAAGTTTTGAGTTTGAATCCACAGTTCAAGTGGGAGAAGAGGACGCGATCATTCTATAGATATTATCAAAAATACTCATAATGTATCCTTAAGGCACCTAAGTGACATTAAAATGTCCTGTTTCATATGTTTAATACACATTTACTAGCACTAGGAGGAAATTTACTCACCTTTCCCTTGTGTTTGTCGAACAGCAATTGCTATTAAACCCATCTCCTCAGGCAACTCGAACTTAACCTGCCAATTAGGAAAAAAAAAACCCATGCTTATCAGCTGGAACACTAAGCTACATTCATGAAAATCTAGGCTTAAATATCAGGTAATATTTTACATTAACATTGCACTACCATTTATCCGTTTTCAGTTAACATTTATTCTTGACCAAAAAGCATTAGAATATTAAAAAAAGATTAACTGAAAAATGATCATGTAAAACATTACTATATCTATTACGCTGGAAAAAGTTATAGCCATAGTTCATTTAAGGTGCCTTCTGATAACATACGTTTTGTATTTCTTCATGTTTTCTTGAAGTGCTTATTTTTTGCGTGTCACTATCTTCAGTAAGTGACAACTAGCAATTCTAGACATTTGTTTCTACTTACAGCAAATTTTTGTTCATACTACAGAATATAAGAGCAGCAGTTTCTGATTATTTAGAAAACCAATATGGTGGCAATAAAGCAGTTTAAAAGATACACTATCCCCTGAGAACTAATTATGATTTAACTACAGTAAATAAATCTACACCTTCTGAGAACTCTAGAGAACACTGGCTTATTTTAGGCTTGTGTTCTGCTTTTAAAATAGTTTCACTTAAAAGAATACTAACTTTCCTCTGGGGATAAGTAGAAAGTGCACTTTAACACCACCAAATGAGTCAACGCTAGACTTAAAAAAAGAAGAAAAAACCCTACTGTGAGAACTTCATACAAGCCACTTGAAAACAGATCTGAACTGTGCTATGATCCTCCTCCATTTCACGTTTTCAGGAAGAGTTATTTAACAGATAAAACAGATATTCAAGATGTTGCCAGCAAGGTAAACCCAGAAAGTGATTTATGGCATACAAAGCTACTTCTAATATGGGCACAAATACCACGCTGTTCATTCATATAAAAGCGATCTTGTCTTGGAGATAAGTGCAGTCCAAATCAGCAAAAAGTACCGTGCAAAATTATTTCCTCTGAATTTCAGATATGTATGAAAGGTGTTTCAAACTCTGCAATCAAGTGAGTCTCTATGGGCAGCAGGGACCAGCCGCAAGCAGAAGTGTCCCCCTCACCAGCCATAGCCACATGTCTTTAGGCTGGCGACAAGCTGAGGAACTATCCATCCTTCCTGCCTTGCAGGTTGAAAAGCGGGGCTTCAGTGACTCTTGGGGCTGTATCGGTAGCAAAAAGCACCTAGGATCTCTACGGTTTCAGAATATCTTTCAAATGGCAGACTTGCTTTCAGAATGATCAAAATGGGAGGTTCTTGGAGGGCCCAAGCAAAGTCCGGACCACAACTGCCTTCGCTAATTAGAAATACTTGAACGCAAATTGACAGAAGCTGTAACGGGCTCCACGATGCTTTCCCACATTACTCTGAATCAGAGAGACGTCAAAAAACAATAGCCAGAAGATCTTTTTGCCAGTCCCCTTCCAGTTCACGTGAAATACAGCTTGATAATTCCTTCCTTTGGAGCCTATTGATTACACATTAAGACCAGGCTCACCTATCTACCACCAAACTTTAACATGGAAAGGTTGCGTCTTCTTATACAGGGACCTAGGCAAAAATCCTCCATAGTTCTTTACACCCATGAGGCTTCAGCCCTGTCTTCTGGAAACAGCATGATTTCAGTTACAACACCAAGAACACCAAGTTCATGGTTTTAGTCATGGAAAATCTAATTTAAATTTGGAAGCACAGTTAGGAAGATATTACAGGCTTTGTTGAAATACACCAATTTCTGTTACTTCTCCATTCGCGTTTATTTTTAAATAGGTTAAAAAAAAAAGTCATGCTGCCATGATGGGAGGAAAATAATCAGAGCAGGGAAAAAAGTTAATTATGAATCCAAAACACAGACTTCTAGAACAAAGAGATATGATTAACAGAATGTATGAATGCAGCTATTAGAGGCTTGGCAGCAGGTAACAACATATTAAATGCAGAGACCAAGTTTGCACTTTTAAGGGCCATGAAGAAATTCTTTAACAGACACAACATGGGGAAGTTGTTAATACACAGACTGATACAGCAAGAGACAGATAGATTTATTTTTACTACTTCCTGAGATTGTGCTGGAATTACCATAAAGCCTATGATAATAAAAAACTCTACACAACCGTCCCCCCCAAACTTCAGAGTTTTGTGAATTTTGTGTGCTTGTTTGTTTTTTTCTGGGAGAAACAACTTACCAGAAAGAGTAACCGTACAAGCACTTTTTAACATATTGACTTCCCTTCTTTTCTTTCAACTTAATGAGTTACAGATTTAACGATTCCATTTTTCTGCAGAGCAACTTAATCACAGTGCTCACCACATTCCCTTCCCCCCCCCCCCAAATTTTTGCCTTCAAGAAATTCTCTGTTCTTTTTTGCGCTCTTTAACTACCTTGCTCTACATATTAAGTGAAAAGACCACACTGAGATACAAGAGTAGGGAAACATGAAACATCTGAAGACAAATTTACCCATCAGGAAGAGTATCAGATGGCATCTATACAATTGTAGAAGATAATACTAGATTTTTATGTAAATTTTTCTTTTCTGCTTTGAACATTTTTGTGGTATTTTCCAAAACGTGAGCAAGGCACTTTTAGTATTCAAGAATATTAAATCAGCTGAAATATTGAGAGAGAGATTCTAGCATATTTTTTTTATACAAATACTCTCCCCCCACCCTGTAGTGCATACTATGAATGCTGTCAAAAGTAATAAACGATACTTAATTGTTTTATAGGAATTTCAAGTCTAAGGAGGACTTTGTCTTCGTGGCTAGTCAACACAATGACTTTTCTTCCTACATGAACGTAAAATGGGAATTGAAACCACAAAAAACTATGTTTGAATAATGTTAACAGCCTGACAACTATAAATTTCACTGATGATGTGGGTTTAAGGTTGAAACTCTCATTAATGCATCCTGCTGCGTTACAGTATTGCAGAGGTATTACAACAGGCAGCATTACATTCCAGATGTTAAAATACCTGGGCACAAGAGGGTAAGTTATGAACAGATTTCTCCCTTCACATCAAGCTCCTTGTCTAAAAATCTCACGCTTAAATAGCTTGTTTATAGAGTATTATAAAAGCAACATTAAAACCAACTTTCGATTTTTAGTCAAATGGAAAGGAACACGCCTTCTGGCCAGTTTCTTGTACTATTTTGAACAAAAAGGTGCCCTGAACACTTGCTTTACTACTTTACATCCACTGTTTCTGTCCATTACGCCCAGTTTGAAAACGAGCAGTTTGCCTACTACTACTTTTCCTAAGCTCTCCTCCATTGCCCTCCCATCTCCCCATAGTCCTCAACTGCGTAATGCTGTGTCTGATTCCAAGCTCTGTGTGATAAATGGCCTGCTGGACGGTGTGCTGGCCAAGCAGAATAGGTAACTCCTGAGTCCACGATACAGACTCCTTGGTGGCAACACCAATCTGGGTCTCCCTCTCCTACTTGGAAGCCTGTTTTCATGAGAACATGAATACCTGAAGGAGCTCAAAGATATGGAGGTCTTCTGTAAAACTGACTGACTGAGAGCTGGTGGGCCATGAACAGAGGAGAAGCCACCAAGAATGACGTCACGGTGGGAGTTTGTTATAGACCACCTAAGCAGAAGGAGGAAGCGGAACAAGTCTCTGAGCAACTTGAGGACATTTGCAGATCCTGATTCCTATGGGAGACTCCCATCTCCTGATATCTGCTAAAAGCCAAAAAAGTGTGATGCAAGAATCCAGCTGACTTGTGGGGGATGCTAGGGACAAGCTCTTAACACAAATTATCAGATGATCAACTGGAGTGATAGACCCATACTGCTACCAACAAGGGAGAGCTGACTGGGGAGGCGGCAATCTGCAGCAGCTTTGGCCGTAGCAAACATGAGTCAATGCTGTTCAGGATCCTGAGAGGAATGAGGAAGGCAAGTAACAGAGTACAACCCCTGGATTTCACGAGAGCAGGATTCTGTTTATTCAGGGACCCAATAAATGGGATCTTATGTGAGGCAGCTCTGAAGGGCAAGGGAGCTCAACAGACCTGGTCTTCAAAGACAACTTCCCACAGACAGAATAACGGTTTGTCACAATACTGTGGAAAATAAGTATATGAACAAGGAGATCAGTTTCGCTAAAAAGGGAATTCATGACTGTAAAAAGAATGTTCTAAAGAGATGGAAGCACGGAGAAATGCTACAAAGGAGAAATGGCAAAACATTGTCAAGCAAGCAAACCTTGTTAGGAAAGGTGAAGCTCAACTGTACTAAAGATTGGCAAGAGACATGAGCACTGGAACATCTACTGCTACCTGATCAGAATAAACAAGGAAAATGTGGGCTTCTCGCTAATTGAGACAGAAGTACAGTGGACACACAGAAAGTTGAGTTACTCAATGCATTCTTTGCCCCAGTCTTCACCAACAAGGTCTGCCAGGCCTTTACACATACAGACAGGGTTCAAGAAGAGGAAATACCAACAGGAGAAAAGGATTGATCTCATAAATCTCTTGAGAAATCTAGACTCATACAAGTCCATGAGAGCAGATGAGATGCATTTGAGAGTAATGAGAGAGCTGGCTGATGGCACATCAAGGCTGTTTTCTGCCATCATGGCCATGGGGATCAGGGGAAGTTCCAAATGAATGGAGAAGGGCAAATGTTGCAACCATCTTCAAGCTGGCTTTCACAGCACCCTTGTATCCAAGTTTGGCCATTGTGGTCCAGATGGATGCACTACCAGATAAGCAAAAAGTGTCTGGATTCTGGGATTGAAAAGTAATGGTTCGTACTCCACGTGCAGGTTGGATACAACTGCAGTTCCTCAGGGGTTTATCCTGAGACCTATACTATTTAATAACTTAATATATTTACCAATGAACCATAGGAGGAAATGACATGCACATTAACCAAGATGGCAAATAACATCGAACTATGAGGATAACTAAGCATTGGAATAGGATGCCCAGAGAGGCTGTGGAGTATTTCTGTCCTTGGAGGTTTTCAAGATTTGACCGGAAACAGCCCTGAGCAAGCTGGTCTGAATTCATTGTTGATCCTGCTTAAAAGAAGGAGGTTGGACTATAGACACCTTCAGGGACCCCTTCCAATCTGAATGATTCTTTGACTCCAGGAAATGTACAGAAACTTGTTATCTCTGGTGTTTCTGGCTGTCCTTTAAGTTTGGTTGAAATCAGTCAGAAACTAGCCATTAGCTACTAATTACCAAATTAGCAATTTAGCCCAAAGGCTGTTCACTGGAATCCCCAATCCAAAGTAGGATCCTATATTAAAGTCATTTTCACACTCTCTTACTAGCCTAAATATTTAATTTTCTCCATCTTCCACTTCCCATGCTATGTTTTATATATGACCAGAGGCAATATGCAGGCTCCCAAAAGATTGACTCCTACAGCTGAGACAGGTAGAAGAACATGTAAACTGTTAATCCTACTGAGGCTTATTTAAATGACAGGAATCTTACCACTCTATACTGTTATAACTTTGCCTGTATCCAGCAGGCAAAATACGTGCCAGAATACACTATTACATGAATGCACTCTTCTGTTCTATTGCAAAAATTCACAGCTTCTTTCACTTTATAGTGGGTTTCCCTATAGCAATGTTAGTACAGAAAGGACCATTTAGTGTCAAATTCTCTTTGAACTCCTTAGATACATTAAAGTCCTACATCAGTGAGAAAAAGTGTTAAGGGATTACAATGTCCCAGACTTGTGGAAAACTAAAAAAGTACTGGAACCTTGGACTGCTAGTTTCTTGTACCTTACTTCAATAAATACCACAAAAAGACGATTGTCCTATACCAGTCATGATATTTTCAGCAAGGAATAATGTATTGATACTATGAACGACAGGTTAGCAATGTATATATACTTCGGCTAGTTAGATAGTCTTTGATAGAAGTGCACTAACAACATAGTTTCAACAAAACTGCAATACATAGGAAGACTAAGTAGGGGAAAGTCACGTGAGTTATTTTTCAGCTGGATCAATGCTCTAATCTGCCTCACCATAAATGAACTCTGCTGTTGGCAAAAGGGAAGCAGCAGTAAAAGAGGCCAGTAGACAGAAGGGAAGACCAAACCACCTCTTTCTTACCACCCATGTACTTATGCTTGATTTAAATTACGGTATTATGGCCTCAGAATAGCGCATGCTTTGCTTGTGGAATTGCTTTGAG
>NW_009649936.1:1298288-1310269 GCF_000708025.1 Charadrius vociferus
TTTCTACTCACTGCATTTTTCAGCTGGTAATTTTCTTGTCTCTATATTTTTATACCAGATATTTTATAATTAGTCCTTTGTATATGTTTATAGGCTTTTCCTCTTAAAAAAAGAAAAAGAGAATTTTAAAACACAGTACCATACAGCCAAAGGTGTCAGGAAACATACCCAAATAAGAAAGGACTCCAAAAAATTGGTTTGCCAACAAAATGCCAGTAAAATTTGAAACCTGGGTTCAGACACACTGGTAATGTTCCAAAACTGAAAACTTAAAGAACTTCTTTATTCAGTAAATCAGCTTCTCTGTGAATATCATCAAGACCACAAAGTTACAGTAAAGGAGGGAGTTTCCAAGGGAGATGTGAGGAGAGTTTAGGAGTTTAAGTTGTTTCAATTTTTAATTTGAAAAGCAAAAATCTGTACTGTTTTGAACAATTTATTTAAAAAAATTTCCTATAATAAGTAATCTTTTCTATTTATGACCTTTCTTTATTTGAAAAAGCTACCTGAAGTATACTGAAAAGTTAACATAAGACAAATGGAAATGAAACAAATTTCATTAAAAACATGAACTCTAGTGCCAAGATTTAAGAAACAGAATAGTTACTGGAATGCAGTGAAACGTATTTATCATAACATGTTAAGAATAGAATCTTCAGAGTGGAATAAAAGGTTACAAACATATTGATCAAAACCAGATCTAACCACTCTTGTCCAAAGTAAAGCACAGTATGGATGCTATAAAAAACTTAAAACATACAGACCAATGCAGCCTGTAGTGATGTCACTTTCAACAGTAATTTCACCGCACTTCACAAGATAAGAGTGTACAAGTTTCGTCACTGTCTCAGAGGGAAACCTTAACTTAACCTCATACAGTACAGCGAGAAACAACAGCATTTCAGTAAGGTGGCAAATGTATTTTAAATCAGCATTGGATTCACTAACTTACAGTGTGAGGCATCACAACCATTAGAATCTCAAAACTAATCCATAGTGATTCTGAATTCATATAATGTTACTTAAAGTTACCTCTCAGATAAAATAGCAAACTGAGAACTTTTTGCATACACAGCGATTTTAACTTGATATTCTGGCCAATTTCTAGTCTGGGTAATTACATTTCCTTATGAAAATTTCCCTGCAATTTACTAAGACAGCACTTCATTTCCTGTCTTAAATCATACAGGGTGTTAAATAGTTGCCATGTTCCACTAGAGAAGTGATGAAGTTATTCCCAAGTAGCCACTCAAACATTTAGGGTTAATGTAGAACAAAAGACACTGGACATATCGTGCAAATTAAAGTGAGCACGAAAAAGAATTCTACGTAAGCAGAAACTAGCTGCCTTTCCCAGATCCTTCACAGAGGTTTCCATTGCAAACGGGGGAAAATGAAAACATTTAAACAAAAAAACCCATTTATTCCTTGCTAAGTAACTAAGTAAAAAATTAGCAGTAACACTTATTTTCCTTAGAGTAATAATTTTTTCTTTATCCTTTTACTATCGAAAGTTCCTTCAACACCAATCATACTTAAAATTACAGAAGTAATTTATAGTGAAAAGAATACTCTAAAAGCCTGTGAATTTTCCTCTATGATTTGCTTTTGTTTCTTTTATTTTATGCCTGTGCTCCAAATTTAGGCCCCTGTGGTTTATGATAATGGTAATGTGGTTGTGACTATAAACCTAAGGATGTAATAAGTTTCTAGTCTTCCTAATCCAATGCTAACTGAAAAAGTTTTATTTTTTCTCCTCTTTGTAAAGGTACACAAAATAGTTTTCCTACACTAAAAGAAGAGGTAGCATATTTTTACATCGTTTGACATTTCTTGTGGGCTGTAGATTAGATTTTACCTTTGGGAGGCCTTTGGATTAGCTTAATACTCTTTCTGAAAAATATTTTTAATGTGAAAAACAACTAACTAAAATTTCATGCAATTTTTTTTGTTACCACTGTTTTCCTTGGCCAAAAGCATCTGAGTCTGAATTTTAAAATTTCCATGTGCCTCTCTCACCATGGAATTTAAAAATACACACAAAACTTCTAAGTTCGAAACTCTTGTTCATATTCGTATTTCTATGATACATCGTACACTGTACAATGTATGTTACAAGCGACATCATGAAGATGGTAATTTGACATGTTATTTGGCATTAAATAAAATCTTCATAATTCTGCCCAGGTGTTACAACTATTATAAAACAACTATAGCTTCATAAACTGGCAGGTAAAGCACCATTATTTTACTTGTGCGTATTTTTTTCCATTAAGCACTGTGAAATACGGAATCTTCGAAAAAAGTATCACTAATATGTTTTTGCTGTGCAAAAGCAATCAAAAGCACTGTATTCCTTCTATGTCAATAAGCCCAGAACTTAACTGGAAAACTCCCGCAGAAAAAAATGTCATTTTTTTTCTCTTTCTTCATTAAAAAAACCTAGATGTGTAGCATCTAGAAATTTCTTAAGTATAATGTATGAGATGAATGCAAAAGGAAAAATTTAATGCAAACCTCGGGGGAAAAGGTATTTTTTTGGTTTTCAGAAAAAATGTTCCAGTGAGTGCCATTTTTTGCAAAACATCTTAGAAAATGGCAACGTAGCCCTAAAATTTTAGTTATCATTTGAAATACTTTGTTTAGCAAGTACACTTTAGAACATTAGTTTCTAAAAGGCATTATTAGACCTGATCAGATGTTTTCCATATGCATAATTTTTCATAGAAAATGCAGGTTCAGAACAGCCACTCTTCTCTGAAGGAGGAACTAATTTGTCTGAAACAATGTTATTCTTCCTTTAAAACACTTAACACTTTCTGGGGTTATTTTCAGCCCAGTCAAACATATAAGTTGCTTCAAATATATGGAAATGCTAAAGTTTTGAATAATTTAAACTTCGAAGTGTTTCTACCCATGGTACCACAATCGGGCATTCACATGCCCCAGTTTCCCTCTGAAGCCTTAGGAGCTACATTTGCCATCCAACTTGTGGTTCCTCTTTGTTAAGCCATGTGATGCTTCACAGGGGACACGCTTTTCGATGAGGAGTCTGGCCCACCAGTCAGAGTATGGGCTATCCTAACTAGAACCTTCACAAGGCATAAAAGTCCTATATGCACTTCTAATTCATTGTTGAGCTGACTTGAAATGAAGCACTGAGCTAGGTTATAAATCCTGAACATTACACTTCAACATCCCTAAATAGAATTTCCCTGCAATTTCTTGTTCCCTGTGTGAAGAAGGACTGATGATACCTCAGCTTTTTTCTGATTTCAAGTTGCAGATCATGTTAGAGATAGTAATCCAGAAAAAATATTGCTTTTTTTTTTTATGGTGAATAAAAAAAGGCAATAAACACAATAGCTGAACTCAGTTGGCTCTGTATTCATGCGTCTAATAATTAAAACACAAAAATGCTCTCATCAAGTACCGGAGTCTTATATTAGCTGCTCCCTTCACCGTGCCAACAGAAACCACAAGATTTCTAAATTCAGTATTAAAGCATACAGCACTTTTCTCATGCAAGAGCCAACATCCAAAAACATATAAATAAAGAACAGAAAAGTTCTGTTTCCAAATATGTTGTGAAATATTTTTAAAATCCCAAGTATTAGACTGTGCCAACCTGAAGGCAGACTCCAATAGTTAATTTCATGGGTGATTAAGAATGGATTTCAAAATAAGGAAGTTACTTTATGCTGGCTACAGCATCCTCTGTAGACTCCAGAAACAGTCATCATAATGTAGACTTTAACCACAGACTCAACACAAACTGTAGCTGATATTTAAATCCTGAAACAGTGGATTTCAAATTCTTCAAATGCAAGAAAAGCACTAAGTTCCCAACTCTGTAAAGTTCAAAGGAATGTCCAATTTAGGGCAATGAAATATGTACAAATACCTGTTACCATGAGAGATAGACAAATGGGTAAATGCTTGATCTGGAGAGAGCTGACATCCAAGTGGGGAGGGCTGCACAACCATCCTGAATCATGTATCTAGATCGTGCCTGCTGCTTAAGCAGCAATTCGTAAGCGGCAAGAAACCATATAGGCCCCCAGGCAAATCTATACTTGCATCTTGGCATCTTGCCACTTTTCTGAGCAATGACCACTGACATTTGCACGTAGTGGGTGATGAAGCCTGAATACATCAAACATCGTCAAAGAAAAAATGCCTTTCATTCTTGCATTACCTTAGTAAACTCAGGAATTACTTGCAAATAGTGACAAATGTAACACGTCAAATTCTAACTGCATATCACTATAAACAGTATTTCAATCTTCTTGTATGAAAACCAAAGAAAACTGCAGGATGGCTCACCCCCTACCATTCCTCCTTCTCCCCCATCTCTGCTGCAGAGTTACCCTGTTGTAGTATCTCAACAGCTAGGATCTGGCCACAAGTCTCGTTGTCCATTACTAGCTCTCACGTGGATGTGTTTGATGACAAGACATTCTTGCATTTGTTTGTTGGCTATGTAAACAGTATTCATAGAGTAATACTTGAAATCTGTCATAATTTCTGAACCTCCTGGTAGACCTCCGGGTCCTCCTTCACCTAATTTTTTATGCATTCTTTAGTTGTAAAGTGAAAGCAATATACAGGCTTAGAAAAGAAACTCTCATTCAGCTTTACTGATACACTTTTACAAAACAGGTGTTCAGTAGACCCTGACACTTGAATTGAGTTGTACTAAAGCTTAGTCAGATGTGAAGCCTTAGCAGAGGTGTTCTGGGCTAGTAAGTGAACAAGCAGAATCATTCGGATCACATGCAATAGTAGCAAGCATCAAAGAGAAGGAGGAAGACTTGGAGGATTAGTTATACGATACTATGACTCTTAGCAACACTTAACACTAAGCAAGCCAAAATTGTGAGACAGACATGGTGGTATTTTCTTTTAAATGGAACAGTACGGTTTTATCCAAGGTTAGGGTGGTCTGTAGTAAATAATTCCTTTGGCTCTGCACTGGGAAGCACATCTTAAATGGGAAGCATCAGCACTGACATATACATGGTACTATGCAAAAATGCTCCGAAATAGAAATGAATAACATTAATGCATATGCAGAGGAAAAAAAAATCAGCAGTTAGCACATCTGTGCAAAGTAAAAATCCACTCCACCAGCAGAAGGCTATCTCCCAGTACCCAGCCTTGTAATCACGAGCCACAGCTGTGTGGAAGCAAGCTGAAACCCTACTCTAACAACAGGTCAATGCTGACAGCTACAGTGTAAGTCTAAGATACAATTTTATACACAGACACAGAGGGTTGGAGGGAAACACAAGTGCTATGTATCTAAGTCTTTCTCCCTTCCTCTTCTCTGTTTGGTAAAATTTTCTCTAGACTACTCATAAAACCTTATAACAATGGAGAAACGACATCTTACGTAGGCAAACTACATTTCTTCAGTAATTTTAAAGGAAAAAATACTGCATCTGCATTTCTGCATTAAAACGTTGTCCCATAGCCACTGAAAATGGAGAAATGCTTTTTCATTTTGTTCCCGTAAGGAACCATTGACTTGCGTAAAGGTTTCTTTACACCAGTCTTGTCTTCTTTATATGAAGGAAACATAGATCTTTTATATCCCACTCCCCCATCTAAGGAGTCATGTTTCCTAGACCCTGAACTATTCCCTTTTCTCTGCTTTGCACTGTGCCCAGCAAATCCACACCTTTTGAAGCCTGGTGCTGAAAACTGGACCAATAACTCCAGCTAAGCACTCCCAGTGTTGAGTAGAACTGAAAGGATTACTCCGTACATTTTACGTGTAGCACATTTTTAAGCACTTTTGTATGAATTTCAGTCTCAGTCTTCACCTCCTTTGTTACAACAGTAAGACTTTTTTCTAACCTATATTCAATTCCTGACTCAAACTGCAAGATCCTGTCTCGAAAACTGGTATCTAACCACTCTATCTTCCTTTAATAATTTGCGTCTGATTATTGCTCTATGTCAAACCTACCCATAAAAAGCTGAATCCTAATTATTTCAGGTCATTCTTTGATTCTTCAAGATTGTTTAGAGTTTGAAACCTATCTTTCTACAACTTTATAGCTCCTCCCTACAGACTTGAGCTTTTAATATACATACCCGCAATTCTGTCATCCAAATTACTAATGAGAATGACTGAGTTGTGCTGAAGCATTGGCAGATAGGAAGCCTCAGCAGTCTGACCTGGTAAATGAATCAGCAGAACCACTAAAGCCACATGCAACATAAACAATATGAAGTGAAATCACAACACCACAAGGACTCTTCTCAAACGTATCTGATAATGAAAATATGATCCATGATACTGAAGCTCCAAGCAGGGAGATCAATAACTGTAATCTTCAACAACCCTTTAGATGCCCCCCACTTTGCACAAAGCAGATTAAACTACACCATGACTAAGAAAAGAACAACTAAAAATACAGTAGAAATGGAAACAAGCAAGTCAATTAAATGGGTCTTTGTGCTACAGTTAAAACATCAGCCTTAGCTGTAGCACCTGAAATTATTTTATTCCAAGAAAAAGTTAAAAGCAATTGCATAACTTGTATATTGGCCCAGATAAAGTGATTTTGGGGAACTACTTTTCACTCTTTCTGAGTGCTAATGGTAAAAATCCCTTTCCTCGGCAAAGCATTTGGATTTCTGGAAAAAGTCAGAGCTATCTCCCAAGCCCAAGAAGCTCTAATGCAACAGGCAACTCTATGTTGTAAACAATCACGGATTCTGGATAAAACAAGATCCAACGGGTCATAATCTGCTGTAAGACCTGGAAGATCTTTCATAATGCACACTCTACATAGGTCTTAGTTTTAAGAAGGCTGTTTAAACACTTCAACTGTGATACTAAGGAGTTAAGCATCTAAAAGGACAAAGATCACTGAAGAAAAAATGATCACTTTTCCCTTTCTCTACTAATAGAATTTTAACAAGAAACTCTTCACAGAATTAATAAAGTTGCAGTTGTAAATGTCAAGTGTTTGCAGCTGTCTCTCTCCTCTACCTTTCAGAATATATTTAGCGTTGAATATAACTGAGAAAGAATAAGGTGAGGAAATACTTCTCCTTTCAGGTGTTTTTTTTAAAAAGGGACTTTTTCAACAAGTACTCCATAAATAATTTTGACTTTTCAACCATGGACATAAGACTATCATAACAGAATACTATATTCCTATCCATCCAGAATAAACCTGTAAAATTCATCTCCCTGTCACCCTTGTTTTGTTTTATGGGATAACTTCTCTATTGCAGCAAATATAAGGTGCTTGTGTTCGCTTTTGAGACCCCTTTCACTACCATTCAATCTAACATCCCATAGTTATCCTGTCCCTGTAGGTCCTTTTGCCATTCACAATTTGTAAGTTCTGGGTCAGGAACCATCTTTTTTGTGTTTTTATAACTTCTAGCATCTAAGCCATCACTAGGGTGGCTCAAACGATCCAACAAGTGAAATTCAAATGGTGCTGGAGTTTATATACTGTTGGTTGACAATGTCAAGTACAGGTAGAACACAAGGCTCAGACAGCAATGGCACATCTTTCACCTTTGCAGTCCATCCACCATGGGGAAATGATTCTTTCTCACATACAAAATTGCCACTTGTATTAGCAGAACAGAAAAGAACTGACTTTTGAGACCAGTAAATGAATTGACTATCACCCAACATACGAGTTCTTATAATGAACATGTTCAGATCATAAACACACAGGTTTTCTGGAATTCTAGGCGCATTTCCCATGTATAGAGACTAAACCACTTCAGGTATCGAGTTGCAGAAGTATTACATTAATTCCACGGCTATACATCAGAACATAAGCAGAGCCTGAAGTTTACTAAGAGGCAAGATATATGCTAAGTGCTCAACTCGAGCAGCATACTTTTACACATCACATACCCTTATGCAGCAAGAAATGGAACATTCATTCCAAAATCAAATGCAGACATGATCAAATAGACCTCTGTCAATACACAGGCCAGAACCTAATTCTCCGGTGGGGTTTTTTGTTCTACAGATCCTGAAAGCTGAGATGTGTAGTGATGCAAGCCAAATACAATAAAAGGAGTACAACTCTCAAACTGAAAGTATGAGGCACATATTTACAGTGTGACACTACCTGGAAATTCTCAGTGGCCTAGAAACAGCAAAAGACGAAAAGATTATTTTTTTTTAATAAGCCAAAATCTTCGCATCTAATGCAGCAACAGAATGGTTGGATAATGTCAAGTTACATTTGCTTATTGCCTGTTAGTGTATTTTTAAATAAATTATGTATACGACTGTCCGTTTTGAAAAGCTACTATAAAGTCTTTTCAATAGTAAAAAAATTCTTCCCTCAAGTTACATATTTCAGATGATAAAACTTATATTAGCTATTCCAATATCAGACAAAGCAAGGTGGCTTCCAAAATCATTAAATGCATTGTCAAGTTCTCAATTTTAAATGCCTTTTTAAACCCTACTGTCCAAAAAAATTTCTTGGACATTAATATAAAAGACACCTTTGATTACTTATCACACTCTATCCTTTCTCTAACATGAACGTTTATTTTTGTTATTGAAGAGTTCCTATAATTGAGTTTCCTTGCATTAATTAGCTTTTAGGATACTTCCACAAAGAAAAGATGACTGAATTTTAGAAGGGAGATCATAAAATATAGTATGTGACAGCAGAAGAACGCTTTAGTTATCTGTCCACTAAGCAAAGCTCACTATAACTTAAGCAGTTCTTTCCAGGTGGAACAGACACTGTGAGGATTAAGTCCAAACAACGCTTGTAATATCCTACAGGCATACATAAACACACAAAAAATTAACTCATTCTAGCAACTGAAAAAAAATGTTTGCAGAAAAATTAAGTTACTCCCTTAGCCCCCCTTTTGTTGCCAGTGCATATGCACATCAATAAAATCCCACATGCCTTTTCTAGAGAAAAGTTTTTGATAATCCAGTTAAACAGCATTCACTGTAAATCGAAGGACTTGAAAGAAGTAGTAAGTAATTATATATGTGCTTTCCCATATGAATGCAAAGTTATTTCCATGGCTGACTAACATCTCTGGATTATATTTTGATGGTTTTGGTTGTCTTGCAGCTCAGTGAAACCATTATCTGCAAGGCAGTTTGCCATCAGGCCTCATGAAATGCAGCTGTTTGCATGGCTGCCTCTTTCCCAGACTAACTGGGATTAAGTTTCTGTTGCTTAAAAAGCTCTGCAGTCCTGATGAGCACTCTTCTACGCCAGTGTTAGGCCTGCGTATTGGGCTATCATATGAGGATGGCATGGGCATGGCAGAGTTCAGTTTAGACATCACTTACAAAATCAATGAAAAAAATATACATAATCAATAATAATAATCATAGAGAGTAACAGGAAGCTGAATAGGACAAACTATCAGTATCAGTCCGCCCTTGATAAGAAAAACTTTATGAAACTCAAAGTAGGGAGGAAATAATACTGAAATTTTGATAAAGTCCCCCTCTTCTAGTAGTTTTGAATGTTCAAGACTGCATGCAAGAAATGGTTAAAACATTGGTTTCAATCTACTATTATTAGATAAAATCAATTTGATTTGTCTAGACAGTCATTACTTGCTATTCAATCCTACTTTGATGATATGGGATCTTCCCATAAACAATTTTTCATGTATGCCTTTGTAGGATCCAAAGCAAAATCACAATTTCTGTGGTTCTGTTTCCCTATGTTAGTATGCGCTTAATCACTATTTATCTACAGTGTTCCTAAGAGATCTTGGAAAGCTAAACAATAACTAATGGCAAAGCATTTCAAAAACCACAGATGGATGATGCTATAAAAGCACAAAAAGCATAATAGCACCGTTTCTGAAAAATGATACAGTTAGTGACTTAGATACATCAGGCACTACTGTTCCACTACTCTGTGTTATTATTCCCCATAAGTAATGTTATGAAGAGATTTGCATCTTCAAAGTCACTCATTGGGAGCGACTTGAAGAGCGTGCTTTGTTGGGGCTCTGAACTTCTGACTTTGCACAGGCCATGAAAGGCCTGTGCATGCTATTTCTAATCCCACGGGTGACACAGATCAGTAATGTGTATTTCTAAAAATCAGAGATAATAGTACAATGATCTAAGATTGAGCTGTAGCCATCATGTTTATCACATACCCCACAACTGGGGATGAAAGCACTTGGGCGTCAGTGAAACAAACCAAACAGCGGGTGTGCAAAATGACTGCAAAATTATTATAAGAAAAGGTTTTATGTTCCAGAAATATGACATTGTTGCACACATTCAAATATGCCGTGCCTTTGCTTTAGAGTACAATGAATGTCTGACATCAGTTCTAGCCATAAACTCATCTACTGCTATGCATTGAAAAACGCTGCTGAAGCAGCTTCAGGGCACTCACAAATTACCATGTCTAGTTCTAGGCCTCTGTATAGCAGTCACCTGGACTTTCATTTTCCATCCATCTACTGAATGTCAAGTCCAACTAACATTTCACTAGTCATGCAACAAATGCACAGTAAAACCACAGCATTTGTTATGACCGATAATCCAAGGCAAAGGTACACAGGAAATTTTAGAAGGTTCTTGGAGTCCTGGAGGTGGTGTCTATACAACATCCGGATTTCATATCCATGCAGTAGAGATCCAAGACTGATTACAGCAAAACAGCTTAAGCTAAACTACAGATTAAATGATACACAAGCACAAAAGAAATGATTGACTTTGTCATGCCTTCCCACCTTTAAATGCATATGGTCTTTGGTAGCTAGTCAAATGTTCAAACATTTTCTTCAAGCTGAAAAAATCAAACCAGTGAACTTCCATGACACTTTTCCCCTTTTTAAATATGCATTTGATGCTCATCAAATCAAGTTAGAAAGAATTATTTTGACTACTTCTGCTTGTAATGACGCAAATGAGATCAAGTACATCTGCAACCACCCAAGATATTTCAAGTGCATTCCAATACACTGATGTAGAAAACATGTACAGCCACTGCAAAAAATGCTTAAATCTCACTCCAGTCTGTGAAATTGCAGACACAATTGAACAGAGGTTCACCTCTGCGCAGAGCTGTAAGATACTTTTAGATCTTGAAGTTTCAATTATTTGTGAATCACGGGCATACTACAGTACAAATATCCTTTGAAGTCATTACTGTTAACTGCACTGCAATACAAAGAATATTCTATTTTCATTCTATGAAATAATTGATGCGTGATATTACAGAATAGTAATCTTAGGCCCCCGGCTAAATGCCAACTTTCTGCCTATCTAAAATAGTGATGGTAGTTGGCATGTTCCATCCTGAACATTTGCCTGGCTCCACTTCTGCTTATGGAATACCCTCCTTCATTTTAGAAAGGGAGACATCTCACTTTATTCAAGAAAATAAATTGAGATATTTGCACATTCAACACCTTAATTTTATAGGTACATCTTTTTGGTGTGTATTTAAAAACATACAGACACTGGAATTCAGAAACTAGGAATCAAAGCTCAATGGGAAATATCATACTTCTACTCATTATATGAAATCACCTCAGCAACAAACTACAGCAGCTGTTTTTCAGAAAAACACAGTGTTACCCTGCTCTCACAGCAAGGAATTTGGAAAATAGTTTTGAACTGAAAACTGCAAGGGAAGTTCAGGCAGAAAGTAATCACCCTTTCTCAGTTACGAAGGAGACCTCAGTATGCAACTCATTATACAGTAAAATTGGTCTCTATCTCAGAGACTACAGTTTAAGAATACGATGAGAGGACAAAACAAGAATAAGATGATAGGTAACAACACTGACAAGGATTGTCAGTGTTTTTTTCTTTTTCCTGTAAGACTTCAAGGCTAGAAGAGAATTCCCAAGACCTTGACAGGAAAAAGCAGTCAAAACCTAAAATCATGTCCAATCTGAATACTCAAAACATTACATGTACATGTAGTCTCATAAGTTGCACTTTAAAAATACTTTTTTTCCTTCTCTTTCCC